>NW_028277030.1:115739827-116045344 GCF_059951505.1 Python bivittatus | reverse complement strand
AGAGTAGGGATAAATGGTTATTTCTCACAATGGAGAGAATGGAGGCATGTAACTAATGGGGTCCCTCAGGGTTGTCCTAGAACCGTTATAAATGACCTAGAATCAGGCATGACTAGTGGAATAGCGATGTTTTCTGGTAACATTAAATTGTTCAGAATGGTTAAAAACAATAGGGGACTGCGAAGAGCTTCAAAGGGATCTCTGCACTTAGGGGAGTGGGCATCAAAATGGCATCAAAAATGGCAGTGAGTCAATGTGAGCATGTGTAAAGTGATGCACATTCCTGCCAAAAATCCCATCTACTCATACAAACTAAAGGGATCAAAACTAGCAGTGACTGATGAGGAAAGAAATCTTGAAGTAATGATAAAAGTTCGATGAAGGTGTCAACACATTGTGCACCTGCTGTATAAAAGGCCAACAGCATGTTAGGGATAATATGAAACAGTATTGAAAATACCAGAGTGATTGGGAGTTGGGAAGCACATTAATTAATTAAATAATTAAATAATAAAAATAGAGATGCCAATATTATAATGCAACTTATTTATTTATCATTTATAAATCAATGATGCTACTTCAACTGGAATATTGTGTACAGTTCTGGTCCCCGCACTTCATAAAGGATATAGTAAAGTTACAGAAGTTTCAGAGGACAGCAGCTAAGATGATCAAGGGGCTGAAGCAGCTTCCCTATAAGGAAAGGTTGTGTCATCTGAGAATTTTTTGTCTAGAAAGGAGTGAATGAGAGCGGACATGATTGAGGTGTACAAAATTATGCATGGTGTGGATAAAGTAGACAAGGAGAAGCTATTTTACCCTTCCCAAAATACTAGAACCAGAGGTCACTCAATGAAACTGAATTCTGGAAGAATCAGGACAGACAAAAGGACTTTTTTTAATGCAATGCATAATTAAACTTTGGAAGTGACTACCACAAGTTCTGGTGCTGGCTATCAGCTTGGCTGGCTCCAAGAAAGGGTTGGGCCAATTCATAGTCATGGGGACCAACAGGTATTAGCCTTGATGGCCATGTGACTGCCTCTGAAGGCCATCTGCTGTGAGACTAGTAGGCTTCTCTGTACAGTTGGTTGGCCACTGTGAGAACAGACTGCTGGATTAGATGGGTCAGGGGTCCAATCCAGCAGGGCAATGCTTAATGTTCTTAAAAGAGACTATACTGAAAGTCTTAAAAAGTATGGGAACAGGACAGAAGAGGTGAACTTGATGAGTCAAACTGGAACTTCATCAGACTATAAAATTAAAATTAAACCTAGTTCAGCATGTCATCAAGACCTGACTATTAAAAAATTAACAAATACTAATACACTGCATTACATTATTCGAAGTCCAAATTGTGTATGCAAATCTTACCGTGCTACCACTAAAAATTGGTCAATCTGATGATCAGTGAGATGGCTATCTGGATCCCAAACTTTTACTTCAAGCTTTGCCTGTTCCCTGTCGTCTGTTTCTCCTGGAATAAAAATACATCAGATTAAAATTAATTGATTAACTGATCGATTGAAATATTTTAGGTCTTATTTCAGGAAAAAGCAGCTTTCATCATATAACCTGTAAAATATAACATTTGTTACAGATGCCAGTAGCCAAACCATGATTTGATAATAAACAACTGAATTGGGTCTCTTATATCAGCTTCAGATTTCTCTGAAAAAATTATCAACTATATCCAACTGATAATCACATAAATGCATCCAATTTCTTTGTGCTTCAACACAGTCCAAACAGTACTTAAATATATACTTAGCAGATAGCCACAAACTTAATTGCTTATAGATTCCTGCTTCTTAGTCACTGATTCAACATAACAGTAATTTATATCTTTTCCTGAATGCACTCTCATTTGTCCTTGGAACAAAAAGCAATTAGGCTGTATTTGTGCAGTTCAGGAATCCATATCTTTATTTCTGTGGCTAGATTGTGACTAGACAGCTTGTCTCCGATCTTTACTTCCACTAATTTTTCTTACAGAAAGAAACCACAAAACATCAGTGGTCTGTATCTCCCAACTATACAAATGAGAGATAATATGCAAAGTTCCAGTTTGTAAATCTGTATTTATACAGCCTGAATTGTTGAATAATTCATTTAAGAATGTCTACTTCTGCCTCAAAAGAAGCCCTTTATAACATATTTGATCATTTCTGGGGGCATATCAGATCATCTTTCTGAAGATTTTATAAATGTGGGTAGACATTCTGATGTTCAGGGTGTTTTTTTTTTTTTTGCTTTGGAAATTACCAATAAATTAAATACTCACAAATTGTCTATTACTGGAAATAAACTGGATCGGGATAGACACATGATAGTCTCCAGGATAATCTTATCTGATCTTCTAGAGCAGCGATTTTCAGCCACTGGGCTGAGGTACTTTTGTGTGCTGCAAAAGGTCTACAGGTGTGCTGCATCAGCAAGCCACACTAAATGACAAGAAGTGCTGCACAGCTGCACAGCCAGAACCCGCCTCTGTGACATCAGCAGGGGAGGACTGCCTCCATTTCTCCCCCTGAGTCCCAGCAACCTGTGATGTCACAGGACTTCCAGTTTTGCGACCTAGAAGTCCCACCTATGAGACGTATGCTGTGAGATGAAAAAGGTTGAAAACCACTGTCCTAGAGATTCTACCAACTTTGAATATAGTATGGTAAATATTTTTCATATTTTCATTTGTAGAAAACCAGCAATAATATTTTCCAATAATTAGAAGTATAGTTAATATTTTAGAAGTTTTATACGTATAAATTTGATAAATTAAATTTTCAATATAACTATCAATTATAAATTAAATTTCTGGATTTTGCATATAATTGAAATATAGATTATTTATTTATTGACATACAATTCTAGACAGCAATTCCAGTATGTAAATATAGACACTAATATGTAGTTGAATGTATCCCTAACATCCTAATATCACTTTCAGTTACTTATATTTTATCATTATATTTTATTGCTTTGATATTTTTTAAAAGTTATCTTCTTCCATGGAGCTTGGATACTGTACATAGTTCTGTCCTTCTGTCTATTTTATCCTATGAGGCCATTTAGGCTGAAAGGTAATAACTAGTCTGATGTGCTTCATAGCTAAGGATAATTTGAATCTGAGCCTCCTCAATTCTCCTCTAATACTCTAAACACAACTGATTCCATAAGCAGAAGATTTAATTTTTCAGAAAAATCATAGGGCACATTCCTCCCTGAAATATATTCCTTCAGAATGCAGATGAAATTAGTATTATGAACATCCCTTTACCACGTCAGGAATAAAACTTAATATTCTGGCAATAGGGAGTATTTCACAGAGCCCCTTGCCATGGCCAGATCATCTCTAGGCCCAGGTAAGTTTAATTGCTATCCAGCCCTTTGCAAGGGAAATGAACCGATTAGGATGGTTTGCCCTGGTCACCTCATGGGTTTGGATGGAACTTGGTGGGCACTGAGGGGGTTCCCAGTGATCCATAGGTTGTTCCATTGATTGGCTGGTTGACCACCAGCAATAGGTGGCAACCAGGGCTGTGTGTGTCAATCCTGGGTAGCTCCCTTTTTTTTTTTTTATTGAGGAGCTCTGGGAGATGAAGCACTAGAAGTGACATCTGGCAAAAAGACAAAAAGTGAATCTGATTGAGCATGAGTAGGAGCTCAAGTTTGTTTCTACACCATAGTGCTAAGGGAGCCAAACTGTATATACTATTCCTCCGTCATTGAGTCCATGGACTGCAGGTCAGTAGCCTTATTTAGAGACTCAAATTCCCTGTTGGAGAAAGCTAGGCAGAAAGATCTCCTGCAGGGCTGCTGTGAATGTTTTGCATAACATTTTTCTGATAAAGTAAATTCAAATTTGCCAAACTTGAATCTAATGTAGCAACTTGCCTTGTTTTTTAAAATTCTTTTTGGCCTATGGACTCCACTAGTGGATAAAGTACTTTCTAGTATGCCTTCTACCACCTATATTCCAAATTCATAACCCTCCTAGATCCTTCAGGGGGTGGGGAGTGGTGTGGTATGATGGGTTGGAACTGGGAACTTGTCAACACATCTTTGCAGGAGGGGGTGATGTCTGCAGACTTGAAAGAGGCTGTCATAAGTCAAGAGGACCTCCCTGTATCTAGCCATGTTGGACAACTATCAACCTGTCTCCAATTCTTTTCCTGGGGAAGGCTGTTGAGAGGATGGTAAGGAGTCAACTTCAGAGCACTCTAGAAGAAGCAGATTATCTAGACACTTTCCGGTCTGGAATCAGGCCTATACATGGGACTGAAATGGCACTGGTTGCACTGGGGATGACTTCTGTTGAGACCTGGAGAGGGGAGAGCACTCCTTGTGGTCTTAACAGAATTCTCATCAGCTATCAATACTTGAATCATGGACTGCCTGTGAGCACTGAAGATTGGAGGTGCTGTTTTGCAGTAGTTCAGTTCCTTCTTTAGCAGGCAGTTCCAGTCTGTGATGATGAGGAAAGAGAAGTTGGCTGAATGGCCATCAACATGTAGTACACACACTTCAATTCTTCCCCCTATTTTTTAATATTTATATGAAGTTGCAGGGAGAGGTCATCCTTCGGTTCAGGGTGTGCTATCATCAGTATCTGAAGACGTCTAATTGTACATCATCCTCCTGGGCTGGGGGATGTTGTAGAGGTCTTTTCTCAATGCCTGGAGTCTGAGAGAGTCTCCATAACAAGACGGAGTTACTGTTGATTTCTCACAATTCTCAGTCTGCCTCAGAGTTGTCTCTTGAGAGGGAGGCACTACTCCTGAGAGAGGTCCAAAACCTGAGTGTCCTCCTATTGCTTGAATGGCAGGTGGAGCCAATGACCAGGAGGGTTGTTGTCCAGCTTTGGCTGGTGCACCAGTTCTAGGGCATGAGGATCTTGCTATAATCACTACCTGCCAAAACTACTGCAGTGGGCTCTACATGAGGCTCCTTTTGTAGACAACATGAAAACACAATGTGGTGGCCTGATTCCTGGCAGGTGGTATCTGTCAGGAACATAGAACACTTTTGATGTGTGCCCTACACTGGCCATCTATAGGTTAGGGTTAGGGTTAGGGTTAGAGCCAGTTTGGTGTAGTGGTTAAGGCATCAGGCTAGAAACTGGGACACTCTGAGTTCTACCCCTGCCTTAGGTACAAAGCCAGCTGGGTGACCTTGGACCAGTCATTCTCTCTCAGTCCTAGGAAGGAGACAATAGCAAACCACTTCTGAAATCTTGCCAAGAAAACTGCAGGGACTTGTCCAGGTAGTTGCCAGGAGTCAACACTGACTTGAAGACACGCACACACACACGTTGCTAGGTACCTAGGTACTTACAGGATTGCCTCTTCCAACTGGAATCTACCTGTTATGCTCTTCCTGGAAAAGCTATTAATTATTCTCTACTGTCATGAAGTGATGGGACCTGAGCCAGAAAGCACTGCTTTTCCCTTGTAGCACCAAGCCCTGTGGAATGGCTTCCTCCCAGAAATCAGATTTGTTCCTTCCTTAATGGAGTTGCAGAAAATGTTAAAGACTGAATTTTTCTGGAGGGTATTTTATGTGTAATTTGTCACGATCATTCTCACTATTTTATTTCTGTTTAAGTTTCGATTTTTATGCATTCATGTCAAATTGTTATTGGATTTTTTTATTATATTTTAATGTTTTATACATAATAATGTTATTATTGTAGACTGTCAGCAGTCTGTGATTGATTCAGCAGGGAATAAATGTGATAGATAGATAGATAGATAGATAGATAGATAGATAGATAGATAGATAGATAGACAGACAGACAGACAGACAGACAGACAGACAGACAAATAAAATACTTTGTTCTGTTTCAGAAGCTCATATTTAAGGATGGTGGGGTTTTGTTGTTATTGCTCTTATTAAAATGAATAAGCACAACCATATCTTCTTCATCTTTATCTTAAAATGCTCTAATTCTTGCATCACTGAATCATTTTTTGTAAGTTTCAATGAAGACTAAAAACCTAATCTTGTTCCTTGCAAATACCAACAGAAAAAGTTCCCACAAGCACAAATGGGAACTTTTTCCAATCACATCCTGTGTGTGTGTGTGTGTGTGTGTGTGTGTGTGTGTTT
This sequence comes from Python bivittatus, assembly GCF_059951505.1. NCBI lineage: Eukaryota > Metazoa > Chordata > Lepidosauria > Squamata > Pythonidae > Python > Python bivittatus. The sequence goes on along the minus strand of NW_028277030.1, from coordinate 116,039,236 downwards.
TCCCAGGATTGTAGTAATAATCAAATTTCCATTATGCTGATTTTAATTTTAAAAAACAAAACCAATTCTAAGTTTTCTACAATGTCACTTATAATTAGGGCCTAAAATTCCAAATCAGTTACATCAGAGAAACAATTGAAAATTATTTTCACAACATTCCATAATCAACCCCAGTCTTAAAAGCAGCATTTCACCAGAGTGTACACACACATACATTACACACATACATACCCCTTGATGTTCTAAGTTATTTAGAAAAAGTACAGTAAGTTGATTACAAAATTTGAAAATCCTGCAAACATAAATTCCTTCATACAGCTTTCACATTATTTCTTGATGCACTAAAGCTAATTTCATAAGGCATGAGGTGGCCAATCTGTGCCCTAAGGGCTGCAAGTAGTCACAAATTCCTTTTGTTAATATATCTTAGAACTCTGGTTACATTATACATTTTCAGAGATGTGGCTGTTGAAATTAATGCAGTTTCTCACTATTCTGAAATAGGAAACACACAAAAACTATAGCATAATCCTCTAAATAAACTTAACACACACACATACATATGTGTGTGTAATGTAATATAATATAATATAATATAATATAATATAATATAATATAATATAATATAATATAATATAATATAATATAATATAATATAATACTCCATGAGTGAAAGAAAAACAAAACAACAACTGGAAATCCTCACAAGCAACAACACTGCTCACTACAACCCTCATCTCTCAGACATACTAAAAAGTAACCTTCACCAACCAGAAAGTTTTCTAGCCCTGCAGCAGCTCCAAATGGTAAGTTTACACTAGCATTAGTGATACAGTGGACTGCTATAATGGCTGCAATTTTGTCTCTTTCTAGTGGAACCTGTTGTTGGGTGAAGTGTTCAAAAAGGAGGCGTGTGTATCCTGACCAATCCAAGAGAGGCATTAAATTTTAGTGGGAAGAGATAAAATCCATAGCAATACCTGCCAATGATTATAATTTCAAGATCAAATTGCAAAAAAAAAGTTTTCTTCCTCTGTTCTGATTACTTTTATTTGCATCATAAGAACCACAAATAGATCTGTAGTATGAAATAATGAGAAAATGTTATTTCCATCTTTTCTAAATGGCATTCAAGCTTCCTTTTCCACAGCTCTTTATCCAAACAAATTTCCATTAGCAAGACATGGGTATAATGTATTTGTTTGTTCATTTATTTATTTATTTACTTATTAAACCTACTTCTATGCTGCCACAATTAAAATGACTCTTGGAAGCTCACAATTCTTCAGGCTTTGCCATAGTGGACCTAAATGGTAAGGTAAAATGAAGCAAGTACTAGAGTACCAGAATAACAGGAAAAGCCATGTGGGTTGTGGAACTGAGCTCTCTATTTCTCCCACTTCAGCTCTGAAGGGAAAATGTTTTGAAACTGAGTTGATGGAGAGGAGGATCTTCCTTGCAATTATTGACTTATTTGTTCAATTTGTATAGCCACTCGTCTCACATATGTGATTCTGGGCAGCTCACAGAGTTTTAAAAAAATACAAAAAATAAATACAAATAAATAACCAAAACAGTAACAACAAAAACCATTAAAACACATTAAAGCATAATCTGCAGGAAAGTGCAATCTATTTTATAAACAATGTAACCATTCTGCAGGCTCCACGCCACCACTGGATCCCCAGGCATGATGGTAAAGCCAGGTCTTCAGGGCCTTCCGGAAGGGGCCAATCTTATCTCAGGAGGGGATGATGTTTCAAAGGGCACAAAAAGGCAGAAAAGGTCCTGTCAAATGACGCTCCTTAGTTGGTGGGACCCATGCCTCTTCTGCCGGACCTGACTGGATGGGTAGATGTAATTGAGAAGAACCAGTTCCTCAAATAACCTGGCCCCATGACACATAGGGCTTTATAGGTCATTACCAGCACCTTGAATTGAACCCGAAAGCAAAATGTCAACCAATGCAGCTCACAGAGCAGAGGTGTAAGATGTACTGATCTTGGAGCTCACATAACTGCCCGCATTGCTGCACTTTGCACCAATTGAAGCTTCCAGATGCTTATCAAGGGCAGCCCCATGTAAAGTGCTTAAAGTAATCCATATCGGAGGTGACCAGGGCATGAGTGACTGAGACTACAGCCTCCTGATCCCGGAACAGGCACAACTGGTGCACAACCTGAAGTTGTGCAAGGACAGTCTGCTACCTGCTCATTGAACAGGATTCATAAGGCCAGAGTCTGTTGGGAGCAGTGCCACCCCATCCAGCACCAAAGATGGTAAGTTCCCAGATCCTGAAGTCCACAAAGCCACTCAGTCTTGCCAGGGTTGAGCCTGTTGTTGAGCCTGTTGTTCCCCATCCAAACCTCCACCACCTCCAGGCACCAAGACAGGTCAACAGCATCACTTAATTCACCAGAGGTGAATCAATCACAGGTGAGGGTACCCTTGTTACAGGGTGACCTGGTATTTGGCAGCAGCATCCAAAAGCCAGGCCTCTGAGAGTCTGCTGACCAGGAAATGGGGAGGAGCTCAGGGGGCTAGAATGCAAAACTGAAACAAGACACCAGGATCGTGTTCCCCAAGATTGGCCTGCCCCCTGACTCCCACCATGCCCCCTCATAATCATCACCACTGAGATGTTCTGACCTGCCCCAAGCTCTCCGGAGACCCTAACGCCACCCAACCCATACTTACCAGTTCCCAAGACAGGGGATCCCCACCCCACCCCACCCCATCACAATCCAAACCACCACACCAAGTGAGACTAACTGGGATCCTCAAGGTACTTCAGCCCTCACTCTCAGTGCCACGAGAACCCCAAGAAACCACCTCACAGCTCACCCATTGCCCAGCACCCCTACCAAGTCACTCTCATTGGCTGGTTGGGTACTCATCTCCTATCCACTACATGGCTCTCCTTTCCTCTCCTTTCCCCCGGCTCTCATCTGCTACTCCTTTCCTCTACTTTCCCCTGGCTCTCATCCAGAGGGAGGGCAGCCATAACCTTATACAAAGAGTGAATTACCCACCACACACTCAACAACTCTTCCAACAGTTATGAGCCACCCAGTTGATAAAATCCATAAGGCAGCGTCAAGGCTGAACACAAAATGATCACTGTGCTGTCCTTTTCTGGTGCAGGGTGGAGAAGAAGAGGGAGGGATGCACAGCAGGCTCCAGGCACAAGCCCTCCACTGCCACTAACCTCCCACAGTTCTGCCACCAAAGGTATCAAGTAATCGATCCCCCCAAAAGAGGAACTGGAACAGTCTTCCCCCCCCTCCACAAAAAACCGTGACAAAGCCCCTCGCCAAAGAGACCACATGAAGTACCACGCTGCACTGCTGGCAGTCCTTAGTGCAGTACAACCAAGTATCAGGCCACCATCATCCAGTAGCCCAGATGGATGAGTGCTGCCGCTGTCACCTCCAAACTTCTGGTTGCTGCCATCCAGCCACATCCCTCCACCGCCACCAAGGCACCCAATGCTGTATCTCTAGAGCTGCCAGACAGTTTGTCGGCAATGCCACCAGAAAAATATCAGCAAAGTGCCAGTAATCAGAGTCTGGTAAGCTTCCAGGGCAGCCCCAACATAGCTCCCACCTTTGATGGCAAGCTGCTCTCTCCTTCCATACCAATAACCCAAGCAGGTGTCTGAGCCATTCCAGTCTAGCTGGTAGAACCCAGTAGAACCCATGTAGGTTCCAACACCACCAACGTATCTAACCATCTCCAACATGCAAATCCAGTTGAAATGTGAGCCTGCACTAAAATGCATCCGCTCTCACTGCCATCTGGTTTCCTGTTGTCAGTGTTGTGCAGATGATGTCTGGTGTTTCCAAATTGGGAATCATCCTGGAAACAGACACATTATGTCTGCTTCAGCCCTGCTTGTCCTAGCTCTAAAGACCATCCCACTGCTGTTCAACAAACGAAGTTATTTCTAAATGTCATCATTCAAAGAGACAATGTATGAGATACACTCTATTTCAATGGGAAGTGACTAGGGGTGGTAGTCTGGGGATGGGGCTGTAGGTCTTTCATATGTTTCAAAGGCAATTGCCAGATTGTCTTTAGATATCAAAGTTGCCAGTTAAATGTGTTGTGAATATTTATTATATATGGGGAGAGGAAAGATCTATTTCACTTGAGTCTGAGCTTGAGATTACAGTAGCGGGTGGGGAACAGAAATTTCAACACTAGCAGGCCAATAATTCATAACAAGAAAAGGGATACAGAAGTTTAAGAACTATTTCCCCTTTTGGTTGCCCTGCCTATTCTCAAGTTTTGGGGATCAGCTTGCCAAAGAACTTGATCTTACACCTCCACAATACCAAAAATAAAGCTGAGATTACTCATGATTTGATCATAGATGATGGGATAATCTGGCTTACATAAAAGTTCAGAACAATCATGACAATCATTGGGCTATCTTTATCACAGGCCAGTCACACATGCAATTCTTTCTGTTGTTTGGGAGTATTACACAGCTGGGGATCCTTCAGGTTTTGTGAGAACCATGAAGTGAAACCATTCAAGAGTTTATGGAAATAGAGCAATATTTAAGCTGGAGTAATTAATCAATCAAGACTGGATTCATAGTTGCAGTGGTAGAGGGTTTATCAGAGTGCCCCAAAAGACTATTAAATCCAGCTGGATTTCAAGAGGCCTTGGAAGGATTGTGGTCAGCTCCATCACTGGTTCTACTGATACCCTTTTTGGCAAATGAAATATGAAATTTTCTAGAGCAGTCAACACAATTGGCTGCTAAGTCCTTCAAATGCAATGCAGGAGCTTAATTGGCAAGGTAACCAGCTAATGTGTAGGTGGAAGAAGTTGTGACTTAAATCTGATAAGGCACAGCATCCATCCCATTTGAGATCTTATGCTGTGATGATACATATATTTAAAAAGCATCATTTTTTTGTACATACTTAGTTCCCAAACCTGATGAATTGTTTTTGTCATGAAAGGGCTGACTCGTATCCCCATAACATCCTCCCAGAGTTTGATTATGGAATCTTCATTGACTTGCAGTTATCCTTTTAATGATTTTTGCAGATAACCTCTCTTGCATTCAAGTCAGTCTGCAAAGCATCAACTATGGGACCTCAACAGGGCATCAACCAAGACCTGGTAATGCCTTGTGTATGATTAGATTTGATTAGTTTTATTTGTGACACTCAAGGACATGGACAAACTGTTGGGAGCTGTATTTCTATCCCTTAGTCTCTTGACCAATATGGCCTGTAACACATAACCAAGAAGTTATTAGTAATAATGTTTGTTAATATCACAAATATTTATATGAGGGAGGGCAGGAAGTCTCCTTTAATCTCTTCTTAAGAAGCTTGTATTGGATTCCTTGGAGATAGGCAATTATAGGCTGGTTTCTATCCTCCCATGGTTAGGTAAGATGATAAATGAACAGTTGCTCCTCTGCTCTAGACAATAATTTAGGAAACAGATTATCTTGGCCCATTTCAAACTGATAACTGAGTGGACTACAGGGCTGAGATTGTCTTATTCAGCCTGACAACATCATGTACTCAAGGTCAGGAGCTTGACAAAACCCTGGAGAAATTCCTGAAAAGAGTAATCAGCACTCCCTTTTGTGCCATCCCAGCCTGAGAATCTAACTTCAGATTCAAAAGATGAAGCTTCCATAAGTCTCTTCAGTATCTTATATTAAGATGGGAGGCAGCATCAGGCAGAGCTTGAATTAAAAGAAGTTAAAAGGATCTTTTGACCCTGTCAGCCTTCTGAAGTCCTCCATTGCCCAGGCTGTTCCTAGAACAAGAGCTCTTATCCTGGGAGTAATCCAGCTTATAGCTTCCTGTACTGCACTCTCCAAAGTCCTCACATTACTTTGTTTTGTCAGAGTTTAAACTCACTGCATTACTCCTTACCTGGCTTCTTTGAGGTGTTCAGCTACTTTTAGAGTAAGATATTATTTCTACATGAGAATCAATAGAAGAAAACTGAGTGCTGGTGTGTTCTTAGTCTCTCATGACTTTCAATACCATTCACCATGGCATCTTTCTGAATTGCCTGGGAGATCTATGAATAGGAGGCATTGCTCTTTGTTTCTTGCTCTCAGGTAGATTTTACATAGGATTGCCTGGAGATGGTTACTCCTTGAAGTAAGAGCTATTATATGATTTCCCTTAGGGCTTCATTCTATCTCCAAACCTTTGCAATGTTACATGAAACTGACAGAGGAGATTATCAGAAGACTTGGAGCTGGATGTTATTAGTATCCTGATGGCACTCCTACCAATTGCTATATTAAATCTTCAGGGAATAGTTTGGCTTGCATGAAAACCTGGATTCAGTAGATAATGAGTTTGAAAGAGGGACAATAAACTGAAGCTGAATACAAACAAGACAGACATATTTGCTGTAGGAGAAATGGTAGAACTTCTGTTCTGGGTAGGATTACATTCCTCCAGAAGAAACAGGTATCCTACTTAGGGAACTTCTGGATTCAGATCTTTATTTGTTCTCCCACATCTAGGCAACAGCCAGGAGCACTTGTTATCAGCTTCAGGTTGATATCCTAATGGTGCCCAATCTTGGATGAAAATGAACTAAAAGCACTGGTTCATGTGCTGGTAGCTTCTAAGGTTAGGGTTGATTACTGCAATGCACTCTGTGTGGAACTGCTTTTATAGTTAGTCCAGAAACTGCAGTCATCAGATTTCAATAGTCATATTGGTCTTTGGAAGCACTCAAACAAATCAGATACACTTACAGAAAAACACCACATTGGTTATTATTTTGGTTCCTGTAAAATATAAAGTGCAGGTCATTCCCTTTAAAACTTGGTTTAAACCTGGAATCACTTGATTCCAAGTTATTTGAAATTTTTATTTTTATTTTTTTATTTCTGGGCAGCCCACAACAACAATAAAAACCCTGAAATATAAAAACCGTAAAACCTTAAAACACAACCAAAACCTGGCACCTCAGTGATCCCCTTGGGATGCCCCAACAACCAACCCAAAACACCCTCCTCTATCTCAGCGTCTGGGTAAAAAGCCAGGTGATGGCCTTCTGGAAGGTTAAAAGGGTGGGAACCTGTGTGAGGTTTGCCCCGTTCGACAGAGAAACTCTCGTGACACGTGTGGTTCACAAAGAAGGTTTACTCATGCGTAACGTAGTAGTCACAAGCAAAGCCAGGACTGGCTTGGTACAATTGCATTACTTGTTATATTCCCCCCTTCCCGCGCTTTTTTCCCGCCTCGCAATCACGTTGCTGCTGCGGATTATCGGCCCCCCAATAATCCCCCTTGATTGTCCATGATGGCAGGTTCGGTCAGGGTCCATTGTCCTTGATTGCCAGTTCCCCTCCGGCTGGGTTGGTCCCTCCCCGTTACGTGCAAGCCCGAGGGTTCTGTGCTGCGTTGAGATCTTGTTTCGCTGCCTGCGGCCCCGTTCATTGTTGGCTCGCGCCGTTATCAGTTTATAGTTAAAAGCTTCCGCTGCGGTTTTCCTGTTTGGCTGGGCGCAGGTGGCTCGTTAACTAGCGGCGCTTTCAGTTCCTCTTTTCCCCGCTAGCTACCGCCGGTGGATTCCGTGTGGTCTGGCTGCGAGCTTCCCTGAAGCCCCGTGCTGACCGAACCTGACAACCTGCTGGTTAACTGGGGGAAGGTGTTCCATAAGGTAGGGGCAGCCATGGAAAAGGCATACTTCTGAGGTCCCACTTGATGGCAACATTTCATGGAAGGGACCTGGAGTGTGCCTACGCTATCTGATCTGGTAGAATGGGCAGATACTCTCAGGGAGATGCAGTCCCACAAATAACCTGGTCCTGTGCCACATAGGGCTTTAAAGGAGATAATCAGAGCCTTGAATTGCACTGGGAGCCAGTACCGCTCGTGCAACAGACGTATAACATGAGTGAACCTAGAAGTGCCCAGCACTGCGTGCATCACTACATTCTGGAACAGTTGTAGCTTCTGAGTGGGCAGCTTCATATAAAGTGCATTGCAGTAATCCAAACAGGAAGTGACTAAGGCATGAATGACTATGAGCAAGACCCCCCAGTCCAGGAAAGGGCACAACTGGTGCACAAGACAAATCTATGCAAAGCCCGCCCCCCCCCCCAGCTATAGCTGCCACCTGCTCATTGAGCAGGAACCACAAGTCCAGGAAGACCCCCAAATTGTGCACCAGCTCAGTCTGGGGAAGTACAACCCTATCCAGAGTAAAAAATGACATATCATCAGATTCTGCGGGGCTAAAACTTCAAAGCCACTCCGCCTTGCCAGGGTTGAGTCAAAGCCAGTTCCTCCCCATCCAGAGCTCACAGCCTCCAGGCACTCGATCAGCACTACAACAGCATCACCTGCCCAGCCAAGGGTGGAGATGTATAGCTGGGTTTTATATGATCCTCCTTGTTATCAAGATTCACTTTCAGTTGCTGTAAGTGCATCTAGCGGCAATTCAGAACTAAGCCTTCTCTGCAGCCAGACTTGGCCTCTAAAATGCACTAGCCATTGAATTGAGGAAACTGACCTCCTTCTTGGCATTTTAAAAAGCCTTAGAAAGACATTTTTAGAATTGGCTTTTAATTATTGATGGTTTAAACTTAATTTTAATGTTTAATTGTAATAGAAAAAATCAAGGTAGATAACAGGACATTTGGAATAAAGCAAAAAAGACAGAATTGGAAGTTGAATTATGTACAAATGATGAACATGTAATTGCCAAAATGTATAAACTCTTGCTGAAATTTGAAATGGAGGATGAACAAGTGAAAGAATGTATGATAAAATGGGCTAAAAATTTTGGGTATAACATATTGTTGGAACAGGGGAAAAACATGTGGTTGAAAGGATTGAAATTTACATTATACCTTAAAAGAGAATTTCTCTAAAATGATGTACCATTGGTATATGACTCCAGAGAAATTAGACAGAATGTATAAGGGTACTTCAAATTTATGTTGGAAATGTGGGTAACATGAAGGGTCATTTTATCATGCCTGGTGGACTTGTAAAAAAGCCAGACAATTTTGGGTTCAAAGACATACACTGATACAAAGAATTTTAAAAACTAAGATTCAACTGAAACCGGAACTTTTCTTGTTGGGATTAATGGAAAGACAACTACAAAAGAGCCATGGAAGACTGTCTTTATATATGATCACTGCTGCAAGACTACTATATGCACAAAAATGGAAAGACTCTGATATACCCACAATGCAGGAATGGTTGGTGAAGATGATGGAACTAGCAGAGATGGCAAAACTAACTTGTTTACTTAGAAAAAGATCAACTATTGCATTAGTGACTAGAAACCCCTTATGGACTGTTTGTTGAAAAAAGAAAAAAAATGAACTTGTCACTTATGGGTCTGATTATTAGAAAGGGTAGCTTATGGAAAAAGGAAATTATGATATAACTTTAGAGAGAGAGGGTAAAATATAAATGCATTTATAACTGCTGTCAAAAAGATAGGAAGCTGCTTCTTTATAATCTTTTCTTTCTTTCTTTTACCTTTCCTTCTTTCCTTTTCTATTCCTTTCTTTTTCTACTTTCTTATTCACTATTCTTCTTTATTTTCTTTGCTTCTTTACTAATGTTTGTATTGCTTTTATCCTGTTAAAAATTTTCAATAAAAATTATATTTAAAATGTTTAACTGTAATTTCTATTTTAATATTTTATCAACTATTTCATGATTTTATTTTAAATTCCTGTGAGACTACTAAGTGATATTAAAAAACGAAATAAATAAGGGTACTGCTGCTGCTATGCCATCCATCCAACTAGCCACAGACTGAATGGCTTTGCAAGAGTCCTAAGGTACGGGATGAGAAGCATGGAGGCCCAGGCTTCCTTCAGTCTCAGCCACGGAAGTCCCGCTGGATGATTTTAGGCCAGCTGCAGTCTCTTGGCTCAACCTATCTCAAAGGGTGGTTGTTGGGGGGAGTAATGGAGGAAGGAATGCTATGTATGCACTTTGGCTCCTGAATGAAAGGCAGGCTATACATTCAATAAATAAATAAATAAAGACAGAGACACCCTTGTACTGGTAAGCTAAGCCGTCAGTCAAAGTACTAGCTCCTTATAACATACTTTTTGGGGTTTATTTTATGGCTTTATTATACAAAAGAGTAAATAAAAGATTAAAAAGAACAAGAGAAAACCAAACAACCCAACACGCAAAGAAAAAAAAAGGAAAAGGGATATGATAAGAATAGTGTTTTTTAAAATCAATTTTTAAATCTGAATATTCAGAAACTGGGTGTTTAAACCGTTTAAAAGACATTTAACAACTTGCTTCCACTGACAGATAACAAAAAAATCACTGAGATCCACATATCCAGATTACTTACAAATTGGAAAATACAAAACTGCATCAATTACAATAAAAGCCGGCACTGAAAAATTACAAATCTAGCATGCTTACCTTCCGAAAGAATATCTGGTACATCTGCTTGATACCTCGGTCCAACTCTGATTTCTCCTTTGTCTGCCAGAAGTGTTTTCAATGATGGATCATATACCAGAGAATAAAAGAAAGTATCCTAGGAGGAGAACAGTGAACAAAAGTACTGTTATCTCAAAATAAATAAAACTAAGCAAGGAAAATCTACAGCCTTCCTTCTAGATGTGCTGAGTACAGATGCTTCAAAGTTAGACATAACCTTGTTGAAGCTGTTAGGCAGTGAAGTTGAGCAAATCTGGAGAGCCTCAGGGGTTGCTACCTCCTCCACTAAAAAAAGTTTGTTTTTCTAAAAATAATTCTTAAATAATCCTTGGGATATTGAACTTGAGTTATGGAAGTCTCTATGATGAAACTCTGAACAGCTGTTGCAAATCAGAGTAGACCAGGAGTAGGCAACCTGATGGCTTCCAGTGTTTTCAGCTATATCTAGAAATACCAGGTTGATTTCCCGGATACAGAGAACACCATAATAGCTAAAGCAATTGACTGACTTAGTACAGGGTAGCTTCCTGTTTTGTTTTATGCTTTACTAACCACATATAATTCCTGGAAGAATAAGTAAAGAGAAAGGCCCTGAACATACATTATTCTCATTAAGGAACACAGCATTTTGGCAATATTTAAATTATTAAGTTATGACTTACCTTTCCCATTAGGTTCAATTAGTCTATTTAAAGTACTGAGGGTGTATGAAGCATTTGAAAGAGGTGTTTTGCAAAATGTGCTCGCACGAAGAGCTTTAAGCATCTGGATGAGCTTGCAAAGGGCACAGGTGCTTTAATGCTTCAAAAGGTGGGGCTTCATTTGCACTAACATGCTTTGTGAAGCACCTCTTTTGAGGCTTCTTATAGCTCTACTAAAAATAACTGAGATTTAGCAGAATGTGTGAATGAACTCAGTATCTTGATCCAATCCAAAGTGGTACTAAATTTCAGATAGTTTAGAATCAACCACTTTCCCTTTTTCTTTAAATTATTAAGTGCTGAAGGAATAAATAAACGACTTAGAGAACAAGTTTTATGTAAAACTATTTTAGCAATATTTTTTACTACTGCAACAATACAGTGATATATATCCTACCCAGAAAGAAACTGCACTGAATACAGTGGGGCTCACTCCCACAAAAGTGACTATAGAATTATAGTCCTTTAATCTAATCCATTAATTAAAAGGCAGAGAACTCGATCTGCTAGCTTTGTTTTTTTGAATGGGACAGTATAGAAATTGGGGAGTGGTACAAGGTAGGTATACTTCCTCATACACCATAGGGCACGTAAATTGTGTATGGGAGGTATATACTTTGTTGAGGCTGTTAGGCACTGAAGTTGAGCAAATCTGGAGAGCCTCAGGGGTTGCTACCTATATACAAACCCCTCCACTAAAATGATGGTCAGTGCTCAGCAGTGTATTCATACTTATGGACAACAAAAATAGTTCTATTGAATCATATTCTCATCTCTTCCTACACATCTGCAACAATCAAAATATCAAATGTATCAATAGTAAGTTTGGCTTTCATACTCCAAGAAGCCATTTCAAATTTTACTATGAGAATTTGTGTAAAGAGCTAATTTGGAACAAACTTTAGAGAGCTAGATACTAATTTCTGAGTAGATGCTGAAAGGTGTGTACCATAAATGCTTATTATCCCTAAACTCTACTAGACTGAACTTAAATGCTTTGGTAATAATAATTAAAAGAAATATTTGCAACAGGTTTAGTAAACAATCTTTCTGGTGTAATACTGAGATTACTAGTTTGTTATGGTCATAAGGATCAGGCATACATTCTCATCTTGTTCTTTTTTAGAACGTTGAAAAGGAAAAATTCCTGCTCTTAACATCAATGTTCCCTCTTTGTCCATCCAGAGCTCTTTCATATTTAAATGTAACCCTACTGTTAATAAATGGCAACAGAAACAGACAAAAGTATTCGTTTAAGAGAGTCAGCATTTTGCATTCTGAGCTGCAAATTACTGGCTGAAAATCAAATGAATGACTTCAGTATTATTTCAATAAAGCATCAATAATTCAGGATGTTGAATTACCACACCACAAAACAATAAAACAAAATACCAAGCCATTTCACCTTCATAACAGCAATACACTATTAAACAAAATTACGGTTTGATTTTATAGCAATCTGTTACAAATGAAATACTCAATAACATGTAAATAAAAAGATATTGATAGGTGAACCCATTATATACCTCTTTAGCGAGATACGACAATACAGACTCCGTCTCATTCAGAAGTGCAACACTGCATTTTCCCCTACAGAAGCATAAAAAAAAAAAGGAAGTGTTTATGTCTAGCAATATCTTCTTGCAAAGTAAATGGCAACAAATCTGTCAACAAAGTTCATAGTGTGAAAAGTTCGGGTATATCTATTATTTTTACAAACATATGGGCTTAAGGAGAGCTCTACTGAATTGGCCCAAAGACTAACTTACTGTGGCTTCTATTCCCACAGTGGCTATCCAGATGCTGATAGGAAACTAACAAACAGGGCCTTAATGCAACAGCACTTTCCCCCCTGCATTATTGAATTCAGACAAACTTGCTTTTGATCAAGGAAATGATATTCACCCATCATGACCATTAAGTTGTAAGGATATTAAATGCATTACATTAAACGTTGGTTTAAATATAAGTGATTAATAAATGAAAAGAAAGAAGGAAGAAAAGAAGACATATGGTATTATTACAAATGCAAACAATATAAACTGTGAGCCCTTAAATGGTCCATGGAAGCTTTATCTATCTATCTATCTATCTATCTATCTATCTATCTATCTATCTATCTATCTATCTATCTATCTATCTATCTATCTATCAATCAATCAATCAATCCCCCTGTCTTGGATTAATTTTTTCAAATGACAGTGATCAGAGCCATTTTGAATAGGGCCAGATTACTGTACATCCCACAAGAGTCCTTGATTTTCAAAGTACATTGCTGATACAATCTATTACTTTATTTCTAAAATGTTGCTGCTTAAAGGTCCCTTTCCAGATGCTTGCTCTGTGGCATACAGTTTTCAAAATATGGCACTGAGTTTGACAATGATTCCAAAGCTAAAAAACTAGCGTCTTATATGCTTTGATGTGTAAGTTAAAAAAAAAAAGAGAGAGGCCTGCTGTGACATCTTGAAATTTTCAAGGGCTCCATAGGGGGAAAAGTACTCGGTCTGGCAGAAGGGGCATGTTGCAGACCCCACCAGTCAAGAAATTTTGACTGGTGGGATCTAGGAAGAGGTCCTTCTCTGCGGTGACCCCCGCTGTGTGGAACAACCTACCTCCCGAGGTGCGGTGTGCCCCCACTCTCATGGTCTTCAGGAAAGGGGTGAAATCCTGGCTTTGCCAGAAGGTCTGGGCGCTGGATGGGGGCTCACACCAGTGGAGGTAGCTTGTGGGGTAACTGACTTTGCCCCCCGTCATCTTGAATGTTTTTAGTATTTATGTATAGAGTTTGTTTTTACAGTTGATTTTTAATGGATTAATTAATTTTAATTATTTATGGGGCATTTTAATTGTTTATGTGTTTTTGATTTTTATTGTGAGCCACCCAGAGTCACCCATTGGGGGAGATGGGCGGTATACAAGTTTATAAATAAATAAATAAATAAATAAATAAATAAATAAATAAATAAATAAAGTGTTTTGAGAGCTGTTGATCTTTTTGTATAATTAGCTATTAATTTTTTTTACCAAAAATATATTAAAAAATAGTTCCCTATTGATTCTTGGTAAACATATCCTAAATATGCTTTCAAAACAGCCTGTGACAAGCTTATTAAAAATAAGCTTATTTTAAATTCCCTTCAGTAACAGGCAATCAAATGTTTGTGTTACTGCTGATGGGGTGGTAGCTACCACCTTATGCCAGCAGCGAAAGGTTAAAAAGGAAAAGTTTAGATTTGGAGGAGCTTAAAAAACACTAACCAAAAAGATGAATAAAACAATTCTTCACCTGAGAGAAGCAACAATATCTGGGCTATCTCTGGATGGCATTTTTTCCATAAGCCACTAAAAACTCTAGGTGTTTCCAAGCCACAGAGCAAATTGTACCTGTTTTCTGAACTAAGGGTTCCCTTCCAAGCCAATCATCACTGAGAAACAGCTATCTTAACGTGGCTGAGAAACAGCTGACCCAGATGATTTGATTTTTTTCTTGTCTCCTGCTACTGGGTGAAAGAAGTGAAAAACAGCTGTGCAATTTTGCCATTTTTTGTGTATTTACATGTATGCAAAATGTGTCCATTTAAAAGGGAAGTGTGTGCAGGTGGGTGTCAAAGCAGCACCAGAGAAAGAAATCCACATATAATTCTTAATATAACCAGTCTATCAAGCCAAACTTGCACCAAAATAAAGAGCAGTTCTTTGTTTTCACAAACTTAAACAGAATCTTTTGAACCTCAACCAAGAAAAATCTTCCTCAGTTCAGGACCTACTGCAAGTTGTCCATGAAGGTGACCAGGGTGATTATAGTCTGATATCTATGCTTGGATCCTGACTCCCATGGTCCAGATAATCCACTGCTTCCAGGATTCTCTATACAGTGGTACCTCGGGATACGAACGCCTCTACTAACGAACTTTTCGGGTTACGACCAGCTCCGGCCGCAAAAATTTTCCTCGATGTGCGAACTCCACCTCGGGGTACGGTCATTTTTCCGCCCTGACACGTGGTCCGTGGCCATTTTTCCACCCCTGACACGTGGTCCGCGGCCATTTTTCCGCCCGACACATGGTCCGCGGCCATTTTTCCGCCCCGCCGCGTGGTGCCTGGCCATTTTCCTGCCCTGCCGCGTGGCGCCCAGCCGTTTTCCCGCCACGTGGCGCCCGGCCATTTTCCCGCCCCGCCGCGCGGCGCCCGGCCGTTTTCCCGCCCCTGACGTGTGGTCCGCGGACGCCAGAACGGATTAACGGTAATTACATTGAACCTTATGGGAAAATTTGCTTCAGGGTGCAACCAAATTCGGAGGTCAGAACGGATTAGCCGGATTTACATTGAACCCTATGGGGAAATTTGCATCAGGTTACGACCAACTCGGGATATGCCCAGAGTCACGGAACGGATTAAGTTCGTATCCCGAGGTACCACTGTAATTGTCACCCCACTACTTTCTCCACAACTTTCCCTACAAAGGGAAGATTGGTTGTATGGTGATAGTTATCTAAAGTAGACCCTGGGTAGACCACTTGAGAAGGATGTCTCTTTCAAGGCTGCTGGCATTTCTCCCTCCCACAAGGAGGCACTGATTATTGCCTGAATTCACCTCCCTGCCCTCTCCCACAGGAAGACTAGGTGTCAAGTGTGCAAGTGGTGAAGCTAAGATCACAGAGGACTTCCTCAGATTCCACAGGCTCCAAAACATTCCAGGTAACATTGCATGGTGCTGCCTCTCAGTTCTCATTGGATCCTTCTACCTGGTTTCCAAGTCAGAGAACATGCAAGCTATTTTTTCTATGAAATAACTACCCAAACAATCACAATTTGCACTGAATTGGATTTTCCACTCCAGGACTTCCAAGAAGGGAAATCACCTTAAACAGTACAGCTGGCTGACATCCCACAGATGCAGTAAAGACAGAAGAATAGTTTGCTTCACTGTCCTTATCACCACAGAGTAGGCTTGAACATGAGTTCATATCCATATCTGACTGTCCTCATTCTTCATCTTCTGTCAGTGTCATTCCAGGAATCCCTTTATCTACATCAATTCCCAGAACTCCTAAGAAAACCAAGGAGCTGCCCAGAAACTGCTCTGGTTAACCCCAGAATCACAAGAAAGTGATCTGCCATAATAAGAGCTTGATGGAAATGTTCCTTAGCATCAAATCACATCTCATCTGCTCCAAGATGAAATTCAGATCTAATGTGTGGCTTGTCAAGTCTGTGATGACCTGGGACAAGGTAATGATTCTCATGCCAGCCATGAATTCTCAAGTTCTATTTGATCACAGAGAGGGGAAACTACAATCACCTAGATCAAGCAATCAGTGAATCCACAGCCATTCCTGAAATGAGATTGAATATCTTAGGAGAGAGAGCTACTACACAGCTGAAAGGACAGCTTGTTCCTCTGCCCTAACCTACAGTGACCATACATCCTTTATTATAAAGGACAGTCCTTTATTTCAGAAAACTCCTTTAGATTTATTTTTCAAAAACTAACTTTTGTCCTTTATTTTAGTCATTTAACTTTTACTGTACTAATGGTACCACTTAAGGCACAGTCTTCCACATTCAAGGGAAAAATATGGACATTGAATTGTCTTTTTAAAATAAATTTATATATACTGTTTGATTTTAGATATTATTCTTAGCATATGCATTTTTGCAAAGTTTTTCTTGCCCTTGAATTTTCCTTTGTAAAGCAAAGTTATAAACATAAACAATTACAATTTTTTATCCTTGTGAACTTCTTTCAGATTTGCTCCTTTTGAAGGTTTGTTCTTTATTTTTTCCAAGAAAAAATCATACCAAAACCTCATAAATACACCATCATGCCTATGGAGTAGTGCTCCTTGCAATTGCCGGTGTCTTCCATGATACAATTGAATATCATTTTCCCCATCTTGGGATTGAACTTGACGCACTACTCAAACCTAGGCAAACAGATCTCAGTAAGGGAGACTCCCCATTCCTTGTCTAGCCAGATTTCAACTGACAAGCACAAAACCTGCTCTCTCATCCCAAATTACAGTGGGGCAAAAAAGTATTTAGTCAGCCACCAATTGTGCAAGTTCTCCCACTTAAAAAGATGAGAGAGGCCTGTAATTTTCATCATAGGTATACCTCAACTATGAGAGACAAAATGGGGGGAAAAATCCAGAAAATCACATTGTCTGATTTTTAAAGAATTTATTTGCAAATCATGGTGGAAAATAAGTATTTGGTCACTTACAAACAAGCAAGATGTCCGGCTCTCACAGACCTGTAACTACTTCTTTAAGAGGCTCCTCTGTCCTCCACTCGTTACCTGTAGTAATGGCACCTGTTTGACCTTGTTATCAATATAAAAGAAACCTGTCCACAATCTCAAACAGTCACACTCCAAACTCCACTTTGGCCAAGACCAAAGAGCTGTTGAACGACACCAGAAACAAAATTGTAGACCTGCACCAGGCTGGGAAGACTGAATCTGCAATAGGCAAGCAGCTTGGTGTGAAGAAATCAACTGTGGGAGCAATAATTAGAAAATGGAAGAGATACAAGACCACTGATAATCTCCCTCGATCTGGGGCTCCATGCAAGATCTCACCCCGTGGGGTCAAAATGATCACAAGAATGGTGAGCAAAAATCCCAGAACCACATGGGGGGACCTAGTGAATGACCTGCAGAGAGCTGGGACCAAAGTAACAAAGGCTACCATCAGTAACACACTACACTGCCAGGGACTCAAATCCTGCAGTGCCAGACGTGTCCCCCTGCTTAAGCCAGTACATGTCTGGGCCCGTCTGAAGTTTGCTAGAGAGCATTTGGATGATCCAGAAGAGGATTGGGAGAATGTCATATGGTCAGATGAAACCAAAGTAGAACGTTTTGGTCTAAACTCAACTCGTCGTGTTTGGAGGAGAGAGAATGCTGAGTTGCATCCAAAGAACACCATACCTACTGTGAAGCATGGGGGTGGAAACATCATGCTTTGGGGCTCTTTTTCTGCAAAGGGACCAGGATGACTGATCCGTGTAAAGGAAAGAATGAATGGGGCCATGTAGCGTGAGATTTTGAGTGAACACCTCCTTCCATCAGCAAGGGCATTGAAGATGAAACGTGGCTGGGTCTTTCAGCATGACAATGATCTCAAACACACCGCCTGGCAACGAAGGAGTGGCTTCGTAAGAAGCATTTCAAGGTCCTGGAGTGGCCTAGCCAGTCTCCAGATCTCAACCCCATGGAAAACCTTTGGAGGGAGTTGAAAGTCCGTGTTGCCCAGTGACAGCCCCAAAACATCACTGCTCTAGAGGAGATCTGCATGGAGGAATGGGCCAAAATACCAGCAACAGTGTGTGAAAACCTTGTGAAGACTTACAGAAAACGTTTGATCTCTGTCATTGCCAACAAAGGATATATAACAAAGTATTGAGATGAACTTTTGATATTGACCAAATACTTATTTTCCACCATGAGTTGCAAATAAATTCTTTAAAAATCAGACAATGTGATTTTCTGGATTTTTTTCCCCATTTTGTCTCTCATAGTTGAGGTATACCTATGATGAAAATTACAGGCCTCTCTCATCTTTTTAAGTGGGAGAACCTGCACAATTGGTGGCTGACTAAATACTTTTTTTCCCCACTGTACATCTTGGCCAAGGCTGAATTTTGCAGGGACCTGTCCAGACAGTACCAGGAGTCAACGCTGAGTTGAAGGCACCCACAAACAAGTTTGGATTTAATACAGAAAGATCTGTCTGTAATAAATCCATTCAAGACATCAGTCCCAGCCCACAACACTCAGCAAACCAAGTAACTGGCTCATGGGATGAGACTAGACAGCCTGAAGTAGAGATTGGCACTAAACTTTCAATCTTTCTTCCTTGGAATGGCTCTCACATCATTCTTCTGTCTGCCATCATTAATGCTATCCTCCTTTCCATCCCCATTCCCCCTTTCCATTTCCTTCAGCTATTAAGCTCACCACTTGCAATCACCCAGGCCTGCACAACACAATCACACAAACTCTCCAACATACAATGTAAAACTGGTACATAAAATGGAACCAATACATGAGAAATGTAAACATTTTTCACAAATCTACCTCACTCTACTTTCTTTGGGATTTGTGCCATTGAAACATTAGGCAGGACTGAAGCTTGCTTTCCCTTTGTGATAGATGCTTAGCCACCCTACAACAGCCTTCCTCAATTTGGACCACCTCCAGATACACAGACTACAGCTCCTTCTAATGCCAGCAATGTCCATGCTGCCAGGGGAATTCTGGGAGTTGAACTCCACACATCTACAGGATACCCAGGTTGGAGAAAACAGCAATACAAATTACAGTATGGAAAGTATGAACAACATGGACAGAGAAACAGGAAAGAAAAGATGAAAAGGGTAAATGTATACAAATGTTCTGATGAAGGAGGGGGTGACTTAGTATTTCCAGTAAGCTTCTAAGAGGGAAATATACTATCAAACTTAATTAAGAAGACTAATTTTGTTGCTCCTTGTGGAGAAAAATTGATATACATATAATGTTTAAATTTAAGTCCCGCTGAACATTTGGATATTGTTTTCCAAGATGTTGTTTTCTGGGATCTAGCATCAGGACTTTAACTAGATTGTTGAAACTGCAGTTAACAATACCATAAGGCAATTCCCCTAGTTTAAGGTATCATTCCTAGAGCTCTGAAATGATCAGCTTTAATAAAATACACCAAAAAGGTTTTTTTAATTAAAAAAAATAATTTTTGATTTTTGAAAGATGAGATCTTGCTTCAAAATGAATTTGGCATTGTCTACAATGATGGCATTGCTGACATTTCACTTAGAGCCATATTGTCCTATACAAGGTGTATAAAATTTAGCTTTAATAAAATCCATTTCATAACTTAATAAAAGCATGACTCTCTTTTTAAGTATTTAAGTGGAAGTTAAAGCACTTCTCTTAATGGGTTAGGAAATTTTAGAGAATCCAAGAACTGTTATGGCATTACATCAAAGGAACTGAACATTGAGGGTTAAAAAAAAAAAAATCTTTGCATGTAAGATTAACATTTCCAGAACAAAAACTGTTTTAGAGGCATGTTGAACTCTAGAACATCTAAAATGCACTATATCTCACTATACTTTACCACACCTTTCTATTTTTTCAAACTTGTCTCCACTTCTACCATCTCCCTATATAATCTCATATGTTTTGGTCTTCAAACATTTCTCTTTTTGAGGCTATAACAACTCTATAAAACCTTAACCTACTCAGTCTTTTCCTTTCCTTCATCTCAAATTAATGGTCTTTGATACATCAATTTTCACACACATACGTCTTGCTGCATCAAACAATGTAAGTAACATTTGCTACAAAACACCTGAGTCTCAGCCAACAATTTGGTATTATTAAAAAATACGCATGCATTTACACCCCCCAACCTCTAAATGACACAACAAGCATTCCTTAAAAATACACCCATCAAGACACAAAACAGTCAAGGGAACTTCACACATCTTTGTCTTACTCTTTGCTCAATGCTTAGGCATTTTGTAAGATTTTTATTTATTTTTTAATGTATACTTCATTTCCATCATACTCTTACTGCATTCAGCAGCCAACCTTGAAACTCTTTATTGAGCAAAACACTCCTTCATTCACATATTTTTGAAACTTTATCACATGCCTTCTCTAAATCAAAAAAATGTACAATAAACTTACTTTCTCACATTTATCACATACTTCTACCTGTTTAACAACAAAAATCTACATATATCCTGCCTGGCAAAAAGTAGATTAGAGTAGACTTTCCAGATTTTGCTTACTATCACCTGCCATATTGTTTCAATAGAAATGTTGTTAAACATTTTTCCAGGGAATCTTTACATTTCATATAATTGATTTAATACAAGAAAGAAAACAAAACTAAAAGTACAAAAAATATAAATAAATTGCAAATAAATAAGTACATACAGTTGTATATACATAAGAAACAATGCAGTCCAATTTTTTAAACATCAAATTAAATTTTGATGTTACAGAATCATATTGTCCTGTTCTTCCATTAAGTTGATAAAGAATCACTTCAAATACTAATAGTGCCTACATTTTGTCAAGCCAATCATCGATGTCTCTTTTACAAGTGTCTTTCCAAAAAGACACAATAAATCTTTTTTTGCAACAATCTAGGTGTAATAGATCCAAAGTTCCTCATACGGAGATAAATTCCAAATTTTAGGAATATAACTTAAAAATTAATTGACAACTTTAACAGATCCATATTAATGATACTGACATTATTCAATCAATATGGAATAGAAAGCAAATCATATGTGTTAAAATACCTTTAAATTTACTGCATCTCCAACCTAAAAATGTAGATTACAAACCCTTTTTAAACATCTACCAAGACGTCAAGGAACCCAAAAAAAGATTTTAATGGATTATTTTCATCTTAAAATCATAAAAAATATATAATTTTTTTTAGAAATGAAATACCATAGATTTGTTAGAACTGGATATTTCAATTATTTATTCCAAATTCCAAGTTATCAATATTTTATCTCTGTAGATTCTTCATCTGTTGATGTAACTAAATCACTGGTTTAGCCTATAAAAAATGTTTACGTAATATACTCAAACATGTAGAAGTTTCTGAGGTCATAAATACATCAAGCCCAGAATGGGAATATAACAAATATTTTAATTAAATATATTCTCATTCAATATTTACATATGTTATATTCTGTTTGTAACCTTTCAAAAGTCTTAAAGATGCAATCAGCGAGAAGCTAATCTAAGGTGTTAACCACATTTTCAGCTCAAATTTTCCAAAATAAAAGAAAAAGTTTATCTACCAACTTTAAATAAGAAATATCCAGAGAATCAATTTCTCATGTAAACAAGTCAGAATTAAATTGCTTTCCAATAATATCTAAATATGTCTTGCTGCCTTAGGGAGAGCACATCTAAATTTCAACTGTAATTAGATCCCAATACCTGCTAGTATTTCAAAGGATCTAAATAATATATCTCTAGTCCTGCCCATAATGGCACAATATTCAAATGCATTATCATTCCAAAAGAAACAAGAAATTAATAGGTATGCCCAATAATACAATTCAAATTCTGTAAAATTAAATCCACCTTCATATGGAAGTTGCAATTTAGAAAGAAAGAATCTTATAGCCCGAGCATTCCATGAAAATTGACTTAAACCATATTGGTTTATGTAAGTGGAATTTATATAGGTATCCCTCTTAAAATACATACTAGTCATGAAATTCATTTATATAACATTTAGTCCTCCCCAAAAAATTCATGGGCATTTTCAACCACCCATGAATATCATGTTACTGTCACACCCCATATAGCTGGCAAACCAAAGATTCAAAAAGCACAGAGATTTCAGAAGGCATATATAATGCTAGCCTGGAGTAAAAACATAATCTTGAAAACTGAGTAAATTCCACTCAGACTCATAGTGATTTAATTCAGATGAGTCTCTTTGAAGCCCTTCCTTCTATAGTTTTCACATCTGGTTGCATTACATCTTCCCACCTAACTAGCATTCCTCCCCTGCTTCCTTCCCCCAGTCTCAAATAGCTTTACAGTTTACCATGCCGACATTTACTAACTAAAATATTTTTCTGGTAATATTATTCGACTCTAGACAATAAACAAAACCTACTTTTTTTTGCTGCATTTCCACAAAATTTGCTGTCATTTGGTTGAGATGGTGGCTATAGAAATTAAATAAATAAATACATCAATGAAATTATTAATGGTAATTGGTAACATTCTTTATCACCAATTGGCAACACATTAGATTTGTTTCAATTTATTGTATATCCAGAAAATTTGCCATATTGTTGTGTAACATCCACAAAAACTGAGAGCATTAATAATTACCAATAAGACCTAAAATGTATTCAATATACAATAACAACTCACATTCCATTCCAGCCACTTTCACTATCTCTGTAAGCCAAAGGTTCCAAACCCAAATTAAATATATGAAGCAGTAAAGGACATCCTTGACAAGTTCCATGATACTTCTTAACTAATGGGGAGATAATCCCTTTTGTAATAATTTGAGCAGGAGGACTAAAATGATACATTTTAATCCAAGAAATAAGGGACATTCATTTATACTCATAATATGTTCCAAAAATTTAATATGTAAGTGTTAGAACAATATCTGGATTTCTGTGAGAAGAAAAATGGCAGGATATATAGTGTTCGGTCAAAGTGAACAGCATACACGTTTGAGCCAACATAACCCATCAGTGCATAGCTGATAATCAACTTAATATAATGTCATGCTAGAATGATCGGTTCATTTGCAAACATGACAAATAAAAGAAGTCATGCTAGAATGAACTGGAAGAAATTTCATTCCAGATCGGCATTATTGTATCAAAGATGGGCACAGCACCACTAGGAGAGCATAAGAAATTAGACCCAGCAATCAGTGGCCAAATTGCCCGTTCAAATAGATAAAAATAATTTGAAAGGCTGAGATCTGAAGATAATGTTCCTGAAGAGAACATTTCCCTTTTAAAACAACAGTAAAATTGTAAAAATGCCCAGTTTGGAATTAATTGAAAATTGCTAATCAGAGTTGTACACATTGTTCTGCTTAGCAATATAAGAGAGGAGAAAGAGGTCATTAATTCATTTTTTAAATTCAGCTCTTCATTCAACTTTGCCTCTAACAATATGTTCTAGCATCTTCCTATCAGCTTTCATTTCTACAGGTGGAGGGCACTACTGACCATTCACTGTTTTTACACCTGCACCGGTAAATGCCGTTATTAACTGTTATTTTAATAATTTTTGAGTAGGAGAATCAGGCACAAAATTCAGGATTGTTAATTCTGATTTTTCCTTTTATTTGTAACCTGTAACTGAACAATTATCAAGTCAAGCAACTATTATAAATAGAGTCATTATGTGCTGTTAACTGTGAAATCCTCGAGCAGAGATATTATACAGGCAGTCCCCAGGTTAAAAACGAGCTCCATTCCTATCTTTAACTTGAATTTGTATGTAAGTTGGAACTCGTACTTACAAACAGGCTGCCTATTACTAAAAAGAATAGGCCGACAGTGTTCTCCTTCCTCAAGCCGCTGAACTGCTGAAGCTCAGCAATGTTTTCATGAACCATTGAAAGCTGCTGAAAGCAGGCTGTATATTGAAAATGCGCAGCTTCAGTGGTTCATGAAAACACTGCATGGCTTCAGTAGTTCATCAGCTTGAGGAAGGAGAACACTGTCCGCCATTTTTAGTAATAGGCAGCCCATTCGTAAGTATGAGTTGTCCATAAGTTGGACATTCTTAACCTGGGGATTGCCTGCATTATGTTGTTGCAGTCAAGAGGCCAACAATTTCCATTTTCCCCATGTTTGTTTGTTTATTTATTTATTATTAAATTTGTATGCCGCCCATCTCCCCCCAATGGGTGACTCTGGGCGGCTCACAGCTAAAATCAAAAACCCCATCAACTATTAAAAATACCCCATAAATAATAAAAAATTAATCCATTAAAAATCAAGTATAAAAAACTTGATTACTGTTCCAAATAATCTGCTTAATATGTTTTCTAACAGCATGGCTGAGCATGAAGCATGAAAGGCTCGTAATTTCACCATCTCTTCCAGAGGTCCTTTGGGTATATATACCTTAGCTTCATCTCCTGCCTTGGTGTAGCAGTTTGGTAATTATTGTTACCACCACCTATCTTCAAGGGGAATTCCTATACCTCCAGCATGTGTTTAAGCTAGTAGATATATCTTACTGGCAAGTAAGAAGAAAATATATGATAAACACAAAACAAAGCCTATAGTGTCAGTGCTCCTATATTATAGCACTGAAAATGTTGCTAGGGAAATCAGCCCCCACTGCTATGAAAAATACTCATTACAGACTCAATTTTATTTTAAAAAAAGAAAGAAAAAAGGTAAACATTCCTCTTTAATTTTGAGTAGTCTCATGCAAGACATTCAATAATGCAAAAGATAAAAATATAGAGCTGCTAAAATCACAGACATCTTTAAAGAACCTCTAATGGAAACTATACAGGAAATAATAAAATTCTGACAAACCGCAGGAAGGTGCCAGTCAGCTCCTAATTTAGAGGTAAAGTAATGCCAATCTGTATAAAACATGCAAGGATTGGTTTTGTAGGGAGACAATAATCACCAAAGACAATAAAGCATTAACTAACATAGAAATTAGTGTTCTTAGCTAATATTTTCTTATTTCTGTAAAGAACAGACAACCCTAGGAACAGATGTTATCCCCATGCCAATTTAATTACCTAGCAAAATATTCTTCCTGAAAATTCCAGCTTATATCAGAAGCCAAGGGGAGACAATAAATCCCACTGGTTTCCAGCCTCTCACCTAGCAACTTTGGCTTGATTTTTAAAAAGACAAATCATTTTCCCCTCTAACCAAAAGGGAGGGCTTTGGGAGAATCTATTTCTTGCATGCTTGCCAAAATCCATGTGCTTCTGCTTGAGATAGAGAAGATGTGTACTTGAATGTCTGAGCCAGCAGTTCACTTTTTGGCATGAGGGGCTGGCAGGAAGGCTGCAAGAGTGAACGTGGGGGTGGGGAGTTGCCTACCCATTCACTATACACCATAATGAATAATCCATTTTGGAAGCGTACAAATGATCAGGTTCCAGCTTAGCAGGCCTGAAAGCATTATATGGTTCTGATGTATGGTTTCTCATATAATTATTCAACATCTCCTTATAATTCCTTTCCAAGTTATGACCACACTTCTTATAAGGGGAAACCCAGAAACTGTGGACAAATTCTAGATATGAGGATTCCAGCACAAATAATAAACTCTGTACGCTAGGCAGGGAGACGGGGAGGCGGCACAAGAGAAGGATGTGCTTTACACCAGAGGATCCACTGCAGTTCTGTTCAGATATCAGTGATGGCTTGTTTGTCCCAACTTTACAATGTAATGATTCATAGGTAGAAGTGGTCAGGCAGCCTATCATCCAAGCACCATGGTTGCAGAAACTCTACATGGAGAGAGGGTATGAATGGATGAAGACTGGTGAGCGAGATTAAAAAATACTGTCCCATCTGTTATTTCTGCACTTATCCTCTTGTGACAGAATGTCTAATAGACCTTAGGAATGCAGAGAAGGCAACAAGACAGTTAAGGGAGGAAGCAAGGCTACGACAGAAGAGATTCTTGAGTCCAGGGAAGAGGAAAGTGTGAGAAAGAGACTCACAGTAACTCTGCCTTAATTACATTAGGTATAAGTTGTCAAGAGAATTATTTTGGTAGGCTTTCAAGATTCTGTTACATTACCCTATTAGCAATAAAGAGCTTTCCAAAATTCCTAGTGGTTCTTGTTTCCTCACAGGGCTTGACACCTCTCCTGTACTATCTTTAGCATGCAGCTTCCCTAGAACAGAAAGATAATATGACACATTCCTAGTAACCCCAATTAGGACAAATATCTCACTACTTATCCCTCAGGGAAAGCTGTGTGATTGACTGTGGATGCCTCTGGGATAGTTTACACTGGAACTGAGAGTTTTACTAAAGGGACAATTGTACTGGAACTGTGAATGAATAAACCGATGCAAAGGTTGTTGAAATGCATTCTGTTCCCTTCAGTGGCTGGTGTGCACACTGGGGACAGAGACCCTAAGGGCTTTAAGATTAGTCAGTCCAACAAAAAGTTGAAAAAAGGTATACTTTCATTGTATCAGAATTTTCATTAAATGGCAAGCAAATAATAAGCATCAAGGACACTCCAGATCTACAATTTTTTTCCTAGAAGCTTTTGTATGGTCATTTGAAAAGCCTAAAACTAAATTAAAATCCCCAGCCACCATTATCTGGTTCACCTTTAAACTAAACTAAAACCTTAAACTGAAAAGATTAGCAAAGCACCTGTATAAAATATCTGATTTATCTCTGGGTGGACTAAATAATCAATAAGAGCTATCTGTATATCAAAATTGCTTACTACCAAAATTAAATAATGGCCTCCAATATCTGATTTTTTTAAATTTTATTTTTACAAATACAAAATGTTGACTAAAAAACCTAAATACACTAAAAAAACCTTCACAATTAAATGAAACAATGCCTGAACCTAAAGAAAAAAATAATGGAAAGAAAAAAGAAAAAAAGGATTAAAAAGAAGCAACAAACTAAGAGAAAAAAAGCTACTTTATATATTATCAGTAGTCACTGATTTACTAATAAATACTATATAGTACTATAGTAATAACCAAACTTACCATTTTCCAATATTCTCAGAGCATTTATTACTTCCTTTTAATATGTTTTTTCCTTGGGCGATAAGAAAAAAACATCTACTCTTTAATAAAGCACTATCATTCCCATACAAATCTCTAAAAATAACCAGCATTCACTCATTTTATTTTATCCCAAATATTTGATCACTTTTTAGTTTCTTTGCAAATCATTATTTCATTTTTAATTCCATCCACTCTGCTGGCAGCTGCCAGTTTAGCTCATTTCATTTACTGTACGGTACTTAGTTTTAGAAGCTTTTCTATTTTCATCAACATTGCTGCGTATTTTCTCTGATTTTTTTTTTCTGTCTTAACTGTTCCTGGCTTTTTTTGACCACATTAACTGCAACTATTGTTTTCTCTCTTTATACATTATACTGTATATTTTTGCCATCCTTGTTCTTTGCACTATTCTCTTATATGTACCTTTTCTTTCCCCACAGCCACTTTCACTTCACCATTCTACTATAACTTACTTCTGTGGTACACCAAAATGTAATTCTTTTTATTCAGTTCCAAGCAACTTCCCACCATACTTCCCTTCATTCATTTTCCATTTGTTTTGTTGGGACACTGATACTTTTCTATTTGGGCATCTGCTTTCGATTCCTGCAGAACTATCATTCTATCCCCTTCTCTTCTCTTCTCTTCTCTTCTCTTCTCTTCTCTTCTCTTCTCTTCTCTTCTCTTCTCTTCTCTTCTCTTCTCTTCTCTTCTCTTCTCTTCTCTTCCTATTTTTTCTCCCAAGATCCAATCCTGACATTACCAAAAGATGGTCTTTCCCACATTCAGGACCTCTAATCACCTCTGTGTCCTTTACTAAATCTCTCACTATTTCATCATAAGCTATCAAATCAAGCATGATTTGTTATTCATTTTTTTCCATGTGTACTTATGAATAGACTTGTGTTTAAATCATGTATTTGAAACAAACAGATGTCTGATGTTCATCAATCAACATTCTCATTCATTCTTAAGTCTCCAAATAGCCTAACCACTTTTTTGTGCTCTGTATTTTCATCCCATCCATTTATGGCACCTATTTTTTTTTCCCCTCTGGATCACATTCGTTAAAAACTTTGTAGTTAGAATTTGGAGCATTTGTATCAATGCAATCATTGTGGCTTGCTCAAACCATATATCCTGCATTAGCATGAATGGTCAATCAGATCATGAGCATACTTGTTAAACTCCTTAACTCACTGTAGCTGATTATGGTAAATATGCATGAGACTTCTTCAACCCTGTCTGCACAGCTCTTTATCCATGGCCAGTGTCCATTCTTTGAGTAAGCATGACATGCAAATACAGAGCAACCATCATTTGTGGTTAAAGCCAACCGGAATTCAGAAAGAATTATATAAGACTTTGAATGCTAGTTAATACTGTGACAGCTGCTCTGCATTAAGACCAAACACATATCTCAGCCTAATTATATTTCATTGCAATTTTTAATTTATACAATGAAAACTTTCAATATGCTTAAAATACTGAGATCTTACAGTCTACTGGGCTTACATGGTCAGGGAAACATTAAATTTAATGGTTCAAAAGAAAAATCACAAAACTGAAAGGAGATGCCTTTTCCCACTGAAATATGGGAGTTTTATTTATTTTAATTTTATTTTATTTATCAAATTTGTCACTGCCCATCTCGTGAAATGACTCTGGGCAGTTTACCAAAAGACAAAAATTCATTAAAATACAACATAAAAACAATCCTAAAAATAAATAAGTTCCAAGAAGATGGAAAATTGGCAAGTAATTCCAGAGATCATCATCAGGGGGCTAACCACCTCCAAGGATGGGTAAAGCCCATATCATCCCACGCATGCTGACAGAGCCAGGTCTTTAAACCTTTTTGGAAAGCCAGGAAGGTAGGGGCCCGCTGCCCTTCTGGGGGGAAAATATTCCAAAGGGCAGGGGCAACGGCAGAGAAGGCTCTCTTCCTGGGCCCCACCAGTCAACATTCCCTCGCTGATGGGATCTGCAACATGCCCTCTCTGCTTGACCAGGTGGGATGGGTTGATGTAATGGGGATGAGATGGTCCCTCAGGTAACCTGGACCCATGCCATGTAGGGGTTTAAAGGTAATAACTAACACCTTGAATTGGACCCAGAAGCAAACTGGCACCCAATGCAGCTCCTGCAGCAAAGGTGTACATGTGTGTAATGGAAGGCATGTGCAAGGAGGATACTGGAATGGAGGATCAAGGTTATCAGGAGGGAGGGAGAGCATTCCTGGAGAGGTTACAGAGCAAGTGCTTCCTCAGCCCGCAGCATGACCGTGAGAAGATGAAGAAGCTGAGACTGGCCCCTCCTTAGAGTCTCACAGGGTATAGCCACTAGTTGCTTTAGCATAGATTTAGTCTGGTGAGATACTGTCTATTAGGTGCAAGCTAATAAAGGAACTATGCTGGACTGGACTGCCTCGTTGTCATTCTTGGGCTGGGCCTGACAATGTGCCATCCTAGGGGCACCTAATATCATCCGCGCAGCTGCATTTTGAACCAGCTGTACCTTCCAGATACTCTTCAAGGTAGCCCCATGTAGAGCGCATTGCAATAGTCTAACCAAGAGATGAGCACGGCAGAAGTGACTGACCAGAGAGCCTCCTGATCCAAGAAGGGGTGTAACTGGCACACCACCCGAATGCGGGCAAAAGCCCTCCTGGCCACGACTGCCACCTGCTCTTCAAGCAGTAGTTGCGAGTCCAGGAAGACCTCCAGATTACGCATTGGGTCTGTTTGGGGCAGTGCAACCCCATCCAAAACCAAAGATGGTAAGTTCTTGGATACAGAGGGGCCTCCAATCCACAGCCACTCCATCTTACCAGGGTTCAGCTGAAGCCTGTTGTTCCCCATCCAGACCCCCACAGCCATCAGGCACCGTCAAAGGGTGTTCACGGCATCACTCAAGTCACCTGGAATGGAGATGTATAACTGGGTATCATCTGCATATTGATGATACCTCATCCCATGGTTGCAGATGATCTTATCCAGTGGTTTCATGTAGATGTTAAAAAGGAGGAGAGAGAGTACTGAACCCTGCGGCACCCCACAATGGAGGGGCCGTGGGCTGAATCTCCCACTCCCAATCAACACCGATTGGGACTGACCATGAAGGAAGGAAGAAAACCAGCACAAAACTGTGCTGCCCACTCCCAACTCCCTAAGTCAACCCAAAAGGATACCATGGTTGGTGGTACTGAAAGCCACTGAGAGGTCAAGAAGAGCAAGGATGGATGCACTCCATCCTGCTCCCACCACAGATCATCCATGATTGAGACCAATACAGTTTCCATCCCAAATCCAGGCCTGAAACCTGACTGGAAGGGATCCAGATAATCCATTTCCTCCAGGATCATCTGGAGCTGCAATACCACCACCTTCTCAACCACCTTCCCTAAAAAAGGGAGGTGGGAGACTGGGCAAAAATTGTCCAGTATGGTGGGGTCCAGTGATGGCTTCTTGAGGAGGGGAAGCACGAGCACCTCTTTAAAGGCCGCTGGAAACACTCCCTCCCTCAAGGATGAATTCACCATCGCCTGGACCCACCCACATGTCACCTCCCAACCAGCCAGGAGGGACATGGATCTGGTTGGCAAGTAGTAGCATGCAGTGGCGCAGTGGCTTAATGATGCTGAAAGTTGCTGGCCAGAAATGGTCGACACTTCAGCGGTTTGAGCCCAGCTCTGTGCAGCAGAATGAGCTCCTGCTTCCTCCCCAGCTCCTGCCAACCCAGCAGCTCGAAAACTTACGTGAGTAGATAAATGGGGACTCTCGTCCTGGTGGGAGGAAAAATGCTGGCGGCGCCTTGCATGGGAGACGGGACCAAGTTGCCGGTAACGCGGAAGCTGCGCATGCCCAAATAAGGCGCAAAGCAACGGAAACCCTGTCTCCTGTGCTTGCCAGCTGGGCTCTGCTCTAGGAAGGAGGCAATGGCAAACCACTTCCAAAACACCTTGCCTTGAAAACTGCAGAGATTCGTCCAGGCAGTCACCGCAGAATCGGTCACGATTGAGTGCGGATTAAAAAAATAAAAATTTTTAAAAATTTTTTAAAAAGGGGCACTGACTGTTCAGAGGGCCCTGTCTACTTCCTCAGGTTCAACAGGATCAAACTGTTCTGAAAGTTAATGGGGGATTTCCTTCCTCCTTTTTCAATCAGCATACAATCATGCTTTTCTTCTTTTCAGTCTTCAAGCACATCTAGCTATCTCCAACTTTCTTAATATGAGAACTATTACATTTCTTTTTTACTCTCTCTTCCTCATAAGGGACCCATCTGTTCTGCTTGGCATTGAAGAAAGATCTGTGCAATTGTTGGCTTTTTTTATTATACAGACATATACAAAAGCCATTATTTTTGCTTTTGTTCCATTAGTTCTTGAAGCAATTGAAAATGCTTTAGTCAAATCTCGTTAAGTCATCTTGTATTCTGAACAAAATGCAGACCAATGGTGTTTTCTATCATGCCCACTAAACCCACTTTTGTCTTTATTATTTTGCTTAAAACTCAACATGCAGAAGAGCACTGGAGAACTCAGAAGAACTCTAGAGAACTCAAAAGTTTTGTTACATTTTAATTAGTCCCAATGAATGTTTTACAAACAGAGAGAAAACTCCAAAGATTTACAACTTCCAGATCAATATACACACATTAAAAACACGCTTTCTTAACATGACAAAAATATAGCAACAAGAATAATTAAACTTGAAGAAATTATTAGGTATTGTAATAATCTTTATTTGAAATCTATGTTGAAATTATTAGGCCAATACAGTGGTACCTCGGGTCACGAACTTAATTCGTTCCGCGACTCTGGTCGCAACCCAAATTGGTCGCAACCCAAATCAAATTTTCCCATAAGGTTCAATGTAAATATGGTTAATCCGTTCTGACCCCTACGAATTTGGTCGCCAACCGATTTTGGTCGCGACCCGAATCAAATTTTCCCATAAGGTTTAGTGTAAATACGGTTAACCCGTTCTGAACTATATGTATTTTTTTTTTAAACCACAAAAATATGACACAAAGTACAGTACAGTACAGTATGGAGAGAGAGAACACTAACCTTGCTTGAGGCGTGGAGGACAGGAAGGCGGGTCGGGAGGCGGTTATTGTTTGGAGAGAGTCCCCCTCCCTACAGGAAGCCACGACCACGTGTGTCAGCAGGGAAAATGGCCGCGGATCCTGTTCGTCACCCGATGCGGAGTTCATGAACGGAAGCAAAATTTTGCGAACAGTGCTGTTTGTGACCCGAATTGGTCATGAACAGAAGCGTTCATGACCCGAGGTACCACTGTAATATTAACTATCTGAATGTTATTAGTCTAAGAATAGATTTCAACACCTCAAAAGTATGTAGCAGCCCAGATTAAAATGATCATAATGGTTGCCTGTGATCTCAAACATCAATGATACCTAGTCAACAAGGAAAAATAGAGCATTCAGTATATATATTTGGGTTGGTAAAAATGTGAACATTAAGGCTATATTCAAACCCTAAAACTGTCAGAAAAATATTGATCCTAAGCTAATTGGTAAATATTCATTTGATATTCTATCTCACATAGTTGCAATTGAAAATATAGTTGCTATGACCTGATCATCAGAATTAATTCTGTAAGCACATGTATATACTAGATGATTGAAAATGTACAAGGAATATACTTAAGGTTAATTCAACTACCTAATAATTCAAAATCCTATTTTTGAGGAAACAGAATTGGTTTATTAAACCGTATCTCATTTCCACATTATATATAGATTATTTCAATAATTTCTGCAGCTTTTAATGGGAGGGGAGATGCAACTCTTATTTTAGCTATGAACCTAGTTAAAATAAGGACAAATGGAACAGAAAAGGAAACATTCATTTCATGAGGATTATTAGCTATAAGGAAAACAGAGCAGAAATAGTTGTGAACCACACAGAGAATACAGTAAATACTGTTGAGTATGTGAAGTATATGCCTGTTTTATTCAATGGAAAACAGTTTCATTTGCACCAATTTTCACTGAAATAATGGGATTTAGAAATATTCAGTTTAACTACATTGAATGAATTATTTATGACCAAAGACTAGCAATTAAAAAGACCAGACAATAATGCAATACTGAAATATAAAGCAAATAATACAAAATATAATAGAACAGACAGTAAGATAGAAGCAATATATTATATACTATAGTGGGAGATGGATTATTAGTTTTTGCGGTATCTCCTTGTGATCTAGCATACTCTATATACATCCACATATTATAGGTAATAGCAGGCAACTTGTTCAGAAGTAAAAGATGAAATTCATCTGGGTGGTTTAGAAAATTTATTACAAAGGGCCCAGTGACTTTATTATTCAGACCCTTAGCGAAGTCACATTATATCAAGAAATGCAGGTAGAACTCGTTTAGCAACTGCCTCATACAGTGACCATTTGCAGTTACGATGGTGATGAAAAAGTAACCTTGTGACCAATCCTTGCATTTACAACCTTTACAGGAATGTAAAGCAAAAGAAAACTGAAGTAAGATCATAAGTATAGTTGTGATTTTACACAGTGACCACTCTGCTTAACGACCAAGCTGCTGGTCCTAACTGTGGTCACTAAATGAGGAATATCTGTACCTAACTGTCTGGACCATCCCTAAGCCACAAGGATAATATGTTTCTCACAGGAGTTTCTAATCAATTTGCCTTCCAGCAGAGCAGATGGGAGGATGTTAAATTAAAAAGAAAAGGTTCTGTGAAGGATAAGTAGTTCTAAGATATTTAGCTGGCTGCAGACCCAGATCCAGTATCTGGAATTTAAAGTTGTCAGTGACTAGGGTTAGCTTGTGTTGCCATTCAGTGTCAGGACTTGCTGTTTAAAAAGCATTAAAATCTGAACATAGTGCATGGACAGCAAAAGTTCTGGGGAGAGTCCAATGACTAGCAATTTACACAACAGCATCCTTGGGATGCACCATGTGTCCTTGCTGACTTATCACCAGTCCAGACTTCCATGCTCTAACACAAACAAATGTTTAGGGGCTCTGCTGATAACAAGAAGCTAAGAGTAGGTGCAACCATTTAGATTACCAGAGAAAAGCTTCTCTCATAGAACATAGGATGGGCTGCTGGACTGAGCTGGCATCAATGGGAAAAAAATCAGAGCTCTAGGAAAAGAACTGGAATGGAGGATAGGAAATGGCTAGGAGTAGGGAGCAATGGCTGTTGAAGATAGATTGCTAATCTGAATAAAGGACTATGTAACCTGGAAAACTTAAATTAGATTGAGCAATCTTTGTAATTCTGAAGAGAGCTGATGGCCACAATCTGAAGAGCATTGAAGACCAGAATAGGATGAAGAGTGCTAAGGACAGGCAATAACTGCTGAATGCAAAGAGCACAATGAGATACCAGAAGAAAATGAAAGCCTACTAGCTACAGAAAGGCCACTTATCAGGTTATCTGAGAGAAACTTTGCCATGAATCTCTGATAAGCCCTTCCTTAACTCCAGAATTAGGACACAGATAGGGTTAAAAATAGTGTAGTGGCAATGTAAGAAACTTCTATCATAATCTGCACCTATATATAGGATGAACTGTTTAATGCTGAAATCTGATTTCAGGAAAATAATAGTTTTGGTGTATTATAAAGACAAACAGCACTCCTTTCTTATCAACTAAGAGGAGAAGAGGAAGAATGATAGGCTTCACAATTAGCTGTGGTTGAGACTGAAAAATCAGAAGTGTTTTGCTGTTCTCCTGAGGTTTTTTTTAGATTTGTATCCCCCCTTTATTATTTTTATAAATAACTCAAAGCAGCAAACATACCTAATATACTTTCCTCCTCCTATTTTCCCCACAACAACCCTGTGAGGTGAGCTGGGCTGAGAGAAAGTGAATGCCCCAAGGTCACCCAGCCGGCTTTCATGCCTAAGGTGGGACTAGAACTCACAGTCTCCTGGTTTCTATCCTGGTGCCTTAACCATTAGACCAAACTGGGTCTCATCAGGTAAATTAACAACAAAAATAGAATTCCAGCCCCCAGAACCATACATGCACTCTGTGCCAGTCCTATTCCTATAAAACTCATCAGAAAGTATTAAAGCAGATCCACTGGACAGTGGTTAAGATTTAACAAGAGATTAAGAATTATCAAACACAATGTTCCATGTTGGAAAAAAACCATCCTTTAACTGCAAAATGGTACTAGAGAAAGACTTGGGAATCTGAAATA
The DNA here is from genome assembly GCF_059951505.1 of Python bivittatus. Classification (NCBI taxonomy): domain Eukaryota; kingdom Metazoa; phylum Chordata; class Lepidosauria; order Squamata; family Pythonidae; genus Python; species Python bivittatus. The sequence continues at coordinate 116,003,585 of NW_028277030.1, read as the reverse complement.
TTGCCTCAGGAATTTAGAATGCATTGTTTCTAGAGGGGTATAGTCCTAAATAAGCTCTGTATAAAAAGTTGTGATTATTTTAGTCACAAATAGTTTAATAACAGCAGGCACAAAACTGTTTTGTTTCAAGCAAAAGGATCTTAAATTACCTGTAGCACTTTTCTGTGCTGTTTATTCATTTTCAGCTCGAGTCTTCTCCTTACCTGAGACATCAGACACAAAACCCAGATCTTTAAAGCCCTTTATCTATTCAGTGAAGTTGCCTTGGATATTACAATTACTCAAACTTTGTCTTTTGATAATCAATCAGAAGATGATTATCAATACAATAGTGAGCAAGGGTCTTCAATGTTCTCCCAAGGCGTCTGTGAATAAAATCACAGTATCATCTGCCTAAAGTAGAATTAACAAACTTTTTCTAGCTCTTAGAAGGGTGAGAGTCTAGATCAGGTAAGAGACTCAGGAATTAATGTAAAAATAGAAAAGCAGAGGGACCAGTAAATATCCTTGCTTAACCCATTTCTAAGTTGGGATATAACTGTTAGTTGCTTCAATAGGGTGCATCTTACTTGTAAGCTTGTGTATGTGTGTACTTTAAATATGAGCAAGAGTGGGTAGTTATCTGTGGTAGCTTTTTCTGAGGCTGAAACTGGTAGAAGGTAGTCCTCATTTAGCGACTGCCTCATACAGCAACCGTTCGCAGTTACAACAGTGATGAAAAAGTAACTCCCCCATTGGGAGGAGATGGGCAGGGGAGAAATTTAATAAACAAACAAACAAACTTTATGACCAATCCTTGCATTTACAACCTTTGCAGGTCTGTAAAGCAAAGAAAAGCTGAAGTAAGATCATAAGCACAGTCACGGTTTCACTTAGCAATCACTTCGCTTAACAACCGAGTTACTGATCCCAATTGTGGTTGCTAAATGAGGACTATGTTACAGACCACTCAAAAATGAGACACACACATTTCAGAGGGAGTGCAACCTGCAGCATACGATAGACATGAACTGGGATACTCTGATATAATATATTAAAAAATAACTGGACTGTACTTTGTATTAAACATTTTGAGGTCAGGAAGCAAAGGATATATGCTGTTTTGAATTAATAATATCCTGTGGCAACCTAAAAATTAAAAGCATTTAAAAGCTCAAGCAAATACTAGGTCAACAAAACTGAACTGTTCTCTTGGCAACTGTATTTATCTGCAATAGATGTGTATTTTGCCACACAAATAGATCTCTCATAAATTTTAAGGCTTCATAATGAAAGCCTGAAAACCACCTAGTGATATGGTTTACCTGTCACTGGCACATGTACTGAGGCCCCATTGGGGAAATGCACATGAAGTTCAAAAGGACTATTTAACAGTGAAGGAAATTTCATTTAAACATTTTATTGCCAAGTCCTCAATCTCCAATAACATGTTTGAATTCAACTATAAAGGTTCAGTTTTGACTCAAGAGAGTTCTAAGAAAAAGCCCGTCATTCTAGGCTTGTAAATCTCTTAATAACCTTCGCTTCATTTTCTTTGTCTCGTAAACTTAATCCCATCTTCCTTCATGTACTTCAGGTCCCACTGAAGGACTTAACCAAAAATGAACTCCCTTTCCCCCTTCATACACACACAGTACACACACTTCTAGAGCAACAACAAATTCTCAATTTCAGCAGATTTCTAATGTAATGAACAAAATTTGAATTTCAGTAACAACACACCTTGCCACAAGCAATGGACAGTCTATTGTTTGACATATCAGTCCACACGACATTGTTCAAACATTTCATATACACTGTATACAGGTAGTCTTTGACTTACGACCACGATTGGGAATATAACTTCCATCACTAAGTGATGTGGTTGTTAAGTGAGTCGTGCCCAATTTTACAACCTTTTTTGCTGTGGTCATTAAGCGAATCACCACGGTCATTAAGCAAATCACACAGTTGTTAACTGAATCCAGTTTCCCCCATTGACTTGGCTTAGCAGCCATCTAGGAAAGTCACAAATGGTGATCGCGTGACTCCGGGGAGTTGCAACCATTGTAAATACATGCTGGTTGCCAAGCGCCCGAATTTTGATCATGTGACACGGGGACACTGCAACGGTCACTGTTTTCAGCACCAATGTAACTTCGAATGGCCGTTAAACAAATGGTCATAAGTCAAGCCTGTACTTTTTATATACATTTTATGCATGTAAAAATCTCATTTGCTATTTAACTAACATTTGGTACTAATAGGCATTCCTTCCCCCCATTAGTCTGTTAAATAGAGGATTTGGTTGAGACATATTTTTTTTGTCTTTATTTTAGGTATTGAATCTAAAACTCAGATAAAAGATGGAATCTCAGTAGCTAAACCCTGAAGATCTTTTCCAAAACCCTGAGTCGATAATTGAATGTTGAGTTCTCTGTCTGCCTATTTTTCACACTTCGTGCCACTGCATAACATTTTGTTTATATCACTGTCAAGTCTGTGCAGAAAGAAGAACAAATATATTGCACTTAAAAAAAATTCTGGGATTGCTAGACTTCATCAAAATCAAAATCCAGGTAGGTATCTAAGTGTAAAATCCCTTACTGGAATGCTAGGGAGCCTCCTAATTCTCTTTACCTCTACCAATAAACTGTACCCCTAACTTGTACCTTTGTCCTAGCCACTTCCAACCTCTCTACACCCAGATCATGCCAAAGCGGTATAGTGGTAAGTATATTGAATTAAGATCAGGGATACCATATTCAAATCCACATTCATGCCTGGAAGTTCAACAGTTGATTTTTGTAGTAGTTATTAACACACTAGATTGATGTTGCAGGGATAAAATTAAAGAAAGGACCATAATGTATGCCACTTTGAACTTCTGGGAAAAAAGCCAAATATAAATCTAACAAATATCTAAAATACAATTAATGCTCATATTTTCTCCAGAACCCTCCCCCAGCACACTGTAACAATACCTTTCTAAAAACCAACTAAGTGCTTCCATTCTATTTTATTTGTTTTCTCCTTTTTTCATAGCTATTGTTTCACATTAATGTTTCTGGAAGTCTTCCTAAAACTGGTGTCCTTCAAATGTAATGAGAGAACCCAGAACTTCTAGCCAATATGATCCAAATATAATTGGAGGGCACGAGGTTAGAATAGTGAGTACACATACATGTCAAGCATTAAATAGCATAAACAGCAGTGATGAGGAGTGAAAGCCTTCTGGGTTTACACACTGCACACTACTTGCTTTAACCAGTCTGTTTATGAAGACACACTGGCCTGGCTCACAGAGATTGGGTTTGTGCATCATGCTAAGCCATGAGTTATATATGTACACTTCTTGAGTTCCTGAACAAAAGGCAGAATATAAAACAAACAAACAAATATGCAAAGTACTTCATAGTTTTATGTAATATCTTTTCATATACAGTTCATCCGAGGCTACCAAATCTGGGGTGCAAAAAATATATATGTTGCTAAAGAGGTATTAGGAATTCTAATTCTTTGTGGAGTCCTTGGTGCTGTCTGAGCTTGGTTGTTTGCTTGCAGACATTTCATTACCGAAGTAGATAACATCATCAGTGCTAGTGAGTGTGGGGTTTGCTCCCTCTTTATATACAGTAGCTTGTACCCTGTTAGTATTGGTATGACATTCTCCTTGGTAGTTCCTTGATTACACTACTGCTTTCTGCTTGCTTGCTTGTCTGCCTGTTCTTAATTCCTGCTTATCTAGCTGTTGGTTGCTGGAGAGGATATGTTCTGGTCTTTTTGTTTTCTTCTTAGCTTTTTTATTGCCTCTTTTGAATGGCACGTAAATGTGGTTTATTTCTATGTATCTATGGATGGCTGATTTGTCTGAATGCCAAGCTTCTAGGAATTCCCCAGTGTTTTTGGATTTAGCTTGGTCTAGGATGTTCAGTTTTCCAGTTCAACCTATGGTTGAGTCTGTCAATGTGTTGTGAGATTAAGGAGTTTTCATGATGTCTTCTGACTGCTAGTTGGTGTTCACGGATGCACTCTGCTAGTCTTCTGCCTGTCTGTCCTACATAGTGACTGTTACAGTCTTTACACTGTATGTTGTAGATGATTCTTGTTTTTTCTTCTTGGGGTACTGGGTCTTTTGATTTACTTAAGATGTATTGAAGAGCTTTAGTTGGTTTGTGTGCTACCATGATGCTGTGTGGTTATAATACTCTGCTGGTCGTTTCTGAGATGTCTCTGATGTATGGCAGTGTTAACCTTTTCACAGCTTGTGTTGGTTGTGCTGTAGTGGGTTGAGCGGTCAGGCACTTTCTGATAAAGTTGTATGGGTATCCATTTTGTTGGACGATGTTGTATAAGCAGTCTCTTTCCTTTTCCTGGTGTTCAGGGTTGCTGCAGTGCATTTGTACTTTTCTGAAAAATGTTCTTACACAGCTTCTCTTGTGGGAGGTTGGTTTGTTATTTTGGTAATGGAGCACTTGGTTAGTGTGGGTTGTTTTTCGTAAGACTTGTGTTTCTAATTTGCTGTCATTTCCTCTGCTGATGAGGGTATCCAGGAAGGGTAGTGTGTTGTTTTCTTAGTTTCAGCTGGGAAACTGTGAATATCCTAGACCAAGCTAAATCCAAGAATGCTAGGGAATTCCTAGAAGCTTGGCATTCAGACAAATCAACCATTAATAGACACATAGAAATAAACCATATTTACACAACATTCAAGAGAGAGAATAAAAAAGCTAAGAAGGAAATAAAAAGACTAGAACACATCCTCTCCAGCAGCCAACACCCAGATAAGCAGAGATTAACACCAGACAAACAATCAAGAAGAAAACTAGACCCTAATCAAGGAACTCCCAAAGAGAAAACCACACCCCCTCCAACACTGGTAGGACAAGCTACTGTATATAAACAGGGAGCAAACCCCACACTCACTCACACTGATGATGTTACCTAGTTGGGTAATGAAATGTCTGCAAACAAACAACCAAGCTCAGAGAGCACCAAGGACTTCACAGTTCAACCCTGAGCTACGTATATTCTCTTCTATTGGATTCTAATTCTTTGCTTGCATTTAGAGTTTGGAGACTGAAGTAGCATGCAAGCATTTGTGATACATAAATAAAATTGTATGGTAACCCTAATTCCAACTCCTTTACTTATCACAAGTCTGATTCTAACAAATCAGTTTTATTTACTTTTATTTCACTTTTTTGATATTACATAAATCTTACATGCCATTCACAATTAATTACAAAACATTATTTAAAATGCCAAATAAACTTAAACTTTGCCAAAGCTGAGAAACATTTGGAAGAAAACAGTGGGGATGTCTAAAAATATGTAGAGATCATATTGCATGCAGGGTAATTGTACATCTATGCAAGTCATGCATCACAATTTCATTTCAACGGTAAATGAATAGCCGTCAAAACAAAATAACATCTGAGGAGGCTTCTCATCATATGGTGGCATAAAATGCCTAAGATCAGCAACAATTGCAACTTCCTTCAGATCACGTCAATCTCTAATAAACAATTATTTGCATTTTAAAGAATTATAAAGTATTAAAGAAAAAGGTAAAGCAGAGATAACACAGAAACTACATTAATTGTTATTATGTAGTGATATGTCACACATTTATAGATTATGACAGCTGCTGTAAAAGCAATACTTTCATACGAAATCTTAATATTAACCAACTGATGTTTACTATTATTATATTTTTTATCCCACCTTTTTTATATATAACTCAAGGCAGCGAACATACTTAATATTCCTGCCTCCTATTTCCCCCACAACAATTATTATATTAAGGATAGCTTAATAATTTCAAGAGTGAAATTCATTAAATGATATTCATTATTAATATTATACTTTTGAGCATTTCACAGTGCAATGTAAAATCAGTCCAAAAATAGATAAATCATACTGGTAAAATATTAGTTATTTTCTGCATGGACTAGGATTGCCAGATATTCAAAGGGAACTGAGTAGTGATCCTATAAAGCTTTCCTTATTCATTCTTCCATCCCCTGAATACCTACTGTATAGGAAATGAATTTGTTCATCTGCTATCCACCAAAAAGCATCCACTTCAAATGCCTCTTGCTAGAAAGCTAGGATTGATTGAATGAATGAATGAAAACAAACAGTATTAAATTATTATTTAAACTATTTTGATTGAATATATACATGTTTTGTTTTCAATGGTTCCTTATAATAATTTCTATAGAGGATTAAGGCCTTACCTTTCTATTAAATGATGGGAAGAAAGATGCCACGATCGGTCCCAGGCTTAAGAAAAACCTGGAATATGTCATATAATGGAATCATCTACTCAGTGGCTCTAAGTGAGAAGGTTCTTGCTCTGGGGAAACTACTGAGGGGGGCTAGGTTTATCCATCCTTTGATTTCTATAATTCCTCAAAGAGTTAAAACGTTATCTAGGTTTGGTCATCTGCCACTATTCAAAGTACCTGGCTAGAAAGTGAAAAATTAGAGGAGACAGAGCTAAAGCAGATATAACAGATTAGGGGATACAATTCCACATAACTGCCCACCACATAATGAAAGCAGAGAGGCTCTTTCACCTTCAGCCAGTAAACAGTCTTCAGAATATTTTCTTGTTATCTGACAGTGAACTAACTTCTCCCATTTATGTGTTCATCCTGTTAATTCATCCCTCCAAGATTCACACTTGACCAAGTTGGGATATTTTTTAATCTGCACATTCTCATCTATATCTTCTATTCAGTAACATACATTTTCAGAAGTGTTTTGCTGAATTGTCCTGTAATGCTGCTGCATTGTGCTAATGACAAAAGAAAACACTGAAAGCACCCCGACCCCCAAAAAGCAACTTAGTAATTCTATAAAGATGACATAAGGACAGTTGCATCCTTTTTCTGAATTTCATAAATTCAAATTCTACTGAGGCACTACATCCCATGAAAACCTCACAAACTTTTAAAAAGTTAATTATTAAAAAAGAAAACATAAGCGCAAGTAATGAGACAAAGTCCTCTTATTCTGCCCACCTAGCTAACAGCAGACCCAGAAATCCATGACTGAAACACCATTCTCATTAGCTTCTTACCGAATGTGTGTTGCAGGGAGGGACTCATATTGACGAGACAGAAATAATTCTCTGTGCTTCAGCTGGTGCTTCTGTTTATCAGTCAGATCTATTTCTTTGGGAATTTCAGATTCTTCCTCAACTTCTTCTGCACAAAAGAAGAAAAGAGAGGCCTGATGTTATCTTCAGAACCACTATTTCAGTTGGGTTTCTGTCTTCTATGAAACTTTCCATCTTGTTTTTAATAGAATTGCATCTTTCTATTTCTGCAAACAAACCAACAATAATCAAACTGATCACGATAGAAAACAATCTTCAGTAGGAAAAACAATCTATTTACAAGAATTACTGATTTCTACAATATGGCAATAATAATAATAATAATAATAATAATAATAATAATAATAATAATAATAATAATACAGCTACACCTCACCCTTGAGATTTTTTACAGTTCCAATTATAATTATATTGGGTTGTATTCAACTGTGTCTCTCTGCCAGCAGAATGGGTATCACTGGCAAAAGAGATTTGAGGGCTGAGAAGAAATAAAAAGATGAGGAAAGAGACACTTCCTTGTATGGGCAGAATTTCCCTTTCATAATATTGAATTTAGCTGTTTAATTTGCTATTTTATCTACCAAGATACTCAAAGCAATTTTACCTAAAATACAAAATAAGACTGCTATCTATTCAAAAGACCCACACACATCAAAGAGAGTTTATTCATAGGAAAGTAGGTTTACAACTGTAGCTTTAAAATATATTAAAATGCACTGTAAAATATAATCTATAATGCCACCTTTGACACTGATCCATCACTCTCAACTTACATATATTTTATGAATCTGCACTGTATATAAAGTTTAGAATTGCAGGTATATAATGCGTGAATATAGATTTTTAGAATTTAGATTTTTAATGTCACCAAATAATTAAATATCACTTGGAATTGCAGTACTTATTATTTCCATAAACTTTTAGATCAGAGATGATCACAGATAAGGAATGACTGGAAGAACTCTATATCAAAACTCTCCAATCCCCAGTGGTATAATAACCCCACATGAAGCCTTTTTCCTATTAAATTAATTTGCTGGAAACAACAAAATTTAGGAAGAAAAGAAAAACAGATTCATGTGAAAAACATTTTCTTTGCATGTTTCAGGGATGATATAACACAAATTTCTAGACTGAGCATGTCTTCAACAGCACTTTGTTCTATAGTCCAATTCTTGTTTTTTTTTTTACCAATCTCTATTGGCCCTAGAGATTTTCATAACTATAACCTAATAAATCTAATACCTGTCTAACCCTATAGGGCCTGCTCAAATCTGACTTCATCCTTGGGTATAACTTCCATTCATACTCCTACATTCTCACCACACAAATAATGTAATTAATTAATAGGGAAGGATATGAAATAGGCCTACAGAGGCAAGGGGCTGGCTGCCTGTAGAACAAGAGGTTTGGGGAGAAGACTCTTTCCTGGAAGTCCTCTGGATTTTACACACACTGACCCACTTTCCTGCCTTGGCTCAGCTTCTATGTTATGTAGTACTTTCCTCCAACTACCACCTATCTTGGGGGAGACAGGAATGCCTTGGTCTGCCTTCTTCTCCTTTAACACCATTTTGTGAGAGACACCAGGTAACTCACAGTCTGAATGCTTACTTGTCCATAAAGTAGCATAATAATAATAAAAAAATAAGAAAGACAAAAAAGTCCAGATAGTGGAAATTGCAATACCTGGAGACAGCAGAAGAGAAGAGAAAGAACTGGAGAAAATCACAAAATATGAAGACCTACAAATAGAAGTAGAATGACTATGGTAAAAGAAAACAAAGATAGTACCAATAGTTATACCTTAGGTGCAATCCCAAAACATCTGGAGCACCACTTGGAGACCATCAGCATTGACAAAATCACCATCAGTCCATTGTAAAAGGCAGCTTTACTTGAACAGCTTATATCCTGCGACAATACCTTTAACAACATCAAACAACAACATCTGCCTATCCCAGATCCTTGGGAAGAACTCGATAAGTGGACAAAAATACCAAATCCAGTCTAAACATCTGGCTGACTGTGCGACCAAACAATATAACAACAACAACGGTGGTAAATCAAACTCTATAGCATTACCTCCTGGCCTCCTGGCTCCAGTAACTTTGAGACATGTAGACAGAGACAAAAAGCCTTGATATTAAAAAAAAAATAAAAATCAAATGCATTAAAAACTAAAAAAAAGAAAAAGAAAAATATAACTTCATTTTAACCTGAGGTAGTCAAATGCTCTAAAACAATTACAAAAATGGATGGAATAAAGCATTTAAGCACTGATAAAAATTGCAAACATCATCTCAATAATCAATCTCCTATAAAATGCTATGGGTAAACAGGGCACAGGTCCATTGTGGGTAGGAGTTGAAGGTCAAATAATTTTAAATAGAACAAATCATGCATGGAGTTAGCACAAAATAAAATAAAGTTCTGATATAAGCATTAGAGGATGTTTCCAAAAAACTAGCAGGCATATTCAAAATGTTAGAATCTATAAAGCAGATACTTTCATGGTTATGATACTCTATTATTCTTGATAAACCTTGTTTCCCGCAGATTTCCAATTGCCAATCAGAGGCTTTGAAGTAACTTCACCTTAGCTCTGGTGACCTCCAGAGGTTTCTGGGTCCTGTTCTGGGCTCTCTCCCTCATCTCTATTCCAGAGAAACTAGATTTGCTCTCTGCCATGGATCCAAGCAATGTACTGCTCCACTAACCTGGAGTTACCGCCCTCTCCCTTTCCAAGTGTTGCCTTTCTCCATTTCCTGAGAACTAGTTTTCCAATGCCCATCCCAAGACTGCCATCTTCTTCCGCAAAGAACCACTCCATTTCTCTGGTCCCACTTACAGTGGGGCAAAAAAGTATTTAGTCAGCCACCCATTGTGCAAGTTCTCCCACTTAAAAAGATGAGAGAGGCCTGTAATTTTCATCATAGGTATACCTCAACTATGAGAGACAAAATGGGGAAAAAAATCCAGAAAATCACGTTGTCTGATTTTTAAAGAATTTATTTGCAAATCATGGTGGAAAATAAGTATTTGGTCACCTACAAACAAGCAAGATGTCTGGCTCTCACAGACCTGTAACTACTTCTTTAAGAGGCTCCTCTGTCCTCCACTCGTTACCTGTAGTAATGGCACCTGTTTGACCTTGTTATCAGTATAAAAGACACCTGTCCACAACCTCAAACAGTCACACTCCAAACTCCACTATGGCCAAGACCAAAGAGCTGTTGAAGGACACCAGAAACAAAATTGTAGACCTGCACCAGGCTGGGAAGACTGAATTTGCAATAGGCAAGCAACTTGGTGTGAAGAAATCAACTGTGGGAGCAATAATTAGAAAATGGAAGAGATACAAGACCACTGATAATCTCCCTCGATCTGGGGCTCCATGCAAGATCTCACCCCGTGGGGTCAAAATGATCACAAGAATGGTGAGCAAAAATCCCAGAACCAATGGGGGGACCTAGTGAATGACCTGCAGAGAGCTGGGACCAAAGTAACAAAGGCTACCATCAGTAACACACTACGCCGCCAGGGACTCAAATCCTGCAGTGCCAGATGTGTCCCCCTGCTTAAGCCAGTACATGTCTGGGCCCATCTGAACTTTGCTAGAGAGCATTTGGATGATCCAGAAGAGGATTGGGAGAATGTCATATGGTCAGATGAAACCAAAGTAGAACGTTTTGGTCTAAACTCAACTCGTTGTGTTTGGAGGAGAGAGAATGCTGAGTTGCATCCAAAGAACACCATACCTACTGTGAAGCATGGGGGTGGAAACATCATGCTTTGGGGCTGTTTTTCTGCAAAGGGACCAGGACGACTGATCCGTGTAAAGGAAAGAATGAATGGGGCCATGTATCGTGAGATTTTGAGAGAACACCTCCTTCCATCAGCAAGGACATTGAAGATGAAACGTGGCTGGGTCTTTCAGCATGACAATGATCCCAAACACACCGCCCGGGCAACTAAGGAGTGGCTTCGTAAGAAGCATTTCAAGGTCCTGGAGTGGCCTAGCCAGTCTCCAGATCTCAATCCCATGGAAAACCTTTGGAGGGAGTTGAAAGTCCGTGTTGCCCAGCGACAGCCCCAAAACATCACTGCTCTAGAGGAGATCTGCATGGAGGAATGGGCCAAAATACCAGCAACAGTGTGTGAAAACCTTGTGAAGACTTACAGAAAACGTTTGACCTCTGTCATTGCCAACAAAGGATATATAACAAAGTATTGCGATGAACTTTTGATATTGACCAAATACTTATTTTCCACCATGAGTTGCAAATAAATTCTTTAAAAATCAGACAATGTGATTTTCTGGATTTTTTCCCCCATTTTGTCTCTCATAGTTGAGGTATACCTATGATGAAAATTACAGGCCTCTCTCATCTTTTTAAGTGGGAGAACTTGCACAATTGGTGGCTGACTAAATACTTTTTTGCCCCACTGTACCTCTCTGCCAATTTTTCAATGTTGTCTATTCTCTTAGATCTCTGCCTGCATTCTCCTCCCCTTCATTTCAACCCAACAGTTTTTAACCCGTAAGGATAGAGCTGATGAGAATCTTTTTGGTTCTTCTTGAGCAAACTTTCTCCTTCACCTCTTTGTTTTTGAGACTAGGATTCCAAAATGACTAAACTTTTGTTCTCTCTAGACAAAAGGGGTGAAACTGTAGGTCACAACCTGGCTAACATATTCTCAGATATGTTTTACTAGCATGGCAGGAGTGGGGAGAGAATATCTTCCTCCCTCTAAGCTTACTCAGATATTTTATACTGGATGAATGTGGGGAAAGGATTGCCTCCTTACCTAGTGCAGCACCACATGCCTTGAAAGAATGGGGCTTGTCTATTCACTACAAGGTCAATGAGGAAAGAGAATGCAACTCAACTTTTTCTGGACTCAATTACTTCAGAAAGCAAATGAACCTTATTTTTAAAAAAGCTAGTAAAGAAAGGATCAGACTAGAATACTTACAGCTTCTTTTTAACTGAGATATAGAAGAACATTCATTCACGTAAGCCAGACCTACAGCTTGAAGTGATTTCCCATCACAGCAGGAGTTTGATTTTTAATTCCTTATGTTGCATGCTATATCAGAAGTCAGGCTGTAATTATAGTCACGTAGAGTTCAACCTTTTGAAACTACAGGTAGTCCTTGTTTAATGACCCTAATTAGGACCAGCAACTTTACTGCTAAGCAAAGCAGTCACTAAGTGGGAAATCACATGACCAAAACTGTACTTTCCGGCTGGAAACAGACAAGACTACCCAGTTTCACACCTTTGGCTTTTGCTTGCCTCCTAACCACTCCCCCATCCTTTGGAATGCTCGAGTGCCTGCTTACTGTCTTGTACACATCGAAAGCAATGACTGGGACTGGGAGCTGTGGGCATGCTATGGAAACAACTTACTCTCTTGAAATCCCTTTCTCTCTAATATCTCCACTCTGCAGGGGGTGGGGGGTAGAAAAAAAAACAAGCAATTTCTGTAGACCTTCTCCTCTGCCTGTCCCTTTCCCACTGCCAGCCCGATCGCATTGGAAAGCTTTAAAGGGAGAAGTGAGTACTCATGCGCACCACAAATTCTTTTCTCTTGGTACAAATTTAGTGTGTCATTTTCCACAATTTGTATCATCCTTTTTAAAATCCAATTTCTACAAGTTATGTAATAAACTGAAAAAATGGGGGAAATTTTTAATCCAATGATCAGTAAATATTTCTCAAAGTAATAAAATATAAGTAAAAGAGAATGAAACCAAATATAAGTACAGGTAGTCCTGGGGTTACAACAGCAATTGGGATCAGGATTGCCATCATTAAGCAATGTGGTTGTAAAGTGAGATGTAACATGACCACATCGCTTAGCGACAGCAATCCTGGCAGTCCCAGCTGCTATCATGTCTCCAAGACACGCTGGGCTGGTCGTTAAGCAGGAAGCAGTGGGAGTCCCATTGTAAGCAATGCGGGGGTGCCATGGGGAGGGGGTGCCATGGAGGGAAATCTCTGGGAGGCCTGGCAACACAGGCCATGCATGAGTGCAAGGAGGCTGGGGGAAACATGGCATGGTGCCACTTGAGTGCAGAGAGGCTGCGGGAAGGAGGCCATGGGTCAGCACAAGCACATGGAGGCCAGGGGAAGAAAGCTGCAGGTCAGTAGAAGCTCAGGGAGGCTGGGAGGACTTATCAGAGTAATTTGTGACTTTCCCTGCCAGCTTCCCCATTGACTTTGCTTGTGGAAAACCAGCAGGGAAGGTCACAAATGGCAATCACATGACCATGGGGCACCGCAACTGTCATAAGTGTGAGGCAGTTGCAAAATGCCCAGATCACAATCATATGACTACGGGGGTGGCACAACAGCCAGAACTTGGAGGACCGGTTGTAAATACCACTCATTGAGTGTCATCGCAACTTTGAATGTTTGCTGAATGAGTGGTTGGTAAGCGAGGACTACCTGTAAGCAAATCTATACTGTTATTTAAATAACTTTTTATACTTGTAGTACATTCCAGATCTAAGCACAATTGTTAATACCTATATTGAGTTAAAATAAAATATACCTTTTTCCAGGGAAACAGTTAATGTTATAATCTAACGCCTTTGTAAAATGGCTTAAATCAACAACTTTAATCAAGATTTTCCACTTGGCTTGCTGATTTTAAATGTATGCTTAAAAACAGTCATGTTGTTTCTATGCTACAAACTACTTACAAGAACCCAAGAGTAATGAGCATAATTAAATACTGAATTTGGTAGAAAGAAAGAAATGCAAGTTAAGATTTAACATTTGGCTTTCCCTAGTATTCCCACTATACTATAAATTCTTGACAGCAAAGTAACTGAAATTTTTCACCAATTAAAACCAGAAGAAGCCTCTAATTTTGCAGTGTGGCTTATCCTGGGAAAGTAACTATATGCAGTACTTGTGCATAGAAAATTAGAAACTTGTCAAGGACTGGAAAATGAAGCTCCATTAACTGCTGCAGACCAGAAAGCACATCAGATCTATTTCTAATATCACAGCAGTTAATATGGTATAACCTATTACATCTGAAAACAGAAAATATTGTTCCACATAAAGATTGTGCATAACATTGGATGTATAAGCTTCAAGTGGATAAGGGCTTACATGGAGAGTTACCTTTTACAGGATTGATTTCTACACAAATGCTTGAACATTCTTGTTAACTAAATGATTGATATTGCTTTAATCAGAGTCAGCAATACTGAATCAGTAGTAGTTATCCAGCCTGGTATAATTCAGCTTCCAAAATAAGAACTTTTTGAAAAGAAAGGAAGTAAGGGAGAGAGATGGGACAGGATTGCCTGTAACTATTAAATTCAACTAAACTGACATCTTCCCCCCACCCAACAAAAGTATATGTATATGCCCTGGATATTTGTAGAATAGGAAGTCTATTCTCCAACCCATTTTGAATCAGGTACTTCTGCATGACATTGTTACATTTTGACTCAGCCCTCATCATCTACTACTAGCATTACAATCAGGATTAAAAATAAGAGAGAGCTGAGTCAGGCATTACCAATAAATACATTTTAAACAGAACTACTGTCTCTAAGCTTTGTTTTTGACTTGTCTGAACCAAATATAATTCTAGCTGCAAACAAGTGCTCATTTCCATAAAATTAATTTTTGCACTGCCAAGACAGTAGAAGGAAGAAGAAAAAGTATTCAAGTTCTAGATATATGTATGGCCCAGTCTGTTCAAATTCTGCTCCAGCAGTTGTTTGGTGGATTCATATTAAACAAGAACAAGAGCAAGAAAGCTTATCCCCTGATGGTATACTAGGCTGGACCAAGTGCACTACTTAATTTCTTAAATCAAGCTTAAAATGTCAGGTAAGAAGCTGAAGTCAATACTCTTTATGGTGGAAAACCATGTTTATTCTAGCATACTTTATAAGTCACCAAAGTACTTTAGAAAAGCATTCTTTCGTAGTTGTACCTACATTAGCAACATTCAATCATGTAGCTGATTAATATTTGCACACTGTTGGAGGAATTTAGGTATCTTTCATATTTTCACTCATTACAAATATAGATATGATAAATATACAGCATTTGCTCTGAAACATTCAAAATTCTAATACTGCCAAGATAGGTTTTAACAATTTAACAATTATGTTTTTAAATGTTTTACTTCATAATTGTTTTACAGTAGGGCAAAAAAGTATTTAGTCAGCCACCAATTGTGCAAGTTCTCCCACTTAAAAAGATGAGAGAGGCCTGTAATTTTCATCATAGGTATACCTCAACTATGAGAGACAAAATGGGGGAAAAAATCCAGAAAATCACATTGTCTGATTTTTAAAGAATTTATTTGCAACTCATGGTGGAAAATAAGTATTTGGTCAATATCAAAAGTTCATCGCAATACTTTGTTATATATCCTTTGTTGGCAATGACAGAGGTCAAACGTTTTCTGTAAGTCTTCACAAGGTTTTCACACACTGTTGCTGGTATTTTGGCCCATTCCTCCATGCAGATCTCCTCTAGAGCAGTGATGTTTTGGGGCTGTCGCTGGGCAACACGGACTTTCAACTCCCTCCAAAGGTTTTCCATGGGATTGAGATCTGGAGACTGGCTAGGCCACTCCAGGACCTTGAAATGCTTCTTACGAAGCCACTCCTTAGTTGCCCGGGCGGTGTGTTTGGGATCATTGTCATGCTGAAAGACCCAGCCACGTTTCATCTTCAATGTCCTTGCTGATGGAAGGAGGTGTTCTCTCAAAATCTCACGATACATGGCCCCATTCATTCTTTCCTTTACACGGATCAGTCGTCCTGGTCCCTTTGCAGAAAAACAGCCCCAAAGCATGATGTTTCCACCCCCATGCTTCACAGTAGGTATGGTGTTCTTTGGATGCAACTCAGCATTCTCTCTCCTCCAAACACAACGAGTTGAGTTTAGACCAAAACGTTCTACTTTGGTTTCATCTGACCATATGACATTCTCCCAATCCTCTTCTGGATCATCCAAATGCTCTCTAGACGGGCCCAGACATGTACTGGCTTAAGCAGGGGGACACATCTGGCACTGTAGGATTCGAGTCCCTGGCGGCATAGTGTGTTACTGATGGTAGCCTTTGTTACTTTGGTCCCAGCTCTCTGCAGGTCATTCACTAGGTCCCCCCATTGGTTCTGGGATTTTTGCTCACCGTTCTTGTGATCATTTTGACCCCACGGGGTGAGATCTTGCATGGAGCCCCAGATCGAGGGAGATTATCAGTGGTCTTATATCTCTTCCATTTTCTAATTATTGCTCCCACAGTTGATTTCTTCACACCAAGCTGCTTGCCTATTGCAGATTCAGTCTTCCCAGCCTGGTGCAGGTCTACAATTTTGTTTCTGGTGTCCTTCAACAGCTCTTTGGTCTTGGCCATAGTGGAGTTCGGAGTGTGACTGTTTGAGGTTGTGAACAGGTGTCTTTTATACTGATAACAAGGTCAAACAGGTGCCATTACTACAGGTAATGAGTGGAGGACCGAGGAGCCTCTTAAAGAAGTAGTTACAGGTCTGTGAGAGCCAGACATCTTGCTTGTTTGTAGGTGACCAAATACTTATTTTCCACCATGATTTGAAAATAAATTCTTTAAAAATCAGACGTGATTTTCTGGATTTTTTCCCCCATTTTGTCTCTCATAGTTGAGGTATACCTATGATGAAAATTACAGGCCTCTCTCATCTTTTTAAGTGGGAGAACTTGCACAATTGGTGGCTGACTAAATACTTTTTTGCCCCACTGTAAATTATAATCTTTGTATTTTAGGTGGCTTTTGAATTTTCTTCACCATTATGAGTGTTATTTTAATGCGGTAAAAAAATAATTTAAACAGGTGCAAAAGAACAAGCAGAATAAAGGTGTATGAGAATAATACCTACACCATAAAAGCTATACTTTCATTTATTGTAACATCACAAAACTCTTCACTAAAGACTGCCCACTGTCTTTAGTGAAGAGTTTATGATAAGTAGTGGTTTCGGTCAGTACTTAAGATTTGACATTAATCTGGTTAATGAGACATGTATATGTAAGAGTCAACCACTAATTGTACAGTGTCATTATCAATGAGAGAAATGGCTATTATGCAAAGAAAAGGAACTCATTATTTACACTTCTTTTGAACAGTGGCCTCCAGGGAAAAACACAGCATGCCTCCATCAAACAAAGCATATTTTTTTAAGATCCCCACCATTTAAGAAACAATATAACCCTGACCCTAAGAAACAATATGAAAAGATTATTGAATTTTCTACTTAAATAAGTCGAGTTCAGGAAAAAAAATCACAATTGACTTATAGGCAAACATCCTTCTACATATTCTATTCCTCAATACTAGGTGAACACATTCAATGGCAAAGTGCTTTTGCATTTGTGGCCTACTTATATGCTTCCCAGAGGAAATTGTTAAACAATTGTCAAAAACAGGATAGGACTACCTTCTGACCTTTTCTTCAAACATTATTTGCTCTTTGAGGGACTGCCTGTTTCCTGTAATGTCTGCCCATCCTATTTGCTCCAACTGGATCAATTAAACAAGGCCATCTAATACAACCCAGGAGGGGGGCCTTTTCTCTCGCTGCACATGCCCTGTGAAACAGCACCCCTCCCCCAATCTGCATGAGCCCCACTTTGCCTGCCTTCAAACAATCCTGTAAAAAAATCTGGGTTGTTTCCTCAGACCTGGGGCTCGGTTGTTTGGGGTAGGTGTCTGGGCAGGTTTCCTTTTAATGATGGGTGAAATGAAGGTATGTGGTATTCCTCCACCTGCCACTTGTGTTTTACTTTATGCTGCATACTGTTCTTTTATTGTGCTTTTAGTGTGTGAAGCCTCCCAGAGTCATCTGGGAATTGGGTGGCCTAGAAATATGAATTGATGGGGCAAACTCAGAAGCGACTTTATTTCTGACCAAACATTATGTGTTTACAGGTAGTCCTCATTTAGTGACCACAATTGGGACCAGCAACTCCATTGTTAAGTGAAACAGTTGCTACGTGAAACCCTGACTCTGCTTACGATCTTACTTCAGCTTTCCTTTGCTTTACAGACTTGCAAAGGTCATAAATGCAAGGATTGGTCACCAAATTACTTTTTCATCACCATCATAACTGAGAATGGTCAGTAACTGAGGCAGTTGCTAAACGAGGATTACCTGTACTTATATTACTAGTCCATCCATATATTTCCAGTGAGGTTCCTAGGCACTATCCTGCCTGTTTTACGCCACACCTTCCAATCTTTTCAAATTGATGGGCGTATCTGAAGTTTGGAGAGCTTTGCAATGGCACATTCATAAAGTGGCTGACTTTGGAACAACTGCCTATTCACAAACTGGAGCTATGGTGAGAGTCCAATCATAATACTAATTTTCCAGAAGGCAAATTGGTGAGGTTGCTCCTTGTTGCTCCCTGTAGCTCCCCTAGGATGTTTTCTATGATCCCATCCAACTGTTTGTTTCTTTCCTGGGCAGGAGAGCAAATCACAGGGTTGCAGCTACCCACTTGTCTTCCCCCAAAGTTTTCTTTAGAAGCCTACATCAAGCTCAAAAGCAGTGTTGTAAAAAAATTGCTGACTCTGTTGTCAGAGTCTGGTATTATGCCTTACAACATGTCATTTTTAAAATAAATAAAAATAAAATAATAATAAGTGGGCTAGTGGATGTCAAGGGAGTCACCTTGTTGTTACTTATTCTTATTTTATGCCCTACAGGTATGAATTATAAGTCTTGAACAATTCTGGAAACCGGATCCCAGCATAGAGTACACTGGTGTTGGGCAGCCAATACATTTAAATAAATAAATAATAAAGTGTAATGCATGTTTTAAAAAAATTCAAAATCCTAATATTAAAAAGAAAGCCAATTAAAATTGACTGGCCATTGAGCTACAACCCGGATAATGCTTGAGTTTAGATTCTGTGTTCTCCAAAAACTTTAGGTCACTTTTTCCACAAAACCTTTGGAACCACCCCCTAGAGTCAATATCTTGCTTTAATTCAGCCAAAGTATATGTGATTAAAATAAAAACAACATTTAATGCTCAAATGACCAATTACATTATAATTAGAGAACAGTTGCATTTATTAGCACTTTCTATCTAATTTTACGCTGTTTGCCATTGAAATAAGTTACATTTATAGTAAAATATTACAACACAATTTTATACATGCCTTCTTGTATGTAAGTATTATTTAGTTTAAAGGGATTTACTCCAAATTACAGCATAAGAAAACAAATTCCAGCACATATAGCAGGGCTTACTTCTGAGTAAACATACAAATGGTTACTTTAGACAGACATATACACATACATACATACACATAAATCAGACAAGATGGGACTAATAAACTAAAAGAAGCATACTAATACATATAACGATTGCTAAAACTGTAACTGTGTACAGAAAGATACAGAATAACCTGAAACACATTAAAGTTATCACTTATTGGCAGAATATGAAGAAACAAAACTCCACATCTATTAAACTAAATTTCTAATATCCTGCTAGAACTCTGAATGGGAAATTGGTGTTGGGATGGGGGGAAGAGATCAGGTCCAGGGCACTCCAAGATGGGGTGCAACAGGCTCAAGCTTCTCCCCTATCCTATTTAACATCTACAAGAAGCCACTGGGGAGGTCATTTGATGGTTTGAGGTACTATATCATTAATATTCAAAAGTTACTGAGTTGTACATGTCTACTCCAGACCATTTATTTATTGAACCTATGCTCTGCTGCAATCAATCAACTCTTGGCAGCTTACAAATATACAAAATGTAACAATTAAAACATCCATGGTAAATAGCAATGTAAATGACAATAAAAGTAAAAGTGGTTTAAATAATAAAACTAGTGCAATGCATTAAATCAAGAAAATGTCCTCCAGAATAGTGCGGTAGAAGCCTTGTCTTGGTGTCTAGAGGGTATAAGGAGCTAGATGGGGAGGAACAGGTTGAAACTTAACCCTAGTAAGATGGAGTGGCTGTTGGTTCATAAGCTGACTGATTCTGGGGCAATGCTAATTTTAACTCTAGAGAAACCTAGAAGATCTGATGCTACAACTTGTGGGTCCTTTTGGATGCTTAGCTCCTGCTGGAACAAAAGGTGGAAGCTGTGGCCAGGAAAGCTTTGTCCAGTTTTGGCTGGTGCTCCAGTTGCAGCCATTCCCGGAACAGAAGGCACTGACTGGACATTCATGTCCTCCTCACCTCATGGACAGACTGCACTGTAATGGGCTCTACATGGGACTTCCCTTAAAAACCAGTTGGACACTGCAACTAGTGTGAAACGAAACAGCCCACATACTAACAGGGACAATCCAATCCATCAGTCTTGTGTGAACTGCATTGTTGCAATTTGTTTCCAGTTGCAATTCAAGTTGTTAGTTATAACCTTTAAAGCCCTCTTTGGCTTGAGGCCTTGTTATCTATGACCACTTACACCAAACAGAATCTATCTGCCTAAGGCATGCCTGCAGAAAGTGCTTGCTGAGAGTCCCCCCAACCAAAGTGTAGCAAAAGCTGACCTGCAGGAAAATATTTTTTGCAACAGCTTCCTTCCTGTGGAATGCCCTCCCACAGAAGATATATGAACCACAACCTCACTCCTGGCATTCTGAAAGCTACTGAAGATGTGGTACTTCAAAAAAGCAGTCAAGGACTGAGACATTAATAATGGAGGTACTGGAGATGTGAGACATCTTTGTGAAGGTATATACTGGTGTCTTTTATGCTGCTGATATGATGAATTGTTATTATGTTGGGACATGTTTAATGATAATGATTTTTAATTATTGAATTATGAATGTTATATTATTCATATTGCACTGTCATTGTTGCTTATGGGCTGCTTAAGATTCATAATGACTGCAGTGCATAAAAGCATGTGTAACTAATCAATCAATCAATCATAAGCAACAATTATTACAGCAAAGAGACCACACAGTTCACATGGAACTGTATGTAATCAATTATTTAATTAATTATTGGGTTTCTAGGCTGCCCAACTTCAAAACAACTCTGGCTTCACAAGTTAAAATAAACATTGTGTAAAATAGCATTGACCAAGGGACAACATAATCTCTAATCATATTACCACCAACTCATCATAACTAAAGCACTGGAGTAGATCGAAGTAATTTATGAAACTGCCTACAAAGAAAGTTTTTTGTCATCTCTACCTTTAACAGTCACCTGCTTTATCCCTACCAGCATCCCCACATGTGAGATACAATGTGGCAGAGGCTTACTGGGAAAAAGGGGAATTGTTTAAAATTATGCAGCCAATCTTGAATGATTATCTTTTCCATGGCAATCCCCTGTATTCTACCCCAACCTTTGGGAGAAACTTTAGGTGAAGAAGTCATGGGATGCATGGAACAGAAAGGAAGGATGAAGAATTTCATGGAAGGAAAAATTAAGTTAACTAAATGTAAAAGTCAATCTTACAGGGTTTGAAACAAAAAGAAGCATGTAAAACATGATGAATTATTTTGTTCTTCTAGGGAACTATTAACAATATGAATAAATACAGAATAAAATAATACTACTGGGCTAAATTACCTAGATCAATCATGCTATGGCTGAAAAAAAAGAGAAAAATCAAATAGCAAATTTATTAGCCCTTAGTTCCAGCTCTAATTGCTTGTAAAGATATATTTGATTGCTTGTATGAAAATGCAGACAGGCATGAAATTCTGAATGTGCATCCCGCCAAGGGTAATGGAGTATTAATAAATTGCATGTATATTCAGTTTCAGATGCACAGTCTAATACGTGCATACAGATAGACAAAATATTATTTTAAGAATGCGTAATTCATGCGATTTGTTTCTAAATAAATAAAAAACAACTTACTTGCATGTTTGTCTGCAAGCATAATGAGGCTATTGGAGATGTCTCGTCGTCTGTAAAAGCATACTACTTTTGCTTCCACATTACCACTGGCAGTCTGGAAAATGACAGGATAAATTAATAAAGCACACATTAAAGAATAAAACTAACATTCACTACAGACTTTCCACAAAGCCAAAATTCATCTTTTTAAAGTTGGTCCATGTGATAAGAGAAGCCATGTTGACTTAGACCAAAGATCTATCTAATGCAGCATTCTGTCTCAGAATGGCCAGGTGATGCCCATGGGAACCCTCCTGACCTGAGGTGACGAATTTCACAACTTATTTCATTAGCAGGCACTTGGGCATGACTGAGGCAGGCAGCATTATGGAGTTATTAAAGCTTTACCATTCAGCAGGTGTCCAGTGATAAGAACAACCAATGGTATAGTTAAGCCTCAGACTCTAGCTTTTCTCTGAGGCTGAACACCTGCTTCTCTGTGTAAAGATTAAGACCAGGCTGCTATTACACCCTGATGCATTTTTCTTGGGGGGTTTTGTTTGTTTGTTTTTTGCTCTGTTACCTAATCCTCCTTCAAGAAGCTCAAAAAAATTATCTTTATTCCTACATTTAATTATTTAGGAGGGCCTACCTTGCTTATTTGGAAGAACTGCTAGAGAACAAGATTGAAATCAGCCATCAAGGTAGGCCAGGCCAGAAAACAAACACCCCAAAGATTTCAGGAATACCACTTTATTGCTGTAGGGCATCATAATAACAGAATTTTGAACGCCTTTCAGAGTTTCTCTCTGCTTCATCTTATGCCAAACAGAATCAAGGTATTCTGGAATTTGGAATTTCTTTGTCATGCTTTCTACTTTCCAGGATTTAGTTGCATTCCTCTTCCCTTAACAGTCCATTCATACTTTTATCAAGGTACACTTATTGACTTTAACAGGTCAACTCATTTTAAAGAGCCAGTTTGGTGTAGTGGTTAAAGGCCCTGAGCTAGAAAGCATGAAACCATGAGTTCTTGGTCTGCTTTAGGAACAAAGTCAGCTGTGTGACCTTGGGCCAGTCACTCTCTCTCAGCCCTAGGAAGGAGGCAATGCCAAACCACTTCTGAAATCTTGCCAAGAAAACTGTAGGGATTTGTCCAGGCAGCTGCTAGGAGTTAACACTGCCTCAAAGGCACATAAACACACATTTTAAAGCATTGCCTCATGAAGAAGCTTTAAAAAGTCAGGCTGTTTTGATGAGTAATAGGAAGATGCTGTGCTCACCTGAGGTATCAAGCACTTCTTCCTAATCATTTTCAAAGCATGCACAGTCCTATTATTCTTTACTTAGTTAGTTAAACATTTGGCTCTTCAATCTGAAAGGCTCTCATATAGTCCTTGCTTTCAGCTTACAATTTAAATGGGTACAACACAAAATGAAGGAGGAAAAAAACCCTAGCATTTTATTCTTAATGATATATGGTATATGATACAGTAATAATCTATACAGTTCTCTTTCCCCTGCATTAACACACCTTTTTATTTTCAGGATTTTGTGAGGCAAGCTAGGTTTAGACATAATAACTAGCCAAGGATACCTAGTAACATTCGTGGCTAAGTAAGTATTTAATTTACATCTTTCATAAAGTCTTCTAGCCCTTCTGTCACAATTCATTCACCCTGACCAAGGGTGTGCTCAAAACAAACAAACAAACAAACAAACAAACAAACATGTATGTATGTATGTATGTTCTATTTCAGACTTGAAACAGAACTCAACAGGACTTGAAATGTTCCACATGGAAAAGAGCTTCTGCCCCCACCCCGGTGCAATTCAAAATGCTGGTTATCACTTTTAAAGCCCTACATGGCATGGGGCCAGTTTTTTTGTAGGACCTCCTCTTCCCGATTGTATATGCTTGTTTCACCAGATCAAATAGAGTAGGCATGCTCCAGGTCCCTTCCCTTAAATGTTGCCATCTATTGGGACCTCGGAAGCATATCTTTTCTATAGCAATAGATTCCTGACCTGTGGAACTCCCTTCACCTTGAGATCCAGCAGGCCCTAGCCCTGGATAATTTTCTGGAAGACTGTAAAGAGCTGGTTCTTCTCCTAGTCGCTGGGATAGGGAGAGGCTGGAGTCTGAAAATGGTAGTGTTGGCTCCACTGGAGGAGAATGGTTGTAGTGCCAGGTTTTGAGTTTTGCTTTTCTTGTTTTTATGGTGGCTTGGCTTTGTACCGCTGCTATGAGCCACCCATAGTTCTTGCTGGCCATATAAGTCTTTTAAATAAATTAATAACATAAACTTGGAACAAGGCCTTTGCTCATTTACTTCGCAGCACGGGTCAACAAGATTTGGGTTCAGCAGGGTAGCAATTCATGCAGCCAACTTTCAGAAAGATTGATAAAATCATCATCGTCATCATCATCATAAGGCAATGGATTGGGGGGAAAAAACCTAATATATTAACTTAAAAAATTGTTATCAGAAAATCCCTCCAGATTCTCAATAAAGAAGACAGACGTCTTTTTCTTTTTAAATTTTTAAAATAAGTTTTGGGGGGAGTCTTAACTGACACACTACAGCCAGACAAAGACAGAAGACTAATCTGTCTCATCAACATTCTTTATCCAGCAGTTAGTTCACAGAAGCCAGCTAATTAAGCCAGTAGTCAATTAGCAACAGACACCAATTTAATGTACTGTGTTTCCATTTCAGTTGTATTTAATGTTGTTTTGTTTTCAAATAGTTTTTAAACATATTTTAAGCCAAGTGCTGTTTGCATGCTGCTTAATTATAACTCTTACATAAGCAAATTGAACATGATCATACAGAATGAGACCAAAGCCTACATGTAAGCTCTGAACAGGACAGGAATCATGCAAGCACCCACTCACCCCATTCCCACCCCCAGAGCTACGTCAGTGGAAGTTAACAAGAGAGGATGAGGCAGACAGCAACACTTCACCAGAATGCAATCCTGAAATTTTAAAATATACCATGGAATCCAGGCATCAACATGGCACAAGAGAACTACAAAAGTGCACTCACAACCCAAAATTCAGCAAACAACCCAAACCAACATAGGGGCTTTGCATTTTTAAATGTACTCTGAAATCTTAACATCAGGATCCAAGAGCAACAGAAGGCTCACCTGAGAATTAACAAACCAACTTTATACTGGAGTCTTTGCAGGTACAACCTCAACAGCATTAGCAATACTTGTGTGTAAAGCACTGTTCTGCACAGACAAATGCATACACCTTTGAATTCACCAACATTTATCTACTTTCTTTTGTAGGTAACATACATCGAGCATATATCTCATGAACTCCAACTTCCCCGTAGCAAGGAATCTTTAAGAAGGTGACAGAAGCAGTTTTCCTACATGGCAGGAAACAATGTCTTGAAACTGTGAGCAATCCTCTTCTATTGTCTGTCCTGTGGTTTGCTCAGCCATAGAGAATGGCCTCTGTGTGGATAATGTATCATGTCCCATGTGGCTTCAGAGACAGTCCACCCTGTCTGACCCAGCTAGATCACTGCATGGTGTCCAGCAACATTATTGTTCGCCATGTGTGAAGGAAAGTGGGCCAAAGGAATGGAGCTGATAGTGGAAGGGAGGTTGCCAAAGAGGTGGTAGCAGCTAAATCCCACTTCAGTTTAGGTGATGCCATGATTAGACAGTGGCCAGCTTACATTAATCAGATGTACTACAAGAGTCTCTATTCATTGTGGGCATCAGTCTGGTGGTGCTACAGGAACCAGAGAGACATCCAGCTGAGCCACATATAATGTGCATTTCAGATGTCATGAGCCACTGAGTCATGAACCATTATGACTTGCTTAGGTGACTCAGTGCCTGAGAAGATTCAAGTATCTGAGGAATAACACCCTTTACATCTAGTCATATCTGAGTAGAAGACAGGTGGCTGCCAGTGATCTGGTGAATGAAGTAAAGGCTATATCTCAGTCCCTCACCAGTGATACGACAGAAAACTGCAGCAAATAGAAGTTCATCTTCAGAAAAATGATTTGCTCCAAAAAAGTCAGGTCCAGTTGTGACTCTGCCATTTCACCATGTCACTGCCATGGAGAACATCTTGTCACTTCAGATGCTGACTAGAAAATAACAGACATATTGCTGGGCAAGTCTGCCTTAGCACTGGCTGCCCAATACAGGAGTGGGTCCACCTTCCTTGGCCCACCACTACTAGCCAAATGATGAACTGTATCTGTCTTTACTCTGACAGTGAGCCAAGCTTGCTACCTCAAAAAGAGAATGGCCTGCTTGGGTCCAACAAGAAGAAACCCAGGACAGAAATGGGGCCCTGACTGCTACTGGGGGTAAAGCATGAATGCCTGTTTGTCACCCATGGATTTCAGCAGACACAAAACTCTAATGTCAGATTGGCTCCTAAGATTTTGCTTTCCTTGTCTTCCAACTTCTCCTGAAATCCATGCCCCCATAATTTCTAAAAAGGAACCAAGGATAGAACCTGACGTGTTACTGCTAGACCTACAGTTAAGATGTTAGATATAGAGATGATTAGCTATTGGCTTAAATTCAGGAGAGGATTCCTCCTTCTCCTCCTCCGAACCTGAACTGCTAATAGAAGGGAATGGGATGACATGAGCCTTCTTATGCTGGCAAAAATGACTGCCTTATACTTCACGACTGGCTCCTGCTTCAGTCTCACCCACCAAAATGGCAGGTGACCATTGATACAAGTAAAATCAAGTTAAATCTGATTACCCCTCTCTACCTCCCTTAATCTTAATCTGCCCTCTAATTATCTTTTTCCCAATGACTACTCTACCTCCATAGGCTTCTGAAGGAGGGTCAAGTGATATCATGTGTGTTATGACATCATGGCACAAATAGTGTACACAACAACACAATGGATGAAAATTACATAATTTGTGTCATTTGCATCATCATGCCATAAGATAGGCAAGTTACTCTGGTAACTACCGGACCTCTTTCTCTCTCTCTAATGACTTTAAAGAAGTTGTGATAGGTTGGATTTAGCCTATCTAGCCCCAAATTAGGGGAGAGACCATAAAGGAAAACTTCTGTTTAAAGGGCCATATTTAATATGTAACAGAGCAAAATTAAAAAGCAGAAAATCATTTAAAACAAAAACCCAACAGTAGCGGATGAGAAGGAAAATGGGACGGTGTGGAAGTCACAGCAAATAGCCAGATACCTACCAGGGAAACACAGACGGATCCCCTGGGACAAGCCACATTGGTCCAGTTCTACAAATCCTAATTCTCTCGCTCTACAGCAGTCTCAGATGCAGAACAGCTCCTCTCTGTCCCATGTACACCTGCCGCTCTGCTCCAGCACTGCAACCCCCACAGCTGGTTTGAAAATAAGGCCGTTAAAAACCATCCCCCCGGCAAGCCTTGACACAAAATTCCAACTGCAGCACTTGGAACACTCAAAACATTCCGACCTCAAATGTCTGAGTTTTGTTCACAGTTTTATTTGGCACTAGGAATATTTGAAATGGCTCTTTTAAGTGTGAAATGCTTTGTATGCTCCTGTGACTAGAAAAAGCTTCAAACATTTTAAGGTCTAAGGCAGAACATCTAAATGCCATTCTCTCACTGCTTTTAGCAGTAACTCAAAATCTACCAATTGGGATAAACAACAAATATAATGGTAAGACCAATATGGCTCTATCTTTGCAAGCAACACATAACAGCGCAATCTGTCTGACTTAGGAATTTAATTTACAAAGGCATTTTATACCTCTTTAAAATTACATTATCTTAATCAAATGTTTTCTGTGTTAGAGGGGTTATAATTATAATTAAATCACTACATGTTGCTATCTCTGGTGGAAATGCCAATTTATTTATCTTGGTCAAATGTTTTTGAGGAAATTGAAAAAAATTACTCAGCAATCTTTGGTAATGAATCCTATTGTAGTTTTATTGCCCATACTTTCCAATTCCTATAAATTGTTGCAACTCTATAAATTAATTCAACTGTTTCTGCTTCCTGACGGATTTAATATCACAAAACTAAAATGCATCTTTCTCTGAATCAATGGTATTTAAACATGTAGGAAATATTATTGGTTGAAAATTAATACAGGAGCAAAGATTCCTGAGAAAACCATTAATTAAAGAGAGTTTAATTTAAGCCTGTTCCCTATATTTTGTTACAGACAGACAGAAATTTTATTTTGGTCATTGACCAATAAAAAAACATTCAGTAAAACAAACAAAGCAAAGTTAACCCCTAACATCAATGACTACTGGCAACCATTTGTGGGCAAAGCTTACACATAATGTAGCAAAATGTTGCTACTTTTCAAGGGATAGATTTATCCTGGTTATCTAACAACTAATGGAAATAAAAATTATCAGAGTGCCCTGAAAATTTAGATAAAAAATGGGTAATCATCTGGTGGCAAATGTCCTTGTAAAACTGGCAGTACAAAAGAACATGGGCTGTGGTTTCTATACCATCCGTATTACAGGGGCAGTGTTGAGTTTCATAAGGCATTTTCCTATATTTCCCTTCCAAAACAGTTGTGGGGAGAGCATTAAATCGAGCTAAAGATAAACATCTCTTGAATTTGGGAACTATGATGTGATATAAATATGAAGCTGGCTTAGGAGCTAAAATTTGGATATTTACAAATATGCTGTGAGAGAAAGCAGCAATTTCTGTTTGGCCTTCTATGTCAAAGATCCTTTGCCTTAATATTGATCTTGATCTAGCCCTAAAGTTAAGATGACATCAATGGAAAAGCCATAATGGCTCAGTTTCTTTTGGATACCTGTTTCCCAAGAAGATTTGAAGTTGTCTACCAATATTAAATGGGGCAATCCACCAGGACTGTGGTGTAGTTTTAGCCAGTATCCAGAAACTGGATTCAAGTTTACTGACTCCTGCTTCCTATCGAAGTGCTACATTTGGGACACAGTGGGTAATCTGAAGGATGTTTCTCAAAAATTTTGTTTGAATTCTTTCTAAGGTAATCATGCTTTGAGCCCCATATAGTAGTTGTGCTCAGGCTTTAGTTGCAAGTAATTGCAGCTGGGATAAACTGAACTCCTCTGGCAAAATAATAAGTTTGAATAGCCAGTGCAGATCTCTGGGCATTACGAGATACATAATCCAGGTGGATATTTCTGCTTCCTGAAGCTTGAAAAACTATCTGAAAATATTTAAAGATCTTAACCTGTTCAATGGACTGCCTACCTAAGTCCAGCTTCTCTGTTTTGGGCATTTGGAGAAAGTGAGAATCTTGGTCTTAGAATAATTTATTATTAATTTCTCCTCAGTATGCTGTATAAGCGATCTCAATGCTCGTTTAAGGCCAGTGGAAGTCAACGACAGAATTACTGCATAATCAGCATAGAGTAATAAATTGATATGTCCATGGGCTAATGTGGGAGGATGAAAAGTAGAGTTACTTAAGTGAAGAACCAATGAGTTTATATAATAATTAAATAAAACTGGAGCCAATACACATCCCTGCCTAACTCCCCTCCTTATTGGTATTTCCTTAGTGATATATCCTTGGCTACTGCAACTGACCTTCAAACTTGTGTTCTCATGAATTTTAATCAGCAGCAGAAACAGATGTTTGTCTATCATAGCATATTTAAATTTATGCCACAGTTTAGATCTAGATACTATGTCGAAAGCTATCTAAAATCAATAAATGCTGCGTAAAGGGATTGTCCAGATTTGTGGGTATACTTTTCTACTAGGTGTTGCAGCACCACAGCATGGTCTAATGTTGATCGGCCTGCTCTAAACCTAGCCTATTCATCCATCCTCAAGGCCTGCCACACCAGCACCACAGCACAAAGCCCCTGCTGCCCTGTGCTCTGCAGGTCCTGCCGTGCCCAGCTGATCTTCGCTGACTTCCTCCCACTGCTGACAAGGTGCGCTCAGCCTTGCCCTATGCAAGGGACCTGCTGGTCACGCCAAGCCTTCTTCCCAAGGCTGCCCGCACCGTTCTTGTAATGCTTCAGAAAGCCTTTGGAAAGCTTCTGGTTCTCATGCAATAATTCTATAGCTAGATTTCATCTGATGCTACTATCTAGCTTGCTCATACCATACCAATCTTAAGATTATCTACAGCAGACTTAATAGCATCCCCACGTTATTTCTTAATATTCCTTATTTGTTTTATACCCTGCCTTTCACATTTACAACTATAAACTATACAATAAATATACAAGCAGAAAATAATTAATAAAATAGTGCAGTTAAAATTATAAATACAGAAATAAATCTAAAGTATTTCTTTAAGTGCTAGTTGAAAAGACGTTCCTTAACTCTTTTCTAAAGACAGAGGAGGACCAACCACAATCACAATACAGTCTCAAGGAAAGGCATTCCCTAGTTTGAGAGCAACACAGAAGAAAACTGCCTCCCACAGATTAAGTTATAGTTTATTTTTGAAAATCATAAACCATCACAACAAAGAAAATGCTTGGCAGAGCCTACCAAAGAGCTAAAGAAGAAATGGAGTTTTATATTTTAGAAAATTATATCTTTTCATTCCACTTGGAAATATATCAATTCTTGTCAAGTAGCCAACCCACCCACCCCACACCATATACCTTATTAAGTTCTTCTATTCTCCTGATAAGATATGGATTGCTTGAAGAGTTTTCAAAATAAACATAATCTGTAAAAAAAGAATGAAAATATATTTAAAGTTCCTCAAAAAGCAGTATTAGAACAACAAACTGGAAAATCAAATCAAATGATCCATGTTGAAGTCCAAGCATACACCGCTCTTATTTCTACAACAAAAACATGTGGCCTTATGTTATTTCAGAAGTTTATAGTTTATAAACAAATTAACTTCCCATCTCCCAGGAGTAACCAAGTAGAACTTCATTAATTGTTCTATCAGCAATGACTGGCATTCTATTAAAATACCTAATTTCTAAAATTTTGGTCCCATACTACATCAGTTCTCAAATAATTATTTTTGCACAGATTAAATTAATTAATCAGGTGTCAACAAGTTTATTACATCAGAACCATAAAACTAAGCAGGTGTATAATAGCTTTCCACCAAATAAGGCCCTAAAATGGCCATTTCTAGCCAACTTATACTTATCAATTCAGAGATTCAGAAGAAGTAGCACAACATTGACTTTTATGTTAACATTTCTAATATATTAGCCTTCCATAATATTGATTCTCCAGTAGTATTTTTAAACATTAGTACAATAGACTTTCACCATAGGATAAACCCTTATTTAGCAGACTAACTGGAGGAAGAGGTATCTGCTAAAGCAAAAAATCTATTAAATACAACTGAGATTTTATGCGTATTTTACAGAGTTTACATATGCATAAAACAGGAATGCAATGTTTTACTCATATATATGCTATGCATGTGTAAAATGCTAAATGGAATTTTATGTATGTACATAAGCATATTCTTTGTCCAGTGCCTGCATCTGAAATTTGTTAAACTGAAATATGTTAAATTAAGGGTTAATTGTATACCAATACTCTTTTAAAGTCAAAATTACTGTTGCTCAAGGAACCTTCCTTTACATTAATGTGAGTTATACAGGGCTTCACTCTAATAATTAAGAATATTTTTCAAGAGCTCCAGAAGTCATCAAGTTTTTGATCCAGATCACAGCTTTTCATCCTAAAATTATGGCAGATAATTAATCCAATCCACTGATAAAGCTTTTTTTCTGACTAGCATATACTATAAAGAACCAGAGTTGTGAAGCATCTTGGAGACAACCTAGTCCAGCCTCCATAACATTCACTGCAAGAATCTTGCAACTAAAAGATAGCTGATTAATGGTTCTCCAGACGCTGCTTTAATAACTGCTTCCTTAAATAACTGTTGCAAAGGAGAACCATCAAGCCCCAATTCAGTCAATTTCACTGTTCATTATTCTCAGGAAGATTCTCCCAAAATTTTGTCAAATTTGCTTCTTTGCTTCAAAGTGAGGTGCGGAACACATCACTTCTCTACAGCTCCTTAAAACAGCTGTGGCACAGCTGGCATTGAATCCTGGGAAAAGAAGTTTAAGGAAGCAAAGTAACAAAAAGGAAGATGTAAAGAAATGTTTGTGATCCCTTATGATAGCTACAATCATGACTGGAGAATTCATAACCTAAGTCATCCTAACCCTAACCAGCTGTGGGAGGGTTGTAACCTAACCGGGGATTCTTAGAAGTATTAATCTACAACCCTCCCACAGCCATGCTGGCCAGAAATTCTATAAGCTGCAGTCCAATATATCTGAAAAGTCCTAGACTGACTGAGATTGAAATAATTAATCATAGCTTCTAGGTAGAGTTCAATGGGACTACTTCCACTAGGACTGTTTGGAAGAGGGCTGGAAAGAGATTTGTAGCCCACTTTGTAGATATCTACCCAGAGTAATCAATAAAAGTTAATCACAAGTGTGCAATGCAATTTTAAAAGCTTAAGAAAATCAGAACTCAGTAATGCAATTTCAAACATACTTGCTTACAAATAAGCTCCAGTAATTTCAAGGGAATTTTCTTTGTATGGGTCTGCATCCAAAATATATTAGTAAAAAAACTGCAGTACCCATGATACCAATGCATCCAATCGCGCTCTTGGGAAAAAGAAAATATTTTTCTTTCAATGTACAATTATTTTGTTCAGTACCTGATTTGATTAACCATTTGACTCAACAAGAACATGGAGAGCTGCTTTATAACCAGCATTAGCCAGCTAATCTGGTACTGTCTATATTGGTTAGCAACAGCTCTGCAAGACTCTTCACCTGCTACCTTATCATGCTAACTAGAAACATCAGAAATTAAACCTGGGATGGATGGATGGACGGACAGATGGATGGACAGACAGACAGACTTCTGCTTTTTTTCTGTCTATATGGAAATTGATGTAAAACACACAAGGGAGAAGATTAACAGAGGAAGAGTATTTATGAACAAAATCAGCTATCATCATCACCATACTACAGTCTGCACATCTGAGGTTTCATAATAAATTCATAGCTGAGGTATGAATCGAGATTTCCCAGTTCATATTCTCGTCTGGGCTTAGATGTTAAGCAGAGTAAGATCTGTTTATTACTTGGGTAGGAGACCACAATATAGGCTAGAGTTTAAAATCCAAAAGAATACCATAGCAAATTATTTTCGTATCATTGCTAAGAAAACTATATCCATGTATCCATGTAGTCACCAGCTGATTTCAGTTCTGTGGAATCTTTACTTTTTATGATAAACTGATCATGATGGAAAAATAAAAAATAGGACTGTCACCTACAGAAAAGTTAATAGGCAGAGTAATTTTATTGGTTGAGGAAAGGAGATTCAAATACCAGAGAGCCACCTTATGCAAGGTTCTGTCAGGTGCAGGGTGAGAGAAGTAGTGCCATTTCCACTTTCCTTCAGAGTTATTTTATTCATTACATTTATATCCCCCACTTTCCTCTAAAGTACCAGCTTGGAGTATATGGGGTTATCTTTCATTTTATACTCTCAACAAAAACCTTGTAGAGAAGGGTTGAGAGAAACTCAGTGGTTCAAAGTCACTCAGTAGTTGAAGGGGGGAGGGGTTGAACTAAGATTCCCTATCTTCAATCTAACATTCTACCCACTACACTACACTATCAAGGCTGGTAAACATCTTCCTCCACATTAAAGTTTTCAAAGACAAGCACTTCTTTATCTACTTCCCTCTCCTTTAGTTTACCTGTACCAACTCCTGAGTTTGGACATCCTGTGGTTTTCCTGGGGATTGGGTGGGGCACCTGGAACCCTTGCTCTAATAGAATTCTCTTTGTCCCTCAGAGGATTAAACTATCCCAAGGCCCCTGGGGACTTATTCACAGGGACTACAGAGTAGCAACCAAGAAAGTATGAAATGTATTAATTATTTCATTCACTGATTTGCATGGGAATAATTCTAAAACATAATTCTAAAACAAACCTATCTGTTAATAATTCTAAAACAATTCTAAGACTATAATAATTCTAAAACAAACCGATTTGTTATGTTTTTACATGAAAGATACAAAAACATGGTAATATATAGTTAGAAGAGACATTCCTTTCATGTTGAATATAGGACTGCGTCTTCTAAGTTGTTAATAGTCATTTGCAGTTCTTACCAAATATGTGTCTGTTAATTAATCATCACTAGCTGATGAAAATATTTTCTACTCAAATGCATCAGAGGAAGGAAGGAAGGAAGGAAGGAAGGAAGGAAGGAAGGAAGGAAGGAAGGAAGGAAGGAAGGAAGGAAGGAAGGAAGGAAGGAAGGAAGGAAGGAAGGAAGGAAGGAAGGAAGGAAGGAAGGAAGGAAGGAAGGCAGGCAGGCAGGCAGGCAGGCAGGCAGCCAGCCAGCCAGCCAGCCAGCCAGCCAGCCAGCCAGCCAGCCAGCCAGCCAGCCAGCCAGCCAGCCAGCCAGCCAGCCAGCCAGCCAGCCAGCCAGCCAACTTTGAATCATTTTCATCATTTTTCAACTCTACCCACTTCTGCATTTTCAGGAGAGGTGAATTAAGTACCCCTTATGATACAGCTATTTCTTAGGATGGCACTACAGTCCAATACATCTTGGTCTCCATCATGCCTGCAAATACTTTTTTGGCACTCACTACATTCATACTGTCTGTCTGTCTGTCTGTCTGTCTGTCTGTCTATCTATCTATCTATCTATTTATTTATTTTTGATTTAATCTTAAGACAGTGGGAACCTAGAATGTTGGTAGGTTATTAGTCTCAGATATACACTGCATTTTTCACAACACCATTGGGTTCCCTACAGGCCAAGGGGGTATGAAAAAACAGTGGTTAACTGCAGTCCAGTTCTATTCAGAACTGTGTCCAACTACCATAAAAATCAGAGCTGAATTGTGGGAGTAGAATATCCTGAGGAGCTACTTAATATAGTGGGCAGCAACCTCATCATTTTGCTTTTTGGTGTGTGTGGTTTTTGTTATCTATTTTATTTTATTTATCAACTTGTATACCACCACAATCACCAAAATAACCTTAAGTGGCTATTGGTTGCAACAATGTCATAACAAGGTCTCAAAATTCCAAGCATGCCCACAAAGGTAGGAAAGACTCCTGTTCTACATGTTTACTAAGCTCAATGTGCCTTACCCACCAGTAAGTGGGCACAAAGGATTGCAATTATAATCTCACTTCATTTCCTGAATGCCACTCTTTGATGATATAGACAAGTTGAAACCTGGACAAACTTAAAAAGTAAGAGTATGCAAAATATTTCATTTGGAAATGTTCTGAACATGAACTTTGAAGAATTGTCTGATTTTAAGTATGAAACTGCTGCTTTGAGCATTTTGGGAATTTCAATTTTGATTCAGAACTATCCCAAACTCTAGATAGAATGCTCAAAAATTCCATTTCACAGTCAAAGTAACAGTTCTATTAATTTCACACTCAAATTGCCTTGAAATGTTTTGTACACCTCTATTAAACAGCACGAGCTACATACTGAGCCAATTAAACAACACATTTTTACAAATGGAAAGCAAGAGAACATTTTTATTTATTAAGTTCATTCTTGTGCTTAGATATGGGCTATGAACTAATAAGTTGCTCAACATTTGGTCAAGAGATGACTCTAATCCTACTACCTACTGACATGAAATGCAAAGGTATAATTATCCAAATGCCCAAAGCAACTGTCTCACAGCAAGCATTAAGTAGCCATACTACCTCCTCCTTTCTTGGTTTCCACTCTCCCACACCTTAAAGAAGCTTGAGGCATGATTGCAGGTCTCCTGATACATCAAAAGATAAAAAGTGCAAGAGCTAGAATGCTCCTTAGGATGAAGAACAAAAGCTATTATATTCTAGGATTGGGAAAAGTCTTACAACATCTTCTATACTGCTTTCAGGAAAAAGAAAAGATAGTACAGTGTTTTCCTGTGTTAGGAGAAGACCACAAAGAATAGTTGTGTATCTTCTGGATAGGTGCAAACTACTTTGCTTCAGTCCACTCTAAACTGAATTCAGTTCTAACTCAGAGGAAAGAGGGAATTATTAAAAGCCACCTAATTTATCTAAAGCTAAGACAAGAGCTAAGTTAAATTAAACATATTATTGTCAAACTCAGTTTTTTTAATGACATTCAGAAATAAGGGCATTTATTTCAATACAAAATATCTGGTAATTGTGCACCACAACACCAAAGCCCATTTTTTATCTAAATACAAAATACAGTATCAGGTGAAACACGCTTGGTTTGATTAATTTAGAAAGTTGTGGAAAAGGACCAGAGCAACAGCACAAGAAGTGTTAATAACCTGGGCAAATAATGAAGCATGCGCATGGCCACTTAGCAACATGCCAAATACTACAGAGATACATAATTGCCCACAACATAATCTCCACACATGTGAACTGTGTTAATCACAAAGCTGTATCATTTTGGAGGGTGGGGTGAGGAAAGACAAGGAAAATTGTGGTTGGAATGATCAAACTGTTCTACATTATATTATAATATAGCACACTAATTGCCAGGGGAATTAAAGCAACAGTGAAACTTTCTCACACACAACAAATCTAGATTCCATCAAATCTGAAAAGGAAAATTAGGGGAGAGGAGAAAAAGTAATATAGCTTGTAGAGGAAGACTGTCTAAGAAGGGTTCTAGCCACGCATTTTTTCCTAAAAGAACTCAATTATTATACATTCCCATTTCTATCTTGTGACAATGCTGCATGAACTTTTATTTCCTTGCTTCAGGTATGATTGCAAGTTGTATTGTAACTTATGTACATAGAAACAAATTTTAGCCAAGCTGGATTTTCCAGGTCAGAGCCACAATCCTTAACACATTTATTAGGGAATAAGTTCCTCTTAATATATTGGATTTAATGCTGAATAAGCATGGAAGGGAGTGCAATATTAGAGTGTGTTGTGAGAAAATCTTGATCAACCAAAACCTGTACGGGGTGAATATAGGTTAATCTGGTACACTTATTTTTCCTTTGTTTCTCTATGTTACACATCTCTAGCTTCAAATCCAATATGAATTGTTCCCCAGTTCCCATCCATGCTTAAGACAGACACTGGAGGTTTTAAATCCACACACTAATTTAACAGATTTATTTAGTGTAATTTCATGCCTTCCAGAACCTTAGATTATAACTCCTACAATTTTTTGTCACTGGTCATATTGGCAGGAACTGATGGAAATTAAAAACATCTGGAGAATATTTGAAGTTAGTGACTCCCTTATGTTTTTTTCTTCCTTTCATTTCCCTTGTACATTTGAAATGGTGCTCACCAACAGGTGAAAAGCAAATTGGCTTCATGGTGTCACAAGGAAAGCCAATCAGCATGCTACTCTTACAACTTTTACTGGAAGCAGGAAGAACCTGTTGGTCTTGAGCTAGTCTACATCGAACCAAAAAAGGAGTGACAGCAATCCCACACCAGACTCATCACCAAAGCTTCACACACCTCTGACCAGATCTGGCATCATGGATGTTTGTGCTTCTATTTCTTTTCAACTTTGGGAAAAATATGATGGTCTAGTTGTCACAAACAGCAGAATGTGCTAAATTTGTGCTTGAGATGTAGCATTACAAAGACTCCTATGATGGAATGCTTAGAAGGACAGGGGAAGCATCCAAAGTACCCATGACGTTCCCCCACAA
The DNA here is from genome assembly GCF_059951505.1 of Python bivittatus. Taxonomy (NCBI): domain Eukaryota; kingdom Metazoa; phylum Chordata; class Lepidosauria; order Squamata; family Pythonidae; genus Python; species Python bivittatus. The sequence continues at coordinate 115,965,956 of NW_028277030.1, read as the reverse complement.
AAAGAGGCACAGACTGAAGAGTCTCAGAACATACTACAGTGCTGCTAAAACTGGTTCTTTGGTCCTGATCCTCGGTATATGTCTTGAGTAAGAAAACAGGAATCCCTGACTTTATTACTGTCTCCTCTGCTGGATCTACAGGACTGACTTCTCCAATCCCAGAATTCAAGGACCAAAACACAGGCTTCTATGTACTCCTCACTGCTTCTGTTTCCTAAACAGACAGTCCCTTCATTCCACCTTTTCCATTCTCCATCCTTCCTTTTGTTCCAATCTGCTATTACCTTCTAGCATCATTATCTGAGGATGTAGCTATGCTTGGGACAGATGGACCTATTTCTCTTTGTCTTGTGTGTGAAGAGGTGATTTGGTGCTTCTCTCAGCAGCCTTCTTTTTTTTTTAAGGTAAAGAAAGAAAACCTCTGGCACACAGGGCAGTACTGTATCAGAGAGAAACTAAGTCCACCCTTCTTTTTTGCATTAGAAATATTAGGGAGAGGGGCATTTCCTTCAACATTTTAATTTCTAATGTCCCAATTTGTTTACATAACTTTGGAGCTGATCCTCCAACTGGTATTTACAAGAACTGGGGTTTATATTACATTGTATTATATTCATAAAATATAACATTTCTCCACACAACTGCAAAACAGCTATGACCAGAAAAGGCCTTCTCATGGTAGATGCTATTTCACACATATTTCACATTCAAGTCTTCATTCCCATGGAGAAAACACATGTTGTGTTTTCATACAATGTAGGGACCAAAAAAAAGAAGAGCGCCTAATAAAGACAGAGTGGTGATAGTAATCTAAACCCATTAGAAATAACCCTACATACCTAACCAGAGTAAGGATCAAGCTTACAATCTCCTAATGCCAATTGCACTCAAGTAAAACTTTGCTCCATTTCTGGAGATCATCACTGAAGAATCTAAGAGTAAGAAGTGAACTTCCATTTTTGCCCAACCAGCATAGCAGGTGAAAAGTGGAGATAAAAGTTCCACATGCTAAATGGAATAAAAGAGACAACTAAGTAAAACATGTGCTACTCACTCAATAGTGGCCTCTGGGCACATACACAAACACTCCACATAAGGGCTGCCCTCCATCAGCAGAGAGTAGGGCACTGAGCCCCATTAGTGTGAATGTTCTCATATATGCAGGAGGTATTTCAGGATCACAAATGACTATGAAAAAGGTCCCTGATACAGTAAGGAGGAATTTTGAATGTATCATTCTGAAAATCCAGATCAAGAACTCCTTGTTTGACTTCTTGTATAGTTCTGTTAGGGCCAAGTGATATTAGGAATGGCGTGAAAAGGCTGTAGGAAGAAAGGTCTATGACAATTTTTCTAAGAGGAAATGAATTTATTAGCAAAAGTAAGCTGAGCTAATAACTCACCCCAGAAACTTTGATTTATCCATTATTTAAGGCAGCAGATTCTCAAATAAGCTGCCACAGGAGGATATTCTACTTCTGGGTAAAGACCAGCATCTGGGGTAGAGTGGGGCACTCATAGTAAGATTTTAATTACTCTTGATTGGGTGACTTCGAGGTGCAATGGATCAGAGTAAGCATAAAACTGAGCACTAAAAAACAAAAGCTTAGGACTTTATCATTAAATAACTTAATGACAGCAGGATCTGAACTGTTTCCATTAGAGCTAGCAAATCTAATGATTGCATTCGTGGCCTTTTAAACTTTTTTTGTACAACTCATACTTAGTACACCGACATTCCCCTAATGTTATCCTCCAAGATCTAGGTAATGGGTAAGTTTAGAAGTTCATCCTATTTCCAACTACAAGATGCTAGATACTAGCCAAAAGCCATGAAGACGAGCATGGCAACTGATACTTATATGGTACGCTGCTTTCATTTCACTACCAAACTGAAATGCCATTGGAATACTTATCTTCCATGGATCCCATCACAGCTTTCTGTGGTAGTGGATTAATAATGCCCTGCATGAAACAGTATTTCCTTCTAATACAAACTAGTTTCACTGAGTGAATAGTGCAATAGTTTTTATTTAAAAAAAAAAAAAGAATTCAACTACACTGATAACTTATATAAGCCATTTCTTCAGCTATCTGGTGCTGTTGTTCTTGCTAGAGTGGAGTTTCAATCACTAATATCCTCTATTTCTTAGCATTCCTGTTTTATTTATTTATCACATTTATATCCTGCCTTTCCTTATATCCAGGAGCTCAATATGGCCCACTGGTTATCCCTTCCCCCCTCCAATTTTATACATGCACAACAGAGCAGCATCCTGGGATTAAAGGTAGGGAATGGTCCAAAATAACCCTCGGCATTTTGTAGTTGAATGGAGTTTTGAACCCAAGCCTACCTAGTGTTAGGCCAGCGCTTTAACTGCTTCATCACCCTGGCGGAATGGGGCTGACAAGCAAATCAATGCGCAAGGGGTGCGATCCCCAGCACACCGGGCCGCGCTGCATTGTCGCTCTTCAGCGACAGGAAGGTTACCCCTAAGGGACCAACGGAGGAAGGCCGCCTGCCTGGTTTTCAGAGAGCGTTTCTGCAGGGCTGAGGACGCCCGGGAGTTCCCACGCTTACGGAAGGAAGGGACAGGTTTCCAGCCCAAAGGGAGCTTCGGGCGCTTGCCGCCCCCTCCCAAGCACCAGCCCAGCGACTGCAGTTCCCGGGCGAGGGGTTCCCTTGGGCTTCGCGCGAAGAGGGGCTCCTTCCCCCTTCCTCACCACCATCACCTCCTCCTCCTCCTCCTCCTCGGCCCGGTGGGTGGTGGCCTCCCTCATCAGGTCCTCTCGTTGGAAGGAACCAGGGGGCTGGTTCTCCCTGGGGGGCGGGTGCTGGGCTAAGCTCGGCTTCCCAACCTGCACGCCCCTCTCCTCCTTCCCGCCCCCCCATGCCCCCGTCCCTTCACCCCCCCACCGACCGCGGCCCGGAACCAGGCCCTTTTCCTCAACGGCGAATCAAACCGGAGTCGGGGGCGCGTGGCGCATCCGCCGAGGACCCCCACATACCTCCCACTCGATACATGTTAGCCGCCATGTCTGCGCTCTGCGCCCTCCTTGTTCTGTCGCCGCCGCCGCCGCCGCCGGGCTGGGGAAGGGGCGGAGCGTTCAGTCGCTCTCGCTGCTGTTGCTACTTTTTACGCCACTCGCCCCCGGGCAAATCAGGGTGCCGGGCGGCTCTGCAGCTTCTCTGGCCAGCCCGCTCGGGGGAGGGGACCTGAGAAAAGCGCAGGAGGCGAGGGGTTAAAGCAGAGCGGCCGGGCCCGCCTCGCTGGGCAGAGCAGGGCAGAGAGAGCGGCCGGCCGAGAGCGAGCGGCGTCGTTGCAGCGCACGACCGACCGCCGACCTCTCCCCATCCCCGGGGGACGAGGGGTTAAAAGTTTGCTCCCGTAGCTCCGTCTCTGGGAGAGGGGGGGGAGAGGAAGTTCTTCTGGGTGTTGTGGGGTCGGGCGGGGGTACAAGAGGCGCCTCCTGGCAGAGAGGCGCATCCCGGGGGCCTTTTTGTGCGGCAGCAGGCACCGGCAGGTCAAGGTTTGGCCTGCTAGGAGGTGGTGCTTACAGGTGCCTTCTACATCCGCAGGGCTGACAGGACGAGAAGTATGGGACTTTCTTGTAGCATAGTTGGCAGAAACCTCAGGAGTTTGAGAGAGAGAGAGAGAGAGAGCAGTATACGCATAGAAGAGTTTTGGATTGCAGGGTGATCCATAAATCCATGTTGGCTATCGTGTCCTATTCTAGAGTTGTCCTCTTTATGGTTTTTCCCTATTCCATGCTCTGGCACATGGGAGAGGTTGCAGTTGAACTGCATCTGTTAACTGACTTTTATATGCGGTCTGCACCCCTGTCACTTGCTTGCAAATATGGGGCAAGACTCCTTGTGGAGGATGTGAAATTCCAGAGGGGGAGAGGGCCCTGTGGCAGACTGAGCTAACTGACTACAACTGTAACCTGTTCTTGGTCTTCTCTAAACTTCCTTGGGGTTAGAGCTGACTTAGCATGATGCCCTCTAGATATTCTGGAGTGATCGCTGTGAGAATTCCCAACAAATCTAGGGAATTAAGCCCAGGGTACAGCTACAGTCCATACATACATCGATATATAAAGCATTTGCAAGGTTGCTGGGTCTTACACTTTTGGATGTGTACAATTAATCTTTTAAGGAGGGTAAACTGCCATCATCACTTTATGTGGCATAGATAAGGTTGATTTTAAAACCAGGGAAAAAACCTAAATGTTGTGCTAGTTATAGGTCTATTTCATTAATTAATGTGGATACTAAGATATTAACTACTAGACAGTTGCAGAAGATCTTACTTTGTTTATCTGCTCAGCCAATTCAGTCTGGCAGGTGTGGCACACTCCGGGTTCCTTCAGTTAAGCAATGCCATCTATCGGGACCCCAGAAGTGTGCCTTCTCTGTAGCAGTGCCTGCCCTCTAGAATGAGGTTCCCCCCGAGATTGGAATGGCCCCCACCCTGCTGGTGATTCAAAGCGACCTGAAGAGCTGGCTCTTTACCCAGGCCTTTGGTAGGGATGACTGAAGCCTCCTTTTAACTTTTCTTTTGTTTATAATTCTACCATCTCTACCCTTCTTTGTTCTTGTGGTTTTTATTGTCATGTTTTTCATTTTTTAAATCATTTATAAACCACCCAGAGTCGCTAGGAGTCAGGTGGCATATAAATTTAATAAATAATAATAATTAATTCACCCCTCCCTGTCTGGGTTTATCCAAAATCATCAGGCATCAGACAATTTACTGTTATTAATTGATTATATTGGATTTAAACAAGGATACAATGGATTCTGCTGTATTAGTATCTTTAGATACAGAAAAGTCTTTGATTTGGTTCAGATTAAATGTCTAAAGCAAGTGATGATTATGTATAGCTTTCCACAGGACTTTGTTGAGTGGATTGAGATTTATTATATGCAACCCTGTGCCAGAGTTATAATAAACTGAATTATTTCAGACTCTTTTGAGCTACAATGTGGCACTTAGTAAGGCTGCCTGCTTTTGCCCTTGCTATTTAATTGGACCTTTTACCTATGGCCACCATTGTAAGGCAATCTTTAGATAGTAAGTGTATTACATTGGCAGAGAATAAATATAATTATTTTTATATGTTGATATTTTGGCAATTTTGGATCACTACTCTTATCTCTCTGCATAATTTTGTAAAGGTAATAAGATTTGGAAAATATTCTGCTCATAAGATTAATTGGGATAAATCTTGTTTACTTCCATTGGGTCCTAATATATCAATATAGTTTTGTAAAAGAGTTGGGTTTTGTGATTTTACTGATTATATTAAATATTTGGGATTTTACATACCCAAAAATATTTATAAATATGTGGAAATAAATATGTTGAAACTTTTAGAAAAGATTGAACTGGATGTATATGGATGATTTAAAATTCCCTGAAGCTTGTGGGATAAAATTAATGTTATTAAAATGAATATAGTCCCTCACTTGATTTATGGCTTTGAGGTATCCCTATGTTAATATCAAATAAATATTTCCTTCACATTGATAGGAATGTGAAGGAAATTTATTTGGGATAATGGACCACCAAGGTTTTCTTTAACTAAATTAAGATTATCATTTGAGGAAGGTGGTTTTAATCTATTTCAATTGCAAAAATATCATTGGACATATATTTTATCAGCTGTATGTGGAATGAAAATATAGTGGAATATTATCTTTTATGGGACATGTTGGAAAGCTATTATCTATTTCCCTTGCAGTCATAGGAGGTTTTTGGTATAACATACAGCAGAAAAGGTGTTTTATTTCCAGGAGTGTAGGTAGTAAGAAATATTTGGGCCATATTGGGGCATAGACTGCATTTTGATAAGGAGACTCATGAATATTTAATTCTTTGGAAAAAATTATACTCTGAAAAATAGATGGTAAAATGTTTTATTCAAAAGTTTAGGTAGAAGCCAGGACTGTGACTTTGAACCAATTATAATATAATAATTGTTTTAAGGATTTCTCCCGACTTCAAATTGAATGTGGTCTTCCCAGTTCACAACAGTGGCAGTATCTCCAACTTAAACATCTTTTAAGAGATCAGTATGGGCCAGAGGCTTTGGCTGCTTCAAAGGGACCTGTGATGCTCTCTTATTTGACAGAATCCATGACAGGAGTAAAGCCAGTAACATACAGTATCTATTGAAAGCTCAAGAATGTTTTTGAAGTGGACAGTTCTGGGATATTCCAAACGTGGACTAAAGAACTGGAATCTCAAATAATGCCCTCTCAGTGGCTTCATGTCCTTTAAAATGTTAAAATGGTATCAACAGTTTTAAGATTAAAGTTGATTCATCAAAAAATTGTATTTACAGTATATTGGACTCTCCAAAGATTGTATGTGAAAGGATAGACATCAGATTTTCTTTGTTGGAGGTATAAAAAATTTGAGGATTCATTGACTCAAATGTTATGGTCATGTTATTATCTGGTATCCTTCTGGAATGCATTCTATTGTATATAAGTACATTTATGGGAAAATCTTTAAATATTAAAATGTTAATGCAGTGTTGAATTATATACCAAAGCTTTGGAATCTGACTGTTTATCAGGAATTATGGTTGTACTGGGTGGGGGGGGGGGGCTAAAAGAATTAAATTGAAGAATTGGAAAAGTGATATTATTCCAGATGTTAAAGAATGGCTTTTGAAAATGTGTGATTTATACCTCTTGGAAAAGGCTTTCTACTAATTTATCCTAATCAAAGGATGAAACAATATATACTACTTTAACAGAGATTTTGCAATATTTTACAATAATATTTTTATTGTACTATAATACTATATGGTATTTATTAGTAAATCAGTGACTATTGATAAGTTTATTATATGCAATAGATGTTTTCTTTTAGTTTTTTTTATCCTTTTATTTTGATTTCCATTTTTTTAAGTTTAAGGATTGTTTCATTTAATTGTATTTTATTTTTAGTGTATTTAGGTGTTTTGTTAATGCTTTGTAGTTTGTATTTTGAAATAAACTAAGTTTTTAAAAAATAACAAAAGTTGCCAGGAGTCAAAAACTGACTTGAAGGTACCAAAAAAGAAAAATGTCCATAAACCTATGCATAATTAGAGCAGTTGATGGCATAGCACGGTGCTGAATGTGAGAGTTCTCACATTGGTAGAAATATGGCTGAAACCTGTGCTCAAACATTCATTGTGGCCTTTTCCCAAAAACAAGTAGAGTTGGATAATGCTACAAGTCATGGAAAAGTGGTAAACTGTAACCTCCAATCACATAAATAAGCCCCTTTTGCTCTTCAGATTTTAAATTGTTTACGGAGGGATAATGCCACATTTACTCACAGAGGCAGAAGCTCCATTTCTTTCACTAATTTACATTTTTAGGAGTATATCAACTTTATAAGAGTATATCAACTTTCATACTAGTTCTCATTCTCATAGTTTTTCGCACAAAAAACTATGGGAAATACTGACACTTCTCTGGTAACAATTCCTGGGACTCTTAAAGATCTTCAACTCTGTGGAAAAATGAAATAGTAATTTAAAAAGTTTGAAAAGTACTATTTAAGAATAAGATCTCTGGGGCCTTACTTCCAAGTAAACTGTATAGGCTATAGATAGATGTTGTAGATATACTTTAGTTGACCATGGAGAGATTTCTTTTCTAAATTCATCTGCAAGCTACTGTACTTAGTATCTCATTTTGGAATCTGATATAAGAAGATTGAATTGTGTTTGTCAGTAAAGATCAGGAGTGAATTACAGCATTGTTTCAAAGCCCCAAAATATGCTCATTGGAGCAGAAGAAGTCGAATTTTAATAGGAAAGTCTAATACTGCTTGAGTGAAAAAAGAAAACTATAAAATTAGCTCTCAGTGTCAGTGTCAGTAAATATCAGGATTGAATTATATACATATAAATTATTGCATGATGCTTTTAAGAAACTGGTTACTTTTTTAAAAGTTAGCATATTTGAGTCTGAGTGCAAAAACTCATTTTAATGCCTGTATTCTGGGTTGGAAAATTACCTTGAGGAAAACTATCTTCTACTCTGGCTCATAGATTATAGGGAGTAATTAATTTTATTTTTATGCAGTGTATACCTCTTTTACTTCCTGCTCCATTTTAATTAAACTGGTTTCTCAAATCATATCCTGTAGCTAAAGAATAATGCAAAATTAAGAACTTGTATAATGCTTAAAGTTATGACAACTAATGCAAACATTTCTTTTCCTAATGATATCCCTTTTAAAAAATGAATATGTGACCATGCAGTTAATCTTTCTTTAAAGTCATTCACCACTATCTTTTTCATTTCCTGCCCTAAAGGGAAATAAACAGTCTAATCCCAGCAACTAAAATAAATGAACATGTGAAATGGCAAATGCTACCTATTGCTCTTTCTTGTTCGGAGGAGAAATCTAATTCCTATCATGGATAAAATGATTTCATAATCTTAAATGGATGTCTAAAAATTATCAGCAAAAAGAATGTGTTACTAATAAGAACCAAACAGGTATTTCTAAACTATAGTCATCTTTTCCCACTGAATACTATGTTCTGAAACCTATAACTTTGCTCCAGCCTCAGTTCCTTATTTTAAAAAAAAGAATCAAGAAAAACTGTGCTGAATCACATGAAGGGTCCATTTAGGTGGGTGTTCTGTTCCCACAGTGGTCAACTAGATGTTAAGCCTGCAAGTAAGTCAAGAATATAATAGCATTCCCTCAACTGAGTACCCCTGCATTTGATCTTTGTAGTCATATTGTCTTTAATATTGGAGTACTGTATATAGTCATCATCAAAGTATTGTTAACTTTATTCTCTGTGTCTCTCTAATCCAGTTTCATTTGGACTGATGGTTTTTCTTTCAACTGCATGGGCCATTAAAACACTTAATAACAGCAATTTGAGGCTATGACAAACACCTAGTTTTTGGTATGATGCAACAGTGCCACCTAAAGCATCTACTAAATTGACCTCATGATGAATAGATGAAATTCAGATTCCCTCCCCCCACCCCCACCCCACAAAAAGATGTCCTCTTGCATGTAACACCATGTATACAATGGAGCAACTGGTGAAAACTAAACTATATCATTCCACCAAGAGTTGTTAAGAAAGTAGGTTTAATAATTATGTAAACTCTGATGTTCTGGCAAAACCCAGGATATCACAGATTCCATTAGACATTTTCCTTTTTTGGACAAAGCAACCATCAGTCTCTTCAAAGAGATGGTTTTCACTTCTCTGTACTCTATAAAACAGAAGAGGGAAGGAGGCAGGGAAGAAGGAAGGAAGGCCTGCCTATCAATATCCAATTTATTCAACTATCTTTTTCCAATTCTGTCTTGACAGTGAATTCTGAACATGAAATGAAAGCCAAGAGCTTATTGAACAAATAAGTAACTAGCTAAGCTGACTACTGATTTAATTTAAAACCTGTGTGTATCATTGTTGATACACACATTTTTTCTATATTATCCTTTTTTTCAAATATACTTTTCACATCTAGAAATTTGACTTCATTGGTTTCATAAGGAGATTTCACATTAAAGTCTTTTCCACAGACAAAATGCCATGATTGCATATCTACCCTTGTGTTCTAGGATTGGAACAAGGTTTACTCAGTTTTGTATTTCTGGCTTTGAGCAGAAAACTCCAAAGCACTTTCCTTTCTCTTTTTATTTGAGCTGGGTTGAAGTCAAAGATATATTGGGAGGTTCAGCCTGAGTAATGGCAGCCTATCATACATGAGCATCTGCAAGAGCTTGCTGTTTTTGTTAGCACACATGTACAAAAGATGTGGGGCTTGCATTGTAATGCTACAATGGTGCTTTCCTCCTCCTTTGCCTTCTCTTGCAAACATCACTGCTATCATAGCCATCTTTTACTGGGGAGCTCTTGGAAGAAGAGATATGCTACAGAGCTCTTAAATTGTCCCTACTCCCAATTTGTAACAGGCCAATCTAGAAAAATTGGATGCAAAACCTTGGGAGTATACTGCTTCCAAATGTTTACGGGTATTCCATATTTAGAATTTCCCATTTCCCCAAAACCTCCCAGCACAATTAGGGGTAATAATTGTGGCGTATAGATATGCCTCTTGTAACCTGAGGTATATTGGTACCTTATACTTTATGTCCAATATATGATTCCTCATCTGCATTCTGAAATGGAGGAGGCTGTACTGTGTTAAAATAGGTTCAAGTCCTGAAGTCCGTCCTTTCAATTTGATTCATACTTTTTAATTAACCTAAACAGGGTTTTTAAAACATTCTCATAATGAATCTCATTGATACAAATATGAGCATTCCTATTAGTGACCTAGTGAAAAATACACTTGCCATTTCAGAAAGTATCTGGTTTGTACATATGTTGAATTAGGAGTTGGGAGAACCAAGTTACAACCATCTTCAGCCAAGGAAGATGAATAGATGACTTTGGATCACTCACTCTCGCTCAGCCCAGCCTATCTCACAGGGTTGTTGTGGGAAAAAATAAGAAAGCACTAGGTATGTTGCTTTGTGCTCCTGAATGAAAAATAGGATATAAATTTAATAAATTAGGGGAAAAAAACATAAATAGAAGAGCAAACCTGAATGTCTATTTTTTTTTCATATTTCTTGTTATGTTGAAATGCTGTCTCTGGCATAATTCCAGAAATTGCTGTTTGGGTGTGAGTTGATGGTTGGATTAAGATTGGAGGTCTCAGAATGGGACTATAACCCATTCCAGTTCTGCTTCCTATTCTCTCTGACCTCCATATCTTCAGCCAAAGGTCTGAAGGAGAGCTGTACTCACATTTGTTTGAACTCTAGATCTTCATATGATCATACAACAGAGTTGTACTCCTGTTCGTACAAACATGAACATAGCTCTCTTTCTGACCTCCAACTGGTCACGGGGAGAAAGGAGTGGAACAAGCATTCATGGTTCCATTTTCTATCCTATTTGAGTCTTCCACGTGTTCAATACCCGAACAAGACTTTAGTTTCACTGGAATCCCACTGAAATATGTGGAATACGTTTGTCATGACTTCATCCAATTCATTTCAACTAAGTACCAATAACTTAGCTTTGAATTCAACTCTCTGGTCAGGTTCACCAAGCTGTAATGAAATTGGTTTGATGTTGTCTTAATGTCTATGTTCAGCCAGTCATTGTAGTTTGTAAACCACGCATATGATTTATTGTATTGTGTGTAAACCAGCTAATCATGGTGTAATATTGAATAAACCATGTGCAAGCAAACCAGGGCTTAGTTCAGTCCACAAACCTGAGCATCATCCAGTAAAAAAATTGTTCTGAGTGAAATTGCTTTATTTTAAGTTTCCAACTCTCCAAACAGCCTTTGAAAGTCACCTATAATAATCAGAACACAAATGAGAAGAGCAAACATTAAAATGCCATGAATTTCCAACCCTAACATACATCAGTAAGAAAAACAAAACCATCCAGTTGACAAAAAGCTGATGTCAAAAGCCTGATAGTAAAGACTGCCTTTATTTTTCTTTGAGAAAGGCAGTGATCGAGTTAGGTTCTGGATGGTTGAAAATTGAAGATTGCTCCATCAAGGTGGAACAATGATTTCAGGGAACACACTCAAAGCAATGTAGATTAGTGGCAATAGCATAATATGGTTCCTTTCACGGGAAGGAACTCAAGGAAATACTAACAAGTATTGCATTGTTGGATATCTTAATACTGGTTATTAATACACATGAAACAAAAGAGGGAGAGAAATATTTTAAAAAATGTATAAAATGAACAAAAATCAAACTTTGTTTTAATCAAAGGGAATAATAAAACTCTTTTTTGTCTGGTGAATCATATATTTAAATACTTTTCCCTAAAACAAAGACAAACTGAGGAGCTTACAATACAAGCAATATTAAAAAAAAAAACACCTACATAATGGTAAAAAGATGGTGAATCTGGTAAACACATAAACATCATACAGCCAACAGGGGCTCCAGCCACCATAGCCCAAGCCTAGGAGAACAGCCAGGTCTTTAAGGCCCTCTGGAATGCCACCAAGATAGGAGCCACCCAAATTTCAGGGGGAACCTCATTCCAGAGAGCAAACATCATGACAAAGAAGGCACACTTCCTGGGTCCTGAAAGTTGACACTGTTTAATTGACCGGATGCAGAACACACCCACCCTATTGGTCCGAACCAGCCAGGCAGATACTACTGCAGATGGTCTCTTAAATAGCCAGGCCCCATGCAATGTAAGGCTTTATAGGTCATAACCAGCACTCTGAATTGCACCCAGAAGCAAACTGGCAACCAGTGCAGCTCATGGTGCAGTGAGGTCACATGCCCACTGCCTGCATCACCACATTTTGGACCAGTCCAGTTGGTGGTCATCCAGGGCAGCCCCATGTAGAGCTTGTTGCAGTAACTGCGCTGTGAGGTGACTAAGGTGTGAGTGACTATCTGAAGGGGCTCCTAGTCTAGGAAAGAGTACAACTAGCACATAAGATGAAGGTGAGCAAAGGCTCTCCTGGCCACAGCTGCCACCTGCTCATTGAGCAGGAGCTGTAAGTCCAGGATGACCCCCAAGTTGCACACCACTCTTGAATGGAGAAGTGCAACCCATCCAAGGATAAAAATAGAATATCTCCAGATCTAGTGGCTCCAACATCCACAGTCACTCAGTCTTGGTAGGACTGAGTCAGAGGTGGTTCCTCCCCATTCAAATGTGCATAGTCTCTAAGCACTGGGAATTCTGAGTGCCTCACTTGGCCAGCCTGGGGTTAGAAGATACAATCGAGCATCATCGACATATGTGTAGCCTGAGACTCCTTCCTTGTAGTTTTAACCCACTGGTTCTGGTTCTGTCATCTGGGGCAACAGAGAAGAAGGCCATCCCCTCTGCTCAGTCATCTGCTCTACGAGCTAAGTGTACTCATATCCTTTAACCATTCTTCATAGGGCTCGGTTTCTTTCAACGTCCTTTGAACTTGCTCCAATCTGTCATTGTCCTTTCTGAACTACAGTGTTCATAATTGGAGACAGTATTCCAAATGGATTCTGAGTAGGGGAGAATAAAATGGAACAATTATTTCCCATGATGTGGATTCTGTGCTCCTGTTAATGTATCCCAATATATTATTTGCCTTTTTTAGTAGCTGCAATATACTGGTGGTTCATGTTTAATTGTGGTTGACAAGGATACCCAGGTCCTTTTCATATGTACTACTGCCAAGCCAGGTCTCCCATCCTATACTTGCACCTTTCATTTTTCCTGCCCAGTTGTAGAACTTTATAGTTCTGCCAATTACATTTTATTTTAATATATTGCTGAAGCCTCCCTAGTTCTTTATGGATCATCTTTCTCTCCTCTAAGTATCAGCTCCCCCTTCCAGTTTTGTATTATCCGCAAATTTTATAGGCGTCCCCACAATTCTTTTATACATAAACATGTTGAATAGTCCAGGGCCTAGGACAGAGCCCTGCAGCACTTCAGTCTTCCCCTTCCAGCTGAAGAGGAACTACTAACAAACATTATTTGGATGCAATCTGTGAAAGAGAATGAGAAGGTAAACATCTGCCAACCCATCAAATGACCATCCAGAGATACAATCTGTACTTGTAGTCAATATCCTGAGTCTGGGGAAAAAAACAACATAAAAGGGATCACAGGGATGGGGTGAGGGGTTGAAATGGGCTAAAAAGCTGGTAGGAAAGAATTGAGTTGAAGTTAGAAAGGAGAGGAAGAAAGAATCCCTTTCAATCGGAATTCAGACCTGGGTATGGGATGGAAACAGCATTGGTCATGATTTTGGAATGACCTTTGGTGAGAGCAGGATGAGGGTTGTACATCCACCCTTGCCCTACTTGACCTCTCTGCAGCTTTCAATACCATTGACCGTGGTTCTGGATCAGCTCAGAAGATTGGGGGTGGGCGGCCCTGTGTTGTGCTGGTTTGCTTCCTTTCTCCAGGGTCGATTCTAGTCAGTGGTGATTGGGGAGAAGAGATCCCACCCTCAGCCCCTGCTATGTGGGATCCTGCAGGATTCAATGCTCTCTCTGCTCCTGTTCAACATCTACATGAAGCCGTGGGCAAGCGCATCCATTGCCATGGGGCAAGGTAACATTAGTATGCTGATACCCAAGTATATCTCTCTGCCCCTGGCAAATTAAGTGATGCCATGAACATCTTATCCCAGTGTCTGGAGGCTGTGAGGGTCTGGATGGGGAACAACAGGCTTCAGCTGAATCCTGGCAAGACTGAGTGGCCTTGGGGTTTGGGGCTTGCTGGTTCTAGAATTATACCATCTTTGGTGCTGGATAGAGTTGCACTGCCCCAGGCAGATTCAGTGTACAATCTGGGGGTCCTCTTGAACTCATGACTCCTGTTCAAAGAGCAGATAGCAGTCAAGGCTAGGAGGGCCTTTGCACAGCTTTGCATTATGCGACAGTTGCGCCTGTTCCTAGATTGGGGGGGCTCTACTCACAGTCATTTGTGCCCTAGTCACTTCCCAATTGGATTACTGTAATGTGCTCTATATGGAGCTGCCCTTGAAGAGTATCCAGAAACTTCCACTGATGCAAAATGCAGCACTGCAGGCAGTTATCTGTGCTTCTAGAACAGCACATTACACCTCTGCTCCGGAAGGTGCATTGGTTGCCAGTCTGCTTCAAAATTCAATTGAATTGAAAACTCAAATTTCAATTCAAGTGCTGGTTTTGATCTTTAAGGGCTCTTCATGGCATGGGGTCAAGTTATCTGAGGGACCTCCTCTTCCCAATTACCTCAGCCCATCCCATTAGATCTGGCAGAGAAGGCTTGCTGCAAGTACCATCTGCCAGGGACTTACATTTGGTGGGTCCCAGGAGGTGGGCCTTCTCTGCCATGGAGCCCGCCTTATGAAACATTCTCTCCCCTGAAGTGAGGTTAGCTCCATCCCTGCTTATTTTCCAGAAGTCCCTCAAGACCTGGCTAAGTCATCAGGCCTGAGGGTCCCAGGGGACTGGTGAGATCTTGAGGTGGCTCCATTATTGTTGTTAATATCTAATCTCTTGTATGCCTTATGGTTTTTAAAAACTTTTTAATACAGACTGTTTGATATGTTTATGGTTTCATATCTTTGTTGTATGCCACCCAGAGTCACTTTTTTGTGAGATGGGCAGCTGAAGGAATGAAGGAATGAAGGAATGAACGAACAAATGAAAAAGAAAGAAAGAAAGAAAGAAAGAAAGAAAGAAAGAAAGAAAGAAAGAAAGAAAGAAAGAAAGATAGAGAGAGAGAGAGAGAGAAAGAAAGAAAGAAAGAAAGAAAGAAAGAAAGAAAGAAAGAAAGAAAGAAAGAAAGAAAGAAAGAAAGAAAGAAAGAAAGAAAGAAAGAAAGAAAGAAAGAAAGAAAGAAAGAAAGAAAGAAAGAAAGAAAGAGAAAGCAAGCAAGCAAGCAAGCAAGCGGGCGGGCTGCTGAAGAGATACAGGTTCCAGGGGGATTCAAGATCACTAAAGGGAAACCAGTAGAGGAATCACCAAGCAAGGAGGACAACAGAGCATGGGATTTATCAAGCCTGCACAGATATGCAGGGATTGAAGAGGAACCCAAAACATCAGAAAGTAAATCTAAGTGTTGCTTTAGTTAACTCTGTGGAATTCAATAGCAACCGAATTTTAGGAGAGGCACATTGTCATTTTTAGCAGAATTGGTAACATTATCAGCAGAGAAATAGTTAACCTCTGAACTGAAGATCAGTTAGATCATACAGTAACCTACTATATTCTAAGCTCCTCTGAAGGCAGACACAGGAGGGAGGGGAGAACTGCAGGTTTGCTTATATGCATTCAGTGACTTCTGCTTGCTTACTCTCTATCCTTATTATATTAAGAATAAAGAAAAACATGGAAAAAAGACCTTGCATACTGTATTTTGTCTGATGAATCCTAGCGAGACAATCAGTTAATAATGGGTCCATCTAACAGTAATTTCATCCAACCCATATTTTACCATTTTATTAAGGATAATATCTTGACTGTCTGTGCTGAAGTTTTGTGGAGGCCACCGTACACTGTATCTACAGCTTTCCCTGATCTTCTAAGCTATTAACTCCATAAAAGAAGGAAATAATTGTATCAAAATTATGCTGACTCCTGTTAATTGTAACATTTCAGGGAACTGAATGTCTTCATGTTGACATCTTTGATTCTCCCATTTTTCCTTCTTGTGGAAATACACCTTATAATATCTCATTTCATAGGATTTCCCATCATTCCTGGATACTTTTCTGCTTCAGGATTTCAAGTCATTGGATCTGACTTACCTTCCTTTAGAGTTCATCAAAATCTGCTCTTCTGAAATCTAATATCCAATATACATTGACACTGTAGCCCTGAGTGAGACTTGTCTTGCCAACGAAGGTCAGCTGACTGAAATTGGAGATGGACACACTTTTTTCTGGGGTGGTCGTGGCAGCAATGAGCATCATGATGCTGAAGTTGGATTTGCCATCAGGAGTCACCTTGTTCTGAAACTTGTTAGTGTCCCCAAGGATATGAATGACTGGCTTATAAAATTGCTCCTTCCGCTACAGAATAGAAGTCAAGCCACCTGATCAGCACCTATGCTCTCACAATGACCAACCTGGATGAGACGAAAGACAGTTTCTATAAGAACTAGATGCCCTACTATCAGCGGGGAGCAGCACCAACAAGCTGATCTTGGTTGACGACCTTAATGCAAGAGTAGGGTGCGATTCTGCAGCCTGTCAGGGAGTTGCTGGGAGACATGGAGTGGGCAAGTGTAACAGTAATGGCCTACTCTTACTGAAGACCTGTGCAGCACACAACCTTCTCATCACCAATACAACCTTCTGCCTGCCTACCCATTACAGGACCTCCTGGATGCACCCTTACTCTAAGCACTGGCATCTTATTGACTACTGTATCACAATATACCTGGATATTGTCAGGCTCGTAAAGGCTTCTTTCAAACATTTAATGCACTCTTCTAACTGTGCAATTGTGCACCCCTTTAAATGAATGTTAATTAAACAAATAAATTAACTGAAATACATTAACAGTTTGCTTATTTACTTATCTGTTTATCATTGTTATTTTAAAAAGAAATCAGTTCTAAAGAAAGCAGGTAAACAAATCCAGTGTTAAAAAAACTGAGCAATTTCAGTTGAAAACAGTCTAATTTTATTAATATAGATGTACGCTTATAAATAAAGACCTTTAGCATGTCTCATAGCATTGAATCACTACTTGCAAACTAATGTTTTATGGCTATGTTATAAATTCTAATGTAGTATATTATCAACACAAATATTGGTCATCGTTTTCATTTGAAAGTGAACCACTGACTGTCATTAAATCAGTGCCACAAACTATGAAATATTCATTTTAATTAGGTTCGCTGGAAATTAGATTAGATATTATCCTCTGCATGTATTTCATTGTAGGTTTAATTATAACATGGACATGTTGAATCCACCTTTTCTACCTCCTTCTGAAGTGCTAAACTCAGTTATAAAATAATGGAAACAGATTTATATGCAATGGCTGGAATTTGTATTCACTTTTTGATTATTTCTGAGAACAGAAATTCAGATATCTAAATACAAAGGGAAATAGAGATTGGTTCTCACTTGCTGCTTCCTGTGCCCATACCCATTCCTTTGTATGTGTGTTACTGCATTCTTGATGATACGTTACTGCAAAAAGAGTTTTCTTTTTTGTAAACCCATGAAGGTTGGGTTCACCCATCACAGCCTAATGTGATTTATTTAGTGCTGATCTAGCATATGCATGAGCCCAGTCAATTTTGGTATATAACAGTTAACAACTGGAGTTAAATAAAATATGGTTCTGTGCAATGTGTGAATCTAATCCATGTGTTCATGTTGCCATGTTTGATCAAATACAGTGACCACTGAACTGAATAGGAGGAAAACAATAGCCTGGTGATGCTGGGTAATTCCAGCTAAGGCTGCCAAAGATGTTTGTCTGAAAGCGTGAATGGATGTGGCTTTGCTTTAAATCGACTTCAAATGGAAGTTAAACATTTACTACAAAAGAAGCTGAACGCCCCTTAATGGTCTTTAATAGGGTATTTTCTGAACAGATATATCTTCTGCAGACAGCCTAATGCTGTGCTGTAAATTTCAAAAGAAGCTTTGGGGATATATTCACAAGGGTTATGGGAAGTAGAAAAGTGGGGAAAAGAAACTCACAGTATTTGCTGAGCTGGCAAAATTCATACCCACTACAGATGGGAGATACTGGATATTTTATAATTGCAGCAAAGGCTTCTTTTTTCCTCCAATTTTTTTTTTTAAAGATATGGCACCGTTAGGTTTGCCAATGATGACACCATTAGCAGTATTATTTTGCCTCACTTCACTTCCATATTATGACGACTTGACAATCCAGTGCATTACTGGGAAGGGCGGGTATGGGTGTTCCTCCTGTCCTATTGGGCACAGCTTTGTTTTTCCCATTCAGCTCTATAGAAGGAAGCTCTGCAGTTTTGTACCATCTCTCTGCAGAAGCACTCCTGGGTTGAAATAGCTCTGGATAGTCCAAGAAATCCTGTTACTATTCTCCTGAGAAAACAAAAACCAGGAAAAAAAATAAGATTTGGCTACTTTCAAGTATAAATCTCAAGAAGCACAACACGTGTTTTCACAGTAAAGGCTGGTCCTAGAACTTTTGGCTAAGCAGAAGCAAACAGTAAGTTGAGGCAGCTGGATTTCTGAGAAATAATGGTTATAGCATTTGAAATAGGCAGGAGGAAGAAGGGAGGGAAGAAAGAAACCATCCACCTGTGAATGTAGCTGCTTTGAGTGAATGCCTCCTTACCTGGAGTTATGCTCTGTAAATGTATTGAAAAAGCAAACATGCTAAGGCAGCAGTAGGGCTTTTGCATTTTGTTTTAGCCTAGCATTGATATCCTTACAGCTGGTTATTATTTTAAGTACAAATACATAGGTAAAGCCGCACCAAGCACAGTGCAAATCCAAGAAAACATCCCTTTTCCTTTCTCTAGATATTTTCAGGAGCCAAATAATAATCCACTCTAAAAACTGTTTACTTTACATATTTGCATCAAGCAATCTGAAATTCTTCAGGAAGAATCTACAATCTGTCAATATGCAATCGGAACAAATCTGTATAATTTATCTAGCTTTTAAATAACATATCCTCTATCTCATTGAGATGCTTTATCCAGTGACAAGCTTCCCTTTCATGGGGAAGGATTTCCATATACTGAGAAGATCTTGTCCTTCCTTCTCCCTGTTATAAAATTATACTTCTAAATAATAATAATTTGTCACTGCATTTTTTCCACTGTTCTAAGCATGTTCTATATTATCCAGTTCTGTGAACAGTGAGACATTCCAGAATCAGTACTTTTGGGTAGGCTTTTTTTCCCCTTTCTCTTCTGAGAATCAGAGAGAGATGAAAGAGAGTGCACTGGGGATTAAAAATATTTTTCTCATTTTTGTTTTATTTAGAACCAATAAAGAACGTGCCATGTGGAGATAAACATGGCAGAGCAGCATAACAGCCCCTCCACATTCTCCTTTATCAAACTGGAGACTTTCAGTAACAAGAAAGTCTGGGTTCAGGTTTTTGTGACTGTCTTTGCAATATATTAAAATTGAGCACTTACCTTTCAGCACTGCTACTTCCACTTTTAAAGAAGCCCTGACTTCACTGTCTCCCACACACAGCTCATTCATTTTGCTCAGCTGTGGATTTCCATGGCCAATTTTGCTCTGATGCTTTATTTCCATCTCATATTCACATGGAACGTCATCTCACCATCCAAGTTATTAACCTAAGGCAGGGATGGGGAACCAGCACGGCCAATGGTGAAGGATACTGGGATAATTAAATGCAATAAAATTAGACAGGATTAGTCTCAAAGGAATAAAAGCTAAGCATGATACAGAGAATGACAGCTACTTGGAATAGGATGATGAATGCTGCCAATTTCTCTATACATAATGTGACTGTGGAGTTGTGCAAGAAACCTTTCTGATTATTATTCATCACTTCAAGCACTATCACAATTCAACATTTTTTTTAGTATGATACTTAATCCCATCTCTGTAAAGGCAGAATTCCACTTACTGGGGAGAACAGATGGGAGGAAATATGTGCTATGCACAGCTTCTAAATGAATCAAGCCACCAGTGGAACTGTGGCACTAAGGTTGCACTTCTGTGCTCACTTACTTGGGAAGTATTTCGATGAAACTCAATGCAACTTACTTTTTAGTAAATGTGCATACTTATCTTTTGCTGTTTAATGCCCTTCAGATGTGTGGGACCAGAATATTAATTGCTTTCATGTATCATAATTTAACAACATCTGGAGGGCTATAGGTTTCTCCTTCTCACACTATCCAAAATAAGAATTAGGAATATATTTTGAAATATACTCAAAATCTCAGGATCCTAAATTCTTCTGCTTGTAATTTTGTTTTTCTGTATAATCAAAGCATTTATACATCTGTGACCTTATTGAAAAGGATGTCAATGCTAATCCTCATTCTGTCAGCAGATGTTGCTGCTCCTACTGAAGTAAAAAAAAAGTTGAAGAATACTTTAATCTGCTGACTGAGAAAGGATCATATGCAGACAACATTTAGTCTAGAATTCCAGCAATTGCTTTCTATTCCTGCCACACCCTTTTGCCTGAACAACTAGTTCTTTAACCTATTATTGCCAGATGCTTTTTACTAAACTCCTGCATGAATTGAATCTTGAATTGCATGCACCCATTCCAGACATGGCAAGTTCAGGCTTGTTATCTATGTGATCTACTTTCCTACACAGTTCCCATGGATTACATTTTGGACATGTATCTGAAATCAAGAATTTTGTTAGGTTTCTTGTTTTGTTTTGAAAAAGAAGGGATCGGATGGGGTTGCAAGCATTCACCTCTGACAAGAACTGGGACCTGCTTACTAATCTCGCAAGTATTTTAATTAGACATATATTTCCTTTTTAGCTAGATCACCATTTACTATCCACTAATGGATATTTAAAAAAAAAAAAAAAGAAACATTGTATAATTACAGTTTTAAAACTATCACCAGTGACATAATCCAATGCTGCTGTTCCATTTATAAACAGCAACTGCTTCTTCAGTTGCGCTACATTGGACCATAGAATGAAAACCTAGTGACCTGAAGAAAAAGCAGAAACAGATTTCCCTCCATTGTGCAGCATTACAAGAAGATTGCTGGTGACTGGTGATTCCTTACTGTAGGGGGTAGAAGTAGATGAGTGTTTTGCAGATCCTTTTGCTCTGGACCTTGCTGTCTGGAGAGAGTAACTGAAAGGTTGTCAATACTCTTCAGTTCTTCTGAGACATGATTTCAGACTGTGTCTCTACTTGGGGCTGAAAGTTGCATCCGACTACAATTATGACTTCATTGCATCAAACTGTCTATTCTAAGAAGAAAACAATTCTGGTAGTGTTCAATTCTGGTACATAGAAGAGGGCTTGGAAAAATATTTTGCAATGTTTCCTGATTCCTTAAATGCTCAAAGGGAACATCAACATTCATCTTGTTGATCAACTACATATTAGCACGTTGGAAGATTTGCTATAGCTGTGAATAACACCTTCTTATCTCCTGCCCAGTTTACCATAAGCATTCCCTTCATTGTAGAAATTATCTCTCCTTTAAAAAAAAAAAAAAAAAGTGTTTGGGGAAGTTCTTTTATTATAGTTGATTTTTTTAAAATCTGTCAATCATGTCCAAATCTCAGAGACTGCCTGGAAAAGTCCCTGCAGTTTTTTTGGTAAGGTTTTTCAGAAGTGGTTTGCCATTGCCTCCTTCCTAGGGCTGAGAGAAAGTGACTGGCCCAAGGTTACCCAGATGGCTTTGTTCCTAGGCGGGACTAGAACTCATGGTCTCCTGGTTTCTATTCAAATTAAAAATTTGCTTCACTAGTAATTTTCAAAGCACGCTCAATATCATGACGACAAATTATCTCTTCATTATAGGAGACCTTTTAGCCAGATAAGGATGGGTGACTTTTGATTCCTCATTTATCACTGTCATAAGCATACATCACCCTGTCAAAATCAATGGCATTGAATTTCTGTATAAATTCAATGCTTACCTTTCCAAAGGATATAACCAGCATAGAAAAAGATACATATGGAGAAAAAAAAATACTTACCTCATCTGTCTGATGTACTGTTACATATAATTGGATAATAAATATTGTATATTCAACAGTGTCAAAGAAATCTCTGCTGTATGCAGCATGTGCCTGTCTTGTCTTTTATTAAAATACTTCATCTCTTCTAATGCACATAGGAACATCAGATTTAGAGATAATGTGCCGAAAAGCAGCAAAACGAAAAGGGGTTGCCTTCCTGCTTATGGTTTTGCCTGTGGCATCTGGTTGACCTTCCTAAGCCATTTGAAGCTAGAATTAAGGGGCCTTTGTAATGACTCACTAGATGTCTTCCTCAGTTCTTATTTAAAATGAGAAGTTGTACTCAGTCAGCTGAATTCCCAAACGATCTGAAAATATTTTATTACTTGTGTTTTTTAAAGAGCTACAGATTTGAGGTTTTTTCATGAAACTGAGATTACAGTTGCTTCCTAATTACTGTAATGGAAATACAGCATCCTTATCAGTCATCAGATCAAGGTTCAGAATTTTGGCAGTGGAGTTTTTGTGAAAGGCTACTGAAACCAAAGCAGGTCCAATTATGATAAATCTTTGTAGCTATCTCCAATATATTTAGAAGCTATTCATAATGTAAGACTTTACACAGTGGTTTACTTGGTTGTGGCAAAATTAAGTATTGGGTGTTTCTGATTTTTTTAAAAAAAATTAAACCTGTATCTTGGTTGTCAGTGATATACCAGAATTACATCTCATTCAAGATGCTCAGTAAAAAAAAAAATGTTTTGGGGAGGGGGAGACTTTGTTTTTAGATATTTCATTTTCTGTTGAAGAGCTCAAGGTAGAGTAGTATGCAAAGTTCTACCTGCCCTATTTTATCCTCCCAACGACCCTATGAGGTCTGATTAGGCTGAGAGAACTTCTTAATCAAGTTGAATCCACTATAAATTTCTATTACTGAGTTCAAAATGAACATTTTTGTTAAATAACGTGCCTTCCTGTGTTAACATCTAGAAATCATTTTCCCTCCTCAAGCATATTTTCAGTCATGTTGACATCAACCAATGGAATGATTTCAACATCAGATAATGCATAGATTTAAATAGCCGTTAAGCAATTCTGATTGCTTAAAAGTGCATCAGTTTTTCAGGTTTAACGTTATTTCCAGCAGGTGTTCAAACATGAGATAATGTATGCTTTCAGATGATAAATGATTTATGCTAAACTTCCAACATGCTATTATTTATTATTAAAATGTATATACTACATTGCTGCTACAAAACAAATCCAGAGATGGTTTGGAAATTATTATTGTGAGACTCTTAATAATAATAAAACAAAGAGTAATAACCATCTATAGCCATTTACAGATAATAATTTTGTAAAAAAAAACAAAATAGCCAAGAAAGTAGAGAAATGCTATATAGAAACAAATGTTTCACAAAACACCTAAAACTGAATAAGGATGTTACATAGTGGACCTCACTAGAAGGCAAATTTCACAGCTGGAAGATCATGATTAAAAAGACCTCACTTCATGTCCTAATAATCAGTTTCTGTCCTGATGAATGTGATATGATTTTCTATTATTGAAATCTATATTTTTATGTATAGGCTGATTACATCTTGATGAACCAATGCTAAATTGATATGAATGGTCAGTAAGTTTAATTGGATAATTATTTCACTGAGGCAAGAAACTCACTGAAACTGGTTGTTGGACTAAGAAATCTGGAAAAAACTAAATGAAGTTGTTGCAAAATGAAAGGTTCATAGGTCATATACAAATGTGAACAAGTGTGTGGTACTTTTTCAGAGTACTTTGGATGGAAATACTTTACTTGGAACATTAGAGTTTCCTTTTATCTTTGTCCCACCGACAATGGTACCTTTGACTCAGGTGAGTGGGACAACTTGTGCCAAGTAAGGCAAATGTAGAGGGAAGCATGACACTGGATGGTATTGGAGATAAGCAAATTAGCTTTCATGGTGGATTACAAAGTAAAGTGGATATTTTTATTTTTGAGTGGGGAAGCGTAAGATGGACCAAAGGGAAGAATGGGGAAGGGAAGTACTTCACAAGAATGGAAGGAAGAGGTGCTGGCCTGGAAACCAGGAACCTGTGAGTTCTAGGCCTTCCTTGGGCATGAAGGCCAGCTTGGTGACTTTGAGCCAGTCACTCTTTCTCAGCCCAGCCCACCTCACAGTGTTGTTGTGGGGAAAATAAGAGGGAGAAGTATTAAGTATGCCCATCACCCTGAGATCGATCGATCGATCTATCTATCTATCTATCTATCTATCTATCTATCTATCTATCTATCTATCTGTCTGTCTGTCTGTCTGTCTGTCTGTCTATACAGAGTGGCTGGATAGCATAGTGGTTAGAGCACCAACTTTGATGCAGGAGACTGGGGTTCAAATCCCAGCTGGTACCTATCTTACCAGTAGGGGTCCTTGGGCAAAGACCCCCTAACGCTTCACCTGCCTAACTTGAATATGAGAGTGACACGAACTAAGAGAGTCATGCCAGCTCGGACATCGCCTGGATTAATAAGGTCTGTGTCAGATGTTGGGGAACCAGGGCAGTCTGATGATAAGTGGGCTACTGGAACAAACCATACATGGATGAGACAAGAGAACCTGGAATTGATGGAATGCTATTACAACAGTAGACCTAATGAGAGGGGATATATGAAATGTATGAGGGAACTATGGATGGACAGAAGACCTACATCCACACTGAGAAACAGCTAGTTACCCAACACTTCACCATAGTGAAGAGGAAGCTACTCTCACAACTTGAGATAGACCAACTATACATTACATCCCAGACTTAAGAAAACCTGGAAGAACAAAGAACAAAACAAAACAAAAAACAAAAAAGAACAAATGGATGTGCAGCCAACACCTGAAGATGGAACGTAACTGCCACAACTTCCATTACAGAGCACAGCAGCTGATATGAGGCATAAGATCATGGATAAACTAGCTACAGTCAACCCTCAAGACTGATTACCTAGGCTCAGTGGAGAAGTACCATCAGATAGTATGCTAGAAGATGCCAATAGAGGCCTCATGACAATCCCTACTACCACCATAACTCAAACCAATGAACTGGTATACGCTACAGATCCTGTAATCCTGGAAATGCTTGGCTACACGATCAAGAAGAACAGCAATACATACCCCCCTTGGATAATGAGATTGGAGGCTAAGACCAAAGGATAAGACAAATCCTGAAGAGCCAGCTCAATGGGAAGAACAAGGCAACCCGGAGAGAAGTTAGTCAGCTAGTAGAACTACAGAAGGGTTTGGAGATTAAGGATAAGACTCAGATACTGAAAAAATACATGGGCCTGACTCCATCTGAAGCCTAGTGGCTAAAGAAACTAATAGCAGTGCATAAATACCTAGCAGCACAGATGAACCAGCTGCTAGCAGCAGGCTCCCACCCAGACTGGCTAACACAAGGAAAGACAATCAGGCATCATAGCCACCAAGCTAAAGGTCCATATGGGCCAGTACAAGAGCACAGCTCAGAAGGGCATTGGCAACAACACCAGAGGCTCAAAACACCAGTTGCTCATAGATAGAGCAGTCACCCAAGACTCAAGGTCTAGACAGACCAATCTGAGCACAGCCCATGATTCAATGCCACACACATGGATCTGTGAATGCCTGGCACTATACAAAATCAATAAGACACTAAGGACCTTCCTCAAGAATCAATGGCACTGTGGAAAACAACACTAGAAGTCAACTCAAGATAGCTCGCACAAGTGGCCATCAAGTGCGGCATATACCAAGGTAAT
Source organism: Python bivittatus (assembly GCF_059951505.1). Lineage (NCBI taxonomy): Eukaryota > Metazoa > Chordata > Lepidosauria > Squamata > Pythonidae > Python > Python bivittatus. The sequence continues at coordinate 115,940,015 of NW_028277030.1, read as the reverse complement.
GCACTGTCCCCACTGCTGTTCTGCATAGGCTTGAACACCCTCAGCCAGATAATCACAAGGACTGGATACAGGTACAGGTTCAAGAGTGGAACTACCATCAGCCACCTCCTCTACATGGATGACATCAAGCTGTATGCTAAGAGTGAACAAGACATCAATTCACCTGACACGGATCTAAGTGAGGCTATTGAGATGTCATCTGGACTGGAGAAGTATGGCCGGAAGGTAGTAAAGAGAGGGAAGACTGTTAAGACTGATGGGGTGGAACTACCGGTGGGCCACACAGCAGACATAGAGACCAGCTACAAGTACCTTGGTATCCCTCAGTCAGATGGAAAACACAATCAGGAGGCAAGGAAGACAGCAACATCCAAGTACCACCAAAGGATAAGACAAATCCTGAAGAGCCAGCTCAATGGGAAGAACAAGATCCACACCATCAACACATAAGCCCTGCCAGTCATCAGATATCCTGCTAGTACACTGAGCTGGCCAAAGGAGGACATAGAGGCTGCTGATGTGAAAACCCGAAGCTCCTCACAATGTATGGAGGTTTCCATCCCAAGTCCGACACCCAGAGATTGTACACCAGGCAGAAAGTGGGTCAGCGGGGTCTGGTGAGTGTCAAAGCCACTGTCCTGGATGAAACCCAGAGCATTCAGGAGTGTATCAGTAAGACAGCACCCAAAGATGAGCTGCTGAGAGAATGCCTGAAGCAGCAGCAGATGGGAAGAAGTTCAAGCAGAGGAAGTGCCTTGGCAAGACAAGCCCCTGCATGGGATGTACCATCAACAGATAGCTGAGGTGGCTGACATTGGGAAATCCTTCCAGTGGCTAGAAAGGGCTGGATTAAAAGACAGCACTGAGGCACTGATCATAGCAGCACAAGAACAGGCACTAAGCTGGATAGTGGACACTGCAATACCTGGAGACAGCAGAATAGAAGAGAAAGAACTGGAGAAAATCACAAAATATAAAAACCTGCAAATGGAAGTAGAATGACTATGGCAAAAGAAAACAAAGATAGTACCAATAGTTATAGGTGCCTGAGGTGCAATCCCAAAACATCTGGAGCACCACTTGAACACCATCGGCATTGACAAAATCATCATCAGTCAATTGCAAAAGGCAGCTTTACCTGGAACAGCTTATATCCTGCAACAGTATCTTTGACACTATCAAGCAACAACAACTGCCTATCCCAGGTCCTTGGGAAGGACTCAATAGGTGGATAAAAATGCCAAATCCAGTCTAATCATCTGGCTGACTGTGCCACCAACCATAATAATAGGCAAACGTACAAATCTCTAAAGAGGTGTGGGACAATTCAGAAGCTGAAGAAAAATGTTGCAACAGCAAAGCAGACACCTCCCCTAACTGGTACAGTAAGGTTGAGGAAGAGAGAGGACGTAACAAGATATAATTCAACAGAAAAGAATGTAGCCATCATGTGCAGAAAGGGGGAGAATCCATTCTTTAGCTTGTCAGACAAACGTGTCTTAGCCAATATTGGTTTTTTTTTTTTAAGTTACGTATATGCCAACAGCGCCCATCTTAGAGCAACTTCTCTTTCCTACTGCACTCCAAACAATAAACAGTGTAAGTGACGTGTTTATCACACTGCAAAAAGATCTAACTCTAACACTGCTTACAATACTTGGGAATACTATTCATTTCTTTCCATATGTTTAACAGGAACTGTGTGGCATAAAAAAGCTTCATGCACGTGAAGAAAATTGTGTGTGGGGGAGACAGAAACTCACCCACTGGGAAGCCATGACTGAAATAAAGCGGCCTCTAATATGGATTGTATATTAATTAACCTAATTTGCTGATTTCTTAGAGTTGGGCCATATGGTATACCATCAATATGCACATGCAGCACTTTTGCTATAATTTCAGCCGGGTGTCCTGTTTGAGGCTTCACCATTTTCCAAAATACAGAGATGGTACTAAAAATAGGGCCCTCTCAGTAGGAACATGCTACTTCTACATGCTCTTTTTCAGGGCATGAAGTTGGCAGCATTTTGTTATCTTATTAACAGCGCAGGAGGCATTTTTATTTCCTGGGTTTTAATAGATAGTTTCAACTTGGATAGTTCTAGTTTCATTGTCTTCTGAGTTTTGGTTATGCTATGTTATCGGCTTACTGTTGCTGTCTTCACTTAATTATCTGTTTAACTATATTTCTACATGGTTTTCTGGGCCTCTTCGTATCTCTGATAATGAGATGGATTAGAAATCTTTTAAATCAGTTTAACATGGCTCAATGAAATCTAGTTGTACTAAATTAAGAGAGGATCTACCATTTAAGGAGAATGAGACTGCTTAATGCTAGGGGCATCTGTTAGATGTTCATCCGTGCAAATAATATATTTATTTTCATGTGTTAATATTCTCCCCCATATGGCATTTAAATTAAAATGTACAAGAGAAAACTAACAAAATATTTAGCTATCATTCCAGTTACTCTTTTATGAAAGAAGTCAGATTAATGAACAGATTTCTCATTAACCTTTACATTCAATGGATAAAAAATATTTTAAGCAAAAGGAAGGAAGAAGCATTTGCTACAGAATTAATTATCAAGGAGATCCTGCTTGAAAAACTTTCACATTCACAAGCCCATGGAAAGTTGGTTCATTCTTAAATTCTGCTTAAACGGACAGCTGGCTACATCATGTTAAAATTTACTTCAAAATAGGGAATTCACATTAAAGAATATCAGAACTGGAATAGCAGGGAGATGGGAAGGGAAAGCTAATGGGATGCCTGGTAAGGAAATGGGGAGGAGCGGGTGTGCAAAACCACGTTTTATCCCCAAGGATTGTTCAAGAGGGATGGGGAGATGCAGATTATCAATATCTGCATGCATATTTGGGGAAAACTCCTGCATGACTCTGGATAATTAATACCCAATTGCCCATAGAGTTAGTCAAGCATCTTTTGTGGAAAGAGACTCAAGAAAGTAGCGGCAGTCCAACTTCAGCATTTTTGGAGGACAGTTTAGGCACTATGATGTGGCCTGGAGTTGGGAACAAAGCAGCCTTTGGTGCTTGGCTGAATGGTCTTCAATCAGAAAAAAAAATCCTCCTGCTTGATTTCAAATAGGGACATCATGCCATTAACTGTATAGATAATCTCCAGAACATGGAGGTAGGAAATACTATTCCACAGTGACTCACATCTGTGTAACCAACTACAGTAGCTAGCTCTTGATGAATGCCATTTAGCTTCTTGCAATCGTACTGAACAGTAGCATGAAACAGTATTTTATTCCCAGTGCTAGTTTAAGAAAATCCAAATGGGGTCTTTTCACTGCTCTAGAATCAGCTCTGGCCCTCTGTGATCTCATGACATTGCCTGTGTTTATTAGCTGACCCAATTTATTTCTGGATCAGCTGTAGTGTATCCTGAATTGTAGAATGACTGAAGGAAAGGAAAGGAAAGGAAAGGAAAGGAAAGGAAAGGAAAGAGCTCTTCAGAACTTGTAGGCAGTCTTGTTTTCCCATTAGCGAGAACTCTTGCTCCTCCCACCTCACAGACTTCAGCTGCCATGGCATTCTGTTCACAGGTCCTTAAAGGGGAAAAGTGACATGAAAAGTTCCCTTGCAGTGAATGCGAAGACAGAGAAACAGATTCCATGCAAACAGAAAAATTACCACCATGCTGCTGCTGATTCCACTTCAAAACTGAGCCAGGATCAAACTGGGATGTTTTGCCCATTTCCAGGTACTTGCAATTGTTCCGGTGAAAAGAGATAAACTTGACAAGAATTTTGTTTCCTTCTTCTCTTTGGCAAGGGAGAAGCTGGTGTTCAAAGGTTCAGGGTTTTTTCTTTAGGGGCTGTTCAAGGATGGTTTGGGAGATGCTAAGTAATTTCTCTCCCTCTTTTTTTTTTCTATAGAATGGGATAAGGAATATTTTTTATTCCAGGACTGTCTCTATCTCCCCTTACCTGTTCCTAGTTCCTGTCTGTAAGCCTTATTTAAAACCTACCTCCTCCACTCCAGCAATATGCAACACAGTTACAGCTACTAAAAAAACACCGACAGTACTTGCAAAATTGCTGGGTATGCAACCCTTTTAGTAAGCTTTTAAATGTAACAGAAAATGGTGGCTTGGCATCCTCCCGTTAATAGCAATGGCTCAGAAGACAATGATTTTGTAAATGATCAGATAAATACAATATGTTCTGGAAACATGGATGGGAGAGGCACTAGGAATGGTGGTGGTTGGATTTTTGGGGGGTTGTCTTGTGTTAATGGGGAGTTTTGTTGCTCTGGGACCTGCAGTAGTGTGTGGTGAGGAACTGGCTGACTGAATGAACTTTGCTATTGGTCCCCAGGAGAAAAAGCACCATTTCACACATGGGAATCTCTGAACTCTTCCTATAGAAGTCAAATGAATATTCATTGGACAAGAATATACACAGTCTCTCCTAATCCAAGAGAGACTTCTAAACATCTCTATTTCTAAAGAGAGAAATAGAGCTACTTCAGATCTCTAAACGATTGCTCCCATTCATATAAATATAAGACACTCCTGAAGCATAGCATTTCTACTTTCCAGTCCCTCACAAACCAGATTAAAGTTGAGCTGCAATTGTATTAATGTTTGCTGACTCTGAAACTCAAAGAGTAACTTTTCTCTTTGCGTACTGATTCCGTTTAATGTCCTCCCTCCAGGAAAAAAAAATGAACAAATTGTATTGCAAGTTAATACATATTTGAAAAACATTTGTATTCACCTTGCCTTTTGAGGAATTACAACTCAGGAAAGGTGAGCAAAGGCTTTCTCATAGACCAGTGTTTCTCAACCTCAGCAACTTTAAGCTGTGTGGACATCAACTCCCTGAATTCCCCAGCCAGCATGCCTCATATTTTGAAACATGCAAATGAACTTACTGCCTGAACAAGATGTAGGGCTTCTGTTATTCCCCAAACATTGTGATTTGGCAATTCTAAAGCAGAAATGTGCCCAAGAAGCTGTGGACAGAGTTTCACATATGAATTAGAACTTCCCAGCCAACTCTTGGGCTGCACTTTTCTAAGTACTTATTTAAAAGTTGCTCAGTATTACTTTTTGGAATTCTCCCCCATGTATTATGCCACTGCAATGACAGATGAATGTTCTGCTTCAATGTAGTAATAATAAGAGCCATGTGGTAATTGCTGATACATCCAAATGCCTGATATTAAAAGCTAAATTAAGCTTTCCAATCTTGCATTATCATAGTCTTTGATTAGAAAGGAGAAAAAAATAAACTTTTGTACCAGATCTTACCTGTTAATTCTTGATAGACTGGCCTAAGGCTCTCTGTTAAACAGTATTAATTTTGTTTATTAACAGTAATTAAGTATATGACTGCTTATAGTTCTTTATCTCCTTTTACTAGTAGAAAGACACATTCCTCAACTGCTTCTATTCTTTCTGCATTCTTCCTTGCCATTTAAGGCATTGGCCCTTCTTTTCTGATTCACTGACTGGGATTGCATTTCACTACTCCATCTGACATAATATTACCTGTAGCAATGATGGGAAACAGTGCATGCCTGGGGCAAAGTCAGTAAATTCTCACCACTGGACACACAGGGGCCCTTCCACCATTCATAAAGCCCCATCCCATGTTTGGAACACTTGTTATCATTCAATCATTAGAAGGATTTCTATGCCGCTTGTTGTAGATATTGTTGGTGACGTATAATAACCATACAATCATTCCAAAATAAAGTAAAATAGAACAAAAACAAGGATATATATAGTTAGTGGCTAGGAATATATATAGCTCGTGGCTAGAAAAGACCTACCTAAAAATTGGACTTTTAAGATGTACTTGAATTGGGACGGGGGGTGGAGTCGGGATCTAATCCCTTACAGATAACTTTTTTTCTTAGTGCAGAGAAAGAAGCTGTCTTTCTCTTAATGCAGAGCATACAGTACAATTATCTCCCAATGAAGGAAGAGACTAGGTTTCCTCTATTGCTCTTACATGCCCAGAGAAAAATGCTACTGTCCTTTTGTACTGCTCTGTCCCCATCCCAGCAGGGTTAGGTCACAGGGTCTTTTGGACCCAGGAACAATGACCGCACAATATGCATGCTTAAGGCTTTATTCCAAGATATTATAAGAAAATAACAGAATAACATAACATGAGACAGCAACTGAAGAATATTCAGCAATAGTGAAAAATATAAGCTTGGGTAATAATAATAATGATGATGATGATGATGATGATGATGATGATGATGATGATGATGATGTAAGAATACCGAGGGATACAATAAGACAAAGAAAGACCTTACACCCTTTCTGCCATTCAGAGAACCCCAAAGAGATGGCAGTGGGAGGACTTTAAAGCCAGCAAATATAAAGCATCCTCCCATTTAGGTCTGCATCGAAGTTCCATCCCAAAGGAATTATATCAACTTTGAACCACCATTACTCATATCCCTTTTCGATGGTCTCATTTCACTGGAGTTTGCCAAGCACCAGTTCATTTTATCTGGTGCTTAGAATGCATTTTCTAGTTCTGCCAAAAATGAGACTACCAAGATTCAAGAGTATTTGTTTATGTCAAGTGACGATGACACCATCTAAAGGTTAAAGAGTATCTGCTTCCCAAGATAATTTGGGAATTATCTTGTTTTGGATTGATGATGAGAAAGGTTATCCTACTCTACACAGGTGTCCCCCCGAGGACAGGGCAAAACAAAGTATGTCCCAAGTATAACCTTTAGTGACTAAAATAAATGCTTGCTTAATTCTGTATTACACACTCAACCATTACACAGGGATATAAAGTTCTATGCACCTAAAGGAAAAAAGTACACACCACTATCCAATTCCTCCTCACCAATCTTCCAGTAAGACCACCAGCACTACACCTTTCTCTGTGCAAAGAGAAATGAAGCAGTCTGACAAATGAGGGAGAGACCAGCCTCTTCCACCATGGCAGTATATATCTTCTTCTGTGAACGCAAGACTCAGCTAAGTTTGCCGATGTGTAGTCCCAAGGATGAAGCTTGAGAGACAATCTAATCTTGGAGGTAGGGCAGATTTTGCCTGTGGAACACAAATGGCTGAGCAGGATTTTTATCCTACCTGGAAAGGTCAGGGACTGAAGTTGGGATATATACATGCAAAATATGTGTCTCTTTGCATAGGAAGAAAGCGTGTGAAAAAGAGCTTAATGTAAAGTTGAGAGAAGAGAACTATGGAATGCATTTATAGTAAAAGGCTTTCCTGAAGGCATATTGGACCCCAGTATTTTAAGATTTTTAAAGAGGCTGTCATAGCTTTATACAATGTTTTACCCCCAAAATTAAAAACAACCTTAAATTTCAGACAATCCCTGACAAAGAAGGATTAGATAGATATACATGCATGTGCACACACACAGAGATAAACCACATTTACACACCATTCAAGAGACAATGCAAAAGCTAAGAAGGAAAGAAAAAAGACCAGAACACATCCTTTCCAGCAGCCAACACTCAGATAAGCAGGATTAACACCATACAAACAATCAAGCAGAAAACAATACCCTAATCAAGGAATTACCAAGGAGAAAACCACACTCCCACCAAACTGGCAAGGCAAGCTACTGTATATAAACAGGGAGCAAACCCCACACTTAGTCGCACTGATGATGTTACCTAGTCGGGTAATGAACCGTCTGCAAGAGAACAACCAAGTTCAAAGAGCACCAAGAACTCCAGTCTGTGAAACAGCTAGTTTCCCCCAAAGAGTAGTACCAGAAAAAAGAGAAAATGAACATCAATTAGAGTAAATAAATCTCAAGGGTAAAAACCTCCATATTTTATATTAATTTGCATTATATTTGTGTAATTGTATGTTAGCCTGCATACATAACACATGTAAATTTAGTAATAATAATTTTATAATAATTTGGTCCCAACAACCTCAGCCTGCACCTTTGGGGTAGTATTGCTGATGGTATTTCATTTACCAAGTTATTCTAGCTTCTCCCAGTCCCACTGCATGTCTATCCTTTCATCATTCAGTGATCCTTTAATAATCTCCTCTTCTCCAATCCTTCAAGAGTTTAAATTCCTTTTCATAGTGCAACTTATCACCCTCAGCTGGAGCATTAATTATTCTTCCTTTCCCTCCCCAAACTGCCTCATTCAACACTAAACTACAAAATGAAACAGGCACCTTTACAGAGGCTAAGTCTACTCAAACAACTCCTTAGTTCTCAGTTAATTAACATTTTCACCCCATCAATAATTATTTGGGGGGGGGGAAATCCCTCACCTACTTATCTGGTTAAATAAATAAAATAAATAAATTATACCAAGTGCTGCAATTTGATGGGCTCAAATGCTCCAACCAAGCTATATTAATGATATGCCATCTGAATTTATTGTTGATTCACTTCCTAGATTAACTTAAATATTCCATTTTACCTTGCTTGGTTATTTGATAGTTATTTGATGAACCATCTACATCCATAGGAGCTATCAAGCCTTAAGCTCTGTCACAGAGACTGTCATTTGCATTATGAAGCAGACAGCAAGCCAAAGAAACATGATCTTTTAAGGGTTAGCCATATAATTATGGAAGTCCCTCCACAAGAAGTAAATTTAGCTTCCTCTTTGTTTGCTTTTAAAGGAATTTAAAAGATCCTTTGTTTAACTTAATTCATACTTTCTTGAAAAATTGAATTGTTTTAATTATTGCCTTCTGCTTTAAATTGTGATATAACTTTCATAGACTGATCAGAAATAATTTTACACAGCCACTTTAAATTACAGAATCACTTTAAAAAAATAATATTAATTGTAAGCTACCTTTGGTGTGAAAGGCAGCAGACAGGTTCCAAAATAAGTTTTGAATAGGATTTAGTTAATAGTTCACCAATGCATTTACGTCAAAGGCAGAACCAAGATTCTGAGCTTGGTAGGTTGTGTTGAGTATAAAAAATTAATGCATCCCTTCCTTCTGCAAGAGAAATAAAAAGGAATCACAGCTGTCTCTCACAGTAGAACAGGAATCACACTGGGAATATGGTTTATAGTTTGAATTACTGCATCTCTAATTGTAAAATAGAAGAAGGTAAAGAAAAAAGCAGGCAATATTATCAGGGGGTTAGGATAACTCCATAGGAGGAATGGTTAAAAAAATTGAGTGTTTTTCAAGCTTGGCAATTTTAAAATGTATAGACTTCAACTCCAGAATTCCCCAGCCAGCATGTATATGCTATGGATATAGTGGAGAATGGAGAAAAGGAGTTCATCTCTCTCGTAATACTGGAGCCTAGGATCATCCAGTGAGACTGAACAATGGAAGATTCAAGGCAAAAAAAAAAAAGAAAGTGAATCATGTTTCTTCTTGATTTGCAACTAGAAGACATTCTACTGGCAACAGCTTGCCATGATTTCCAAAGTGGATAAGCAAAAAACCACAATAGTTACTAGCCATAATAGCTATCTATATTCCTACATATGTCCATCTGTAACTCTTATTGGTACCTTTTTTGGTTACCACTAGAAAACCCATGGAGACAGCTAAAACGTAGCGATATGTAAACTTAAGTGATGTAATTAGAGCAGAGACAGATGCATACTTGAGTCCCCTGAACTACATGCAACCCCCTAAAATTGTTATTGTTTCTCCAAAGTTGCCAAGGGGAAATGCATTAAATACATGGGGAGCTATTACATTAAGTGAATTAAATTAAATTAAATCAAATGTAGTTTTTGTTTTGTCATCACCTACTTCTTTTCCTGACACCAACTACATTTTAAAGTGTGGCTCCTAGCAATCACTAAAGGATCTACTGTGGCTCTTGCCTGGGGAAAAAGTTGTGCAGGATGATTAGGGTGTTATATGAAGCCCATAAAAGTCTAAATTCAAATAATTACAGACAGGAAACTGAATTGATGACACTGGAATTAAGTTACTATATCCATTTTTTACAGAACTATTAAAACAAAGAGGATAGAATAAGTACATACCTCCAATCCAGTGATTTGGGGGAAAGGTTATATTTTATTTTATTATAGATTCTCTTGCAGGCAATTTGTACACTGATAGTGTTTCTTCCCAGTAATTTTATTGGTATGGAACATCAGACTAAACAGAACTGACCTACGTAAACCTCTCCAGAGGCCAGGCTGCCTTGAAATGGATGCAGATGAGCCATTCAGAGATGAAGTGGATACTTTCTAAGGGTTCCTGCCCTGAATAGTTTTTACTTGTTGGCTGCAGACATTAAAGTGTTGGCTGTGGGGCAGGGAAGAAGGAAAGATGCTGCCAAAAAGCTCAAAAGTTTTCTCCAAAAAGACGTTTAAAATCCTTTTCTGGCTTGAATTTGAAGCATTTGAGTTTTTCTGGAATGAGAGCTGAACTGTGAAAAGGTGGGGGTGGGGTGGGTAAAAAAGAGATCAAAGGAAGCCAAAAATGTAATACAGTGAATTGATTTTGGCAAGAGCATGCTGCACTGAAGATGTAAGCATGCTGCTTGATTCTGTTGAAATCCAGCCAACCACCCAGATGCCTTCACAAATTCAAACTACATTTAGAAACAGAGGAAAAAGTGAGGAACATCTTCATTCAGTTCAGTCACTTTAATCAATCTCTTTTAGTTTTCAGGAAACATCTTCTCCCCTATAATTCCCCACCAGAGCATTTAAGAGATACAATGGCACCTCTTATTGGAGGGTGGCAAGGCCCATTTTTACAATTTCAATTTTCTTAAAGGCTCACACATGCAGGTTGTCTTAGACTTCTCCTTGCTGTCCTTCTGCAGGTAGTTCAGAACTTCTTTTTCTCAACTTGCCTTTCACATTTGAGCCTCTATGCTTAGGTTTCAAGTATTCGGGCTTTCTGAAGGTGGCATATGCATTTAAATGACAACAACAAGCCCCTTGTAACTAAAATATGTTATTAGCCTGGTTGATTGGGGAAATATGGATACAGCATATCTTGGCTTTAGCAAAGCTTTTGACAAAGTCTCTCATGGTATCCTTATTAAGAAAATGGTCAAATATGGGCTTGACAGCTCTACATTTGGCTCAAGGATCATACTCAAAGGGTAGTTATAAATGGTGTCAAATCTACCTGGAGAGACATCTCAAGTGGGATATCACATGGTTCTGTCCTGGACCTGATGCTGTTCAACATTTTTATGAATGATGTGGATGAAGGAGTTGAAGAAATGCTTACCAAACTTGCAGATGATACAAAACTAGGAGAGGTTCCTAATACTTGGGAGGAGAGGGGGAAAAAAATTAAAAATTTACATGCTAGAATAGTGATTGGAAACAAATAGAATGAAATTTAACATGAAGAAACATAAAGTCATGCATCTTGGTAAGTTAAATGAAAGAAATATGTACAGTATGGGAAAAAATCTGGCTCAAGAACAGCACATGTGAGAAGGACTTGGCAATACGAGTGGATCACAAGCTCAACATGTCCCCACAGTGGTAATGCAGCTGTCAAGAAGGACAACAACAATGGCACAGAGTCCAGACTGTGGGAAGTAATTATCCTGTTCTATTCGGCCTTAGTGAGGCCTCACTTGGAGTATTGCATTCAGCTTGGCAAACACCAGTTTAAAACAGATATTGATAAATTGGAGCAGATCAGAGACATGCTACTAAGATGGTGAAAGGACTAGAAATCAAGCCCTATGAGGAAGAGTTAAAAGACTTAGGTATGTTTAGGTTGCAGAAGAGAAATTGAGAGGGGACATGATAGCTGTCTTCAAATATCTGAGGGGCAGTGACATTGTAGAGGGTTCAGACTCATTCTCATTTGCTCCAGAGGGTAAGACTAGAACTAATAGGATGAAACATTAAGGATGTAGAATTCTTTGACAGTAAGAGCTGTCATTCAATAGAATAGGTTACCACATGTAGTGGTTTTTTCCCTTTCACTGAAAGTTTTCAAACATCTATCAAGGATGGTATAGTGAATCCTGCAGTGTGCAGGAGGTTTGACTTGAAGTCCTCTTAAGTCACTTCCAATTCTATCATTCTATCTTTGGCCACTTGATTGTAAAATATATTTTAAAAGACACTACACTGTGCAAATTTGGCGCAGTGTGCCTGCTCATTACTCAGATATTGACACCTATAAATTAGTGCTTGCCATGAGTTGCTCACTCACTACCTTCTTCGGAAGTGAAATCAAGTCTGTATGCAATCTTTTCACGTCCCTTGTTCCCAGATAATGCTGCTCCCATTTCTGAATTCTGGGAGTTGAACTCCATGCATCTTAAAGTCATCAAGATTGAGAAATAATGATTTGGAACACTCAGTATTAGGAAGAAAAGACAGATCAGAGTCAGCTCGCTTTTTGGTGACAGACCAGTCAGCAGTGGGCGGGAATATCTTTGTCAGAGCTTAATTACTGCTGGCTCCCAATTCAAAGTATTTCATTAAGGATTTTAGAATTTTTTAAAAAATGAAAGGTTGTACACAATGTTAAAAGTATTTCCATTTAAGTCTATGATTGACAGCATTATAGTGTTTAACTTTGTTCAACAAACTTACAAGACTGAAACTTCTTTAGAAATAGGCAACCAGCCAAAAGGAAATATGCTGGGAGGGGGAAACTAGCCTCCAAGCTGAGATGTCCCAGGTTTCACCTCCTTTTATTTTATTCTGATGTTTGTTAGATAGACTCCACTTTTCCTTTGATGCTGATTCAACAGCACATTTTATTACCAGGATTTCATTTTTATATCCACATAAAGTAAATTGGAAGATCCTTTTGCAATAATGAAGGCAAGAGGACTTTGTCTCCTGCTGAATCTACTTCATACCTGGCTACGGCATTAAAATTGCTTTGATGAAATGATACTTAAAATTTGACTATAAGCATGTGAAAATGAACAGTAAAACCTGTGGTCTGGCATGGACAGCAATGTACTATCATACTGGTTCTCCTCATTACATATTAGAGAATATTACAGATCTTTGTTTCCTTACAGCTCCTGTTAGGCAAAATGCCAACCAGCCAGCTTTGTCCTTTTGCAGGAACTCAATTCCATTCTCATTCCAGGTTCCTTTTCTCACTGGAAGTTCTGTGGCTATTGAGCATGTTTTGGCCTTCTTGGTTGACTGCCTCCCCTCCCCACTCTACCCCCGGTCTTATTTATTTATTTTTTTTAAGTTTCACTTCCACAAACTTCTCTTCCAAGCATGCTGACACTGACCTCTTATCCAGTAGTCCTAACTGATGGCACCTCCTGAATAAGTGGTATTTCTACCTAAGTCCATTCTTAGAAGGCACGATATAGGTTGTTGACTATTTCTTTGTTATATTAGGCTAAATCCAATGATAGCCCCTTGTATAGTGGGTGTTTCCTCTTGCACCTATCCTATATAGCCTCCAACATCTGTTATGGAGAGTCCAAAGTTCTTTTGAAGCAGGTTTGGGAAATGTGCAGAGGATGACAGAGAAGTGAAATTTGATCCACCAGCATGTGTATTCTATTAGCAGAAGAACATTGTTGGATTCAGCCCAAGGAACTATGAGCTCCCAGTGTGGAGTGTCCCTGTTGTAACATTTGATTTCTAGTACTTATTGTAAACACCCTAATAATTATTTTATTTCAAGTTATTACTTGAAATATGCAATTTAATACAGTGTGGTGTGCAATGCTATGAAAAGTTAGCTCCCTGCACAAACAACACAATTAGGTGACAATTCCTGTACCTGGTCCCTGAGATTTATTAATCATTCAAAATGGACTCAGCAGAACAGTCAAGAATGTTGAAATAGCTGAGTGATTGACAGCTTTCAGGAAACTGAAAGAATGTGATTTACAGAAAAAAACTGTCATGTACACAACTAAAACAAACAAAATAATAAGACTGTAGAATGTAAGTTTTCATGGCCACTGTTCACTGATGAAATTATTTCCACTAATATGGCATGAGACAATGAAAATGCCCTGATAGTCTCAGATTAGTTTAGATATGTTGATGATACTTTTATTGTCTAGCAGCATGAAAAAGAATAGTTGATGAAATTTTAAACCATCTGAACAGACAACACAGGACCATAAATGTTACCATGAATGACAGGTCATCACCCCTGGATGTTCTGGTGAAGCAAGATAATGTTCTGGTGAAGCAAGATAATATACCACTAAGTATAAAAAAGAAGACAGAGACAATTACCTCAACAAAAAGATGAGTAGTCTGGTCACTAATGAAAACAGCTGACAAAATAACAAAACTGATGCAACTTGCAAATCAAGAGTTTCCAACACTTGTAAGGCCTCTTCAAAGAGTTTTTCTTTATAGCACTATAAATGATATAACTAGAACAAGAAAAGTATCAGAATGACTAAACAAGGATTACAAACAGTATGCAATCCTTCTGTAGCAGTAACTGATAAGATAAAGAAAATTCTGGACAAGAACAGCATAAGAGTGAATTCAGGCTGGTAGACATACTGCAACTGCTGCTGTCTAAGGATAAAATCCCCAAACCAAAAAAGGGGGCTGTGTATCAAATAAATTGCTAGTGTGGGGACTGCTATATTGGAGAAACTGAGTATTCTACAGAATACAGAATTTTTTAAAAAGATGAAGGGAATATTAGACTAGAAAAACATAGGACAGTCTTTACTGAACATCTATTTCCCACATATTATTAGAGAATAAATTAATAAACACCCAATAAGTTCAATTGGGAGCAGAACTTTCAAGTGTTGTCTATTTGGTGATTGACATTTTGCTCTATAAACACAGGCAGAACATTACGGCATAACATTTGTGGCATTTTTACATTAGCAATAAAGAAGCTAGCTGCAAGGCAGGTAAAAGATCGGCTAACAATTCACTGACTTGTGAAGTGTTATCTGAAAAGTCCTTTCATTAATTTCATTTTTAAAAAAAAATTCTGAACACCTAATGCATTGAGCAAAGCTTGGTTTTCTGTTTAGAGTCTGGAAAAATAATGCAGTGATCTGAGAGAAGAAGAATGTGGTGATCTGAGGGAATAAAATTAATTGAGAACCTTGGGGGCAGGTCTTCCCAACTCCTCAGAAAATCAATGTGCACTTAAAGGAATAGATGAAATGGCTTTAGCTATGACCTCTAGTGGACATAATACAACAAAGCATGAAATTTTGACTACTGAAAGCATTTCTTTCAAAGGGATATGGTTTGATCTGACACTGTGTACCCTGTTTGACCCTGCATGCTGCATGGGTTACTTTGAGAGCAGGGACCAGGATACAGTGTATTGTGAAGTGATTCAGTTAAAAGAGTCTGCCTTAGTATACTAAGACAGGAGAGAAAGACCATTTTTAAAGGCAAAGGCTAGGCCAAAAGAATTTTAAATTATCATAGGGGCCTTTCCATGAAACACAGCACACACACGCTCCTTTTGTCACCTGTGGCCACCTAGGTCCTTCTTTAGGGAACAGTAATAGATTAATAGTATATCAAGCTTCCTACTGGGGGGGGGGGGCGAACTGTCTTCAGCCCTCAGCATCATCAGATAGGGTTTGGAACATACTTCTTGACCAAAACACAATGCTGTGTGAAGTAGTCTGATAAGCAGCATCCTTTGACAGGCATTGAAGGCGGTTTAAAAACCCAAGAAACCTTTTTGACCAACTTGGGATGTATACACAAAACAGTAATCTTTAGCAATTTGCAAAATATTAGATGCTGTCTCCATCTCGAATTGAACAAATGATACTCTAATGCCTTCTGATTTGGTGATACCATAATTTCTTTCTAGTCATTTGGTAGAAAGCTCTTTAAACCTGACTCTGATTTAATTCCATTAGCATGCATTTTTGTCCAGCTCCAATGTTCCTGATATCATACTTAAAAATAAAAGAAAATCTAATAATATATTCCTTTTTTCTTTCTAAACCTGTCTGTGTTTATATCTGAGGAGTTTCTCAAATGTTGGACCATGATATAAACATAACCAACACAAACAGACTTAACAGTTTCATGCATACCTACAGAGCTTTGAGTAAATTTGGATTAATTATGCATATAACAAGATGTTATTATTTTAGGCATGCATATTTAAAACTGTTCTAAATATATTTGTGTTGGTTACAGACATACCAGCTAAACAGGACTATACAGTTCAGAAGAGAAACAGGCATCAGTCTAGTTGTAAATGGAAACGGCTAATGGATTTTATGCTAAAGTGAGAAGACGTTTGGAATATGTTCTGACTTGCTGTGAATAAACTAAATATAAAAATGACCCTTGTCACATGCCTCAAGTGGAAAAACTATTTGACTGCATGGAGAAGCCATTTACTTGCCAATTATCAATGACAGATATCACGCTATTCCTTAAATTCACACCTGATAAGTCACTGAATATAAGAAGCTGCCTCATACCCAGTCAGACTTTTGGTTTCTCAACTCAGTTCTTGTAACCCTGACTGGCAGCTCTCCAAGGTTTCATACCTGAGAACATTTCAACTTCCTTGGAGAAACTGAAAATTGGACCTCCTCCATACAAACCATTGTGTTTGATCTCTAAATGTAGCCTCCCCTCTTTTTATTCCCACAACGACAGCATGAAATAGGTTACATTAAATATTGGCTATGATTTCAGTTAGCCGAGCAGGGGTACAAATATAGTTTTATTTCTATTAAAGGACAAAATGATGAAGAGTAGGAAGATTAGAAATAAAGAAAACTTAAGAACCAAAGTACAGAAAAAATGTTTCTAGGCTAGAAAGTCCTCAGTGGGAAAGCTAAGTTAACATAACTTAGGGGGACTTTATGTGCTCCTCTTCATGATATTATCAGGTGCGTATTAAAAGGGGGGGGGAATTTACAATAATAATGAGCTTCAAAGGATGTGTATCAGTAGTGGTGACATGCAGTGTAGACCACACATGAATACAGAAATATACTTGATACATATGCCCAACCAATTCCAAGATACTTTAAACCTACAGGAGGAAAAGTAGTGATCAAATATTTCTGCTTCACTAGTTTGTAAAGCATGTGCTAGATGAATGCAATGCCTACATTTGCTAATGGCTTTTTCTCCAACTCTGCGCTACAAGAAAATAAGGATCTTGTTTATTATTCTCTTCCTCCCATTTTTTTCTCCATAAGCTGTACACAGAATCAGGCCACCAACTCTAGCAGAATCCATAGCAGCTGCAAGTCAAATTCCTCCAGTCAGTTGCTCTCCAGATATTCCTAGCCACCAAGGTCGTTTGGAGAATGCTCCCTATACAGTATATGCAAAACATCAGGTCGGAGAGGCTGTTTTAAATATTCAGAAGTGTACTTACTGCATCCAAATCCATCACGAATAACAAAAGGAGAAAATTGTACTAAGGCTATGTAATCACTTAAATTGGCATAGGTGTACTAGATCCGGCGAAACAAAATAATAAAAATAATAAAAAAAAATGTGCGGGCGTAGCAATTTAAACGTTTTCTTTTCCTTTCAGTCAGCCCTGCCAGTTCTTTCATAACATGCTGGTATGAGAAAGAAATGAGAACTTTTTATCCAATGCGAATGAAACAATCCCAAATGGGAGACCAGAGAATATTGAGGAGGGAAGGAAGAAAGGAAGGAAAAGTGTGTGGAGCAAAATTGGAAATCTCTGGGACGGCTAGAAGAAGGAAAACCCAACCTTCAGCAAGGCGCTTGATTGATCAAGGGTGAAAAGCAAAGGGAAATCTTTCAGGTGCTTCCATTCTCCTCCCAGCACAGTCGGAGAGAGAGCGGGCAGCTCCGCTCGCTTCCGTGCTTGGAAAGGGAGGGGGGAGCGAGGGAAGAGGCGTGTCTCTTCTCTACCGCCTCCGTCTTCGCTCCGAAAGCCGCTGGGCGTCTCAGCCTGGGAGCTGCGCTCTCAGAGCCGGTGGCGTGGGGCGCAAAGCAAGGCTGCGCGCCGCGGAGGAACCCGGAGCCGACCCAACTTCGCAGGAGTTTCCCTCACCTCCTTCAACCATGCCCTCCGCGCCCGCCCGGGTTTTGCGCGGCGGCGGCGGCAGCGGCGGCGGCCGTGCCTCTGTACAAGCTGTCCCGGGCGCTCTGGTAGCCGCGTGCTCCGGGCGCACCGAAGCGCCCGCCGCCAGCCCCCGCTGAAGCCAGAGGCGTCGCCAGGACTCTGGGTTGTTCGAGGAGGCGCACCGCCGCGCGCGCGGCGCCTTACCGGGACAGCACAGCCGCCGTTCCCGCCTCGTGGACGGCGAAGGGGGCGGGGGGGGCAGAGGGGCTGGAGGGCCTGAGAGAGAGAACTCAGAGAGCATCTGCCTGCCCGAGGAGAAGCCGGGCGGGGCAGCCGGACCCCACCCTTCCTGGCCCCGTTCCCCGGGGGCAGAAGGCAGCCGGAGCCGCCGTTTCCCGCGCGCCCCCCCCTTCTGCTTCCGTCCCCCCAAGCCATGACCTTTGGCCGGGGTGGCCCGCCGGTGGTGGTGTTGAACGTGGGGGGTACCCGCTACTCTTTCGCTCGGGAGGTGCTGAAGGACTTTCCCCTCCGGCGGGTGAGCCGCCTGCACGGCTGCCTGTCAGAGCAGGACGTGCTGGAGGTGTGTGACGACTACGACCGCGAGCGGAACGAGTACTTCTTCGACCGGCACTCCGAAGCCTTCGGCTTTATCTTGCTCTACGTGCGCTACGGCCACCTGCGCTTCGTGCCCCACATGTGTGAACTCTCCTTCTACAACGAGATGATCTACTGGGGCCTGGAGGGATCCCACCTGGACTACTGCTGCCAGCGCCGGCTGGACGATCGCATGTCCGACACCTATACCTTCTACTCCGCAGAAGACCTCCGGGCGGAGCCCTCTGGAGGCGGCAGCGGCAGCAGCAAAAGCAGCGACCACCCGCCGCCGCCGCCGCCTGAGGGCCGGGGCGGAGAAGCGGCCCCGGGTAGCGGTGGTGCAGCGGCCCCATCTGGCGCCGGGGAGAAGAAATGGCTGGAAAGGATGAGGAGAACTTTCGAGGAGCCCACCTCGTCAGTGGCCGCTCAGATCCTGGCCACTGTCTCCATCCTGTTTGTCATCGTCTCCATGGTGGTGCTGTGCGCCAGCACCATGCCGGAGTGGCGAACAGCTGAGAACCGAAGCCTGGAGGAGCAGAGCAGGTACACAGCAGACTCAATCAGGGAGCCTTCAGGGTAGGATGAAGTGATTAATATTTCCCCCATCAACGGTGTCACCTATGTCCCATCTGGTCTCTGTGTATTCCTCTGCCAGCATCAGTTTGCCACACTGGAGACCCCAACTCATTACACATCCCATTTGGCAAGGGGTAGGCTTGGTTTTAAAAACCAAATGACTCTTAAAACCAGGCCAATAACTTCTAGGTGTCTCTGTGTTACCTACACAACTTATAGATGGGTTCAGCTTTCTGGGAATTTATTTTTATTTTTTATTTATTATTAAATTTGTAATAAGATTAAATTCATTGGGTTTACTTCAGACTACTAGAAACAAAATTTCACTGTGTGAGTCTTGAACTGTCTTCACTTGGGTTGCCAGTTTGAATATTTAAAAGCTGCAGGATTTAGTGTAAAATTTCCTTGAGCTCCAATGAAGCTGATATAATAATGCTGAAATCAATCAGTCAGCCAAGTTTTCTGGACTGTAGTGGCTGCTTTGGAACAAATAGCCTTTTGGTAGCATGAACAAATGTGTTGTCCCTTTCATTGAATGCATTCTCTCCTTCCCCAGAGAAAAGTCTATTAGGGTTGTCTTATACAGAGGCTTCCAAATGCTGTTCTGAGGAACTTTCAGTCAATCAATGTTTATCTTGTGAAAATCATATAAAGGCAGATAAACTTCTCCTGAAAGATAACTTGCCCATTACTCTCAGTCATTCTCTGTCAGATGCAGCTGTAGGAAGAAATGCGATGTTAGGTGTGCCTCATATTCAGTTCCCAGTCAGTGGCTTACAAGCCATCTAGAACTATGGAGAGCAGCCTTTTAGAATCTACTTTATTTTTTACTAAAAGCCCCAAGATCCACCCACCCACCAGAGCCAGGTGCAAAGGCATACACATGAGTTAAAGAACAGGGTGTCTTTCAGCACATTCTGAGCCTAGGAATTTATTTTTGGTAACCAAACTGAACTCTCAATTCCTTTCACATAAATCCCCTCGTGGTTACCCCAAGCCTTGTTAATTTCTGCAGCTTAATTTAGATGAAAAAGATTCCAGCTGGTAAATTGCAGATCAGCCAGGGATCAACCAGTAGAACTCAATTTACATTCTGTTCATCTTGCCCAGAACATATCTCCAAGGCTCCCTTATAAAAGTTGCTATTATTTTAATGGAAGTTTAAAAGAAGTTTGAAAAAGATAGGCTTGAGATTTAAGTTCTTAATCAGGTCTGGAACCAACATCATCTGGCATCTTAGAGGCAAGCAACATTCCAGCACTGAAATCTGTCTTGCCTTCTCTCAGGTCTGCTGATTGCTAAACCACAGTTGTTATATACCATCCCTAGAGTACCCTTCCCTGAACAGATTTACTCCAGGTGTGATAGAATTGCAAAACCCAGAATGCCTAAATAGATTGACCACTGGCTTTGCTGGACAGATATCTGAAATTGTAATCGCAGCACATCAGGAGGGTGCCAGGTTGGGAAAAAGGTCTAGGCAAATCCCTTCATCTCAAAACAAATTGCCCTACAGATCATCAACTTTTTCAAAAAAAGATTATTGATCTTGTAATGCATCTTGATCATGCATTAAACAAATTGTTATTTAGATTTCAGGCAGCTTTTGATGGGCTTATCCCATGGAATAAGAATCAAGTAAATGGATATCTTTTCTTGGATTATTTTTTGGTGCTGTTAAGAATATGCACATAATGGTATTCTTCCATTTGTCTAATGTAGATCTTTGAAAGCTTGATTACTTCCACTCACAGAAGCTGGGCCAGTAATAGTATTATCTTAATTATCTTTGTGTCCCAAGTAAGAGAGGAAAATATGCCAGATTTCATTGCTTCAAATGCCCATTATTCCTGAAAACTCCACTCTTTAGAAAATAATCTGTGCCATTGGTTTTGTAAAACCATAGCCTTAAAGTACTCTTGTTCCCATAATTCTTATTTTTTCCGTTTTCCACCACGGTTACAGTCATCCAAGTTTTGCTTTCAAAATTTTATAGTACCCAAAAGGAGTGGTAAGAATGGCTATTATATTATTATACAGTAGCACTTGCTGCCTCTGAAGTACTGGACATTCTGTGGCTTATTGCCATTTTCTCCTACCCCCCTGCAGCTGAAGATCCATGGAAAAGTTATTATAAAGTAATCATCTTACATTTTAAATAATCTTCCCACACCTACGTATAAACTCTAATTAGAAAGCTATGTGTTTCAGAGGAAGCTTTCTAAAAGGGTTACCAAAAGATTTGCCAACCAGTTTTGCCTGAAATGGAGAAAGGGACATTTGATTTTAAGTGGTGGTGGAGTCATGTGAAAACTGTCCTATTTCTGCAGTCTGATTGCAATGATCAGATTGTACAGTACTTTACCCCTGCATATACTCATGACTTGCTCTTTAATGGAACTTGAAGATTGTACTAATTGAGTCTTAGCTCAATGAGTTATATTTCCGGAAGTAGGATTACCAAATAGATTCTGCAATCAGAAATGCTACAAAATAAGGTATGCTTCAAGTTAAGGAGCACTTTATAACCTTAATGTGGGCAACCTTATTAATGTCATCAGTCACATCCTGATTATGCATACAGATACACTGTGCTTTATTTTGCTTCCTTATATATCTCAAGATCTGAATACAGTAAGATTTTTTTAATCCCATAGAAATGAAACAGGCATTTTAAACAGTGCAGCTGATATGTTTAGGTTTAGACAATAGATTCATGTTTTGCTTAAATACAAGCCAAGTATCACAAAATGTTATGGTCATGTACAGAAATAGGATAAATTGACCCTTAAATCTGGGAAAGATGAAATGATCTTTTAGGCTATATACCTGCAAAGGTAGATTTTTAAAATAGTAGTTTCTACTATTGAGTCTAATGATCTATGTAACATGTCTGCTTCAAGCCGTTCCTATGTATATGCTTTGGTTTTAAGGAACATGGGTCATGGGCCAATCATCCGATAGGGTTGCTTTAGTGATGTGATGAAAGCAGCCTTAACCCCCCAGAAGATTACTTCAGTGACAAGTAATGTAGCATATAGTGATATCTCTTCTATCAGCATATCTTATGTATACATATCTTACATGTGTATAAATAATGTAGGGCTATTTATTCACTTTAAAATTTATATCCACACACTCCTGGCAAGGCTGCCAATGGCAGATGATGATGATGATGATGATGATGATGATGATGATGAAGAAGAAGAAGAAGAAGAAGAAGAAGAAGAAGAAGAAGAAGAAGAAGAAGAAGAAGAAGAAGAGCTGACAAATAAAACAAAAACAAAAGCAGTTAAAAGCACAGCCCCACAGCCAGCCTGGACTAAAACAATAAAACCATAACAAATCCAACCAAATGAGGGTCCCCACAAACACATCAACTGCAGGCCTGAGACCAAAGCCAGGTCTTCAGTGCTTTTCCCTAGGAGAGAGGGTGCTGTCCATATGTCTGGGGGGGATACTGTTCCAGAGGGTGGGGACTGTAACAAAGAAGGTACTCTTCCTTGGTCCATAAGATGACAGCATTTAATAGAAGAGACCTGGAGGGTATGCACTCTGCCAGAATGTACTGGGCAGGCAAAAACAGATAGATAAGCGATCCCTCAGGTGGCCAGACCCTACACCAGTTTACAGTGCAACAGTAAAGTACAACAAACAACATCAATTAAAACAGCATAAATAAAATAATAAAGCAGTAAATGCTACTAAATACACACACACACACATGCAAAACAGCCATCATATAAAGTCATAAAAAGTGTAAAGATTAAAAAGAACGCTTGCTGTAACAATAGATCTTTAGGTTTCTGTTAAAATCTGCCAGTAAGGGTGGGGTCCATACCCCCTATGCTAATGGAAAGTAATTCACAGAAATACATGGTAGTGAGCTCTACATAATACATGTTTCACTGAATGCATGCAATGAAAAAAAGATACACCTTATAGATTCCTAGAATTGAAACAGACCTCAAAAGTCATCTAACTCCTGCCATGAAGGGTGACTGGAGGGGATTCAGTAGTGTGTTACCTGTGGTAGATGGCCATACAGCTACTCAAGATGCCATAAGTAATGGTGAAATAGGTTTGTTTTACTGAACACATGAAGTCGCTGTTAGCTAAATAAGACTTCCTGAAGTCTTGTCATGAAAGAGTTGGCTCAAATTCAAATTGAAGATTTTCAAGGCCAGCATTCTTCTGTTCTTTGCCATCACATTAAGAATATATTTACT
Source organism: Python bivittatus (assembly GCF_059951505.1). Classification (NCBI taxonomy): domain Eukaryota; kingdom Metazoa; phylum Chordata; class Lepidosauria; order Squamata; family Pythonidae; genus Python; species Python bivittatus. The sequence continues at coordinate 115,916,673 of NW_028277030.1, read as the reverse complement.
ATTCTGAAGGAACAAGAAAAGTTCTAGCAATCTTTTGATTTTTTGTTGTTTTTGCATTTTTCCTTCATGCACAGTTTTTATTTTCTGAGCAACAAGATTGATCTCACAAAATTGCTAACATCACATTCATTTGTTCACTTTAATCATACAGATTTGCAGAATTCATCGGCGAAGTGTTCAGAGTCTATCCACAACTCAGTTACACTGATTAATAATCTGACTCAGCACTGACACAGAACAGTTCTGCATTGTCAGCTTGCTTCAACCAATTCCGAAGAGGCCTATTAGTGAGAAAATTAAGGGGGCATTTCAGCAGAATAATTTTTCCTATGCAGAATACTGCTGATTAAAGTTTAGCTGTACACATACATGCATGTTTTTGGATGACTCTGGTCCCAGATGAGGATTTGCAGTTTCAAAAGGCACTGGATGATCCCTGTAGTAGAACTAAAATCAGCTGCCTATGTAAATCTTTCTTACTATATCAAAGTTGTTCATTGTTCTGTACATACCTTATTTCATAGCACTGTCATTGCAAGAACGTCCAGTTTTGTGAGTACTTAAATGCCTGGTTCATATATAATGTTAAGCCAAGAGTGAATAACAATTTGGGGGCTAATGTCCACCATTTATTTTTCTTAACTGTTTTTTAACCACTAAGTACTGCAGGGGATGTGGCAGTAACATATGACAACAGCAAAGGAGAGTTGGAAATTTCAGCACATTTCTTCAATTTGGCTTTTGTCTAAAAAAATAAAATAAAAGAGGCACTTTAAATTACTGAAGATTTAATATATGCATTTTGCAAACCTCTTTTTTTGTTTAAGTAAAAAAATTGCCATCTTAATTTGGCAGTTTGCTGCTGAATTTTGGCAGAATGATCTTCCGTAACTCCAGGACTTGCAACACAGAGACAAGAGGACATCTTATAGTTGCAGGCTGGCCATCCGTGCACTAGTCCATTCATTTGTTTTTGTCTTAGCGTGATATATGATATGATATGATATGATATATATGAATGATATAACAACCTAAAATTGCAGTAGTTTGTTATTGGAAAAATGGTAACAATGCACCCACATTTTTATTTTTGGCTACTATGTAGGCTCCCTGTACCTGGGCTACAAAATTCCAGATAACCACTCAATGGCAGCTGTGTGAATACTTATTCTAAGTAACAAGGCCCATGTTGGTTAGTCTTTGTGCATCACTCCTGACAAATTAGGCGCCTAGACAAATGATTTTCAACCTTTGGTGGTTGGTGGGCACCTTTGGCATTTTGAGACCAAATTATTTGTTTCTCTTGTTTAGAAGACAAATGTTTTTCCTAAGACTATTTTCCCAGTCCTTTAAAATTTAATAATTTGTGAACTTGCAGGCAGGCGCCTTCCATTTTTGTGAATCTTTTGCTTTTTACTAAATTCTTTGAAGAGTTTCATTTCTCACACTGTAACACTGGGACACAAATGTGGCTTGTTTTGCTTTTTTTTTTTTTTTCTTTTTTAAAGAGGTCAAATAGAAGTTAATAGGCCACATAAACAGAGCTATCATAGTTTAGTTGTATAGATATTAGCAATCTTAATATGCAAGCAGATGTTTTCAAAAGACTTTGAATTTATTTAGAAATGTCAGGGGTGTCAGTTATTTGCAGTATGTGATGTTTTTATTGATGCAGTTTTATTCGCTTTAAATAGGACTATTCCAGATCCAACAATCCAGATTGGTATGCAGATTTCTGAGAATGAAAGATAGCAATGAGTGAGAAAGAAACAAGCTTTGTTTGATGACATCATATGTCAATTCTTTTATTTGCGGGGTTGTTTTCCAGAACAGATTGTGGAGTACAGATTAGTTGTGTTTTAGTTTAGAACTGTTGTCTTATGCCCTAATTCTGCATGTTTGGATTATAAAAAAATTCCAGTGAGTGAAGTGGAAATTACTGCCAAATAATATATTGCAGATTAACGTATGAGATTACTTTGTGGTCTCTAAAAATATCAGGTTTGCTTTCCATGAGTGGTTGTCCTCTTTTGCTCTCAACCATAAATAAATAAATCATCACAATTAAGGAAGAAAACATAATGCATGCGCAACTCACAGTATTCCAGCAGGGAATATAAAGAGCCCAATTGCTGGCATTGCATATTGAAAACAATTTGTTTAGATTTTCCTTGCAACAGTTCATCATCATCATTTGCAAAATAGCTTTTCCCATTTTTGCTGTTAAGTATCTAGTTCCCATAGAAATCAATAATACATTTATCCTTCGCATTTAATTGCTCTCTTACTTGATGAAGCAGGTGGCAGTGGCCTCCTGACAAAAACCAAGCCATCTGAGTAATCATCCAAACATCACTGCTTGGAACGATGGGAATCTTCAAAGACAGGGAGAGCAAATCATGAGTGGCCATGGCCATGTCAGACTTAGAGAAAAGCTCTGTTTTTCTTCTGTCTTAATGGCCGCTGGTTCTTTCAGAGGCAGATAAGCTTGACCTGGCTGTTTGCAATCCACAGCCACCTGGTGTTCTTTCCAACTAAGCGATTTACCACAGTTCTTAGACAGCTGGAAGCATTGTGTGTCCATATATCCCTGCGACATAGAGAGCAAGAGAGGATGAGCCTTAAAACAATGAAGGAGACAAGCAGGGCACCTGCCTCAGTGCTGCACTGAAAACAAAGTGCAGTCCCCAAGGCAACAATCGTACATACTTCATTCTCTCTGTTCCCACTGAAGCTACACGGAAGGCTTAAATCAGCAGTGAGATGAATGAGAAGAGAAGAGAAAGGGAAGAAAGGGGCATAGCAGCAAAGTATAGGGCCAGGAGAACAGAACAACCACTTAGCCTGTTATTTGGATCGTCTTCGTGTGAGAAGTCACAAACTTAGTTGCTTAATACCCATTCCTTTTTCTTCAAATGTTCTGGGACAGTGCCAGGAGCAGGGCTGCTGTTTTTTTAAGAATGCTAGAAGCACCTTGATAAGGATGAATTAGGAAGAGAAGATTTTTTTTCACTCCTATATTGGTACAAATTCAATTGAGGTGAAAGGGAGAACTGAAAAGTCTAGCCATAATACATTAAACCAGTATATATTATATACAGTGGGGCTAAAAGGTATTTAGTCAGCCACCAATTGTGCAAGTTCTCCCACTTAAAAAGATGAGAGAGGCCTGTAATTTTCATCATAGGTATACCTCAACTATGAGAGACAAAATGGGGGAAAAAATCCAGAAAATCACATTGTCTGATTTTTAAAGAATTTATTTTCAAATCATGGTGGAAAATAAGTATTTGGTCAATATCAAAAGTTCATCGCAATACTTTGTTATATATCCTTTGTTGGCAATGACAGAGGTCAAACGTTTTCTGTAAGTCTTCACAAGGTTTTCACACACTGTTGCTGGTATTTTGGCCCATTCCTCCATGCAGATCTCCTCTAGAGCAGTGATGTTTTGGGGCTGTCGCTGGGCAACACGGACTTTCAACTCCCTCCAAAGGTTTTCCATGGGGTTGAGATCTGGAGACTGGCTAGGCCACTCCAGGACCTTGAAATGCTTCTTACGAAGCCACTCCTTCATTGCCCAGGCGGTGTGTTTGAGATCATTGTCATGCTGAAAGACCCAGCCACGTTTCATCTTCAATGCCCTTGCTGATGGAAGGAGGTGTTCACTCAAAATCTCACGATACATGGCCCCATTCATTCTTTCCTTTACACAGATCAGTCGTCCTGGTCCCTTTGCAGAAAAACAGCCCCAAAGCATGATGTTTCCACCCCCATGCTTCACAGTAGGTATGGTGTTCTTTGGATGCAACTCAGCATTCTCTCTCCTCCAAACACAACGAGTTGAGTTTAGACCAAAACGTTCTACTTTGGTTTCATCTGACCATATGACATTCTCCCAGTCCTCTTCTGGATCATCCAAATGCTCTCTAGCAAACTTCAGACAGGCCCAGACATGTACTGGCTTAAGCAGGGGGACACGTCTGGCACTGCAGGATTTGAGTCCCTGGCGGCATAGTGTGTTACTGATGGTAGCCTTTGTTACTTTGGTCCCAGTTCTCTGCAGGTCATTCACTAGGTCCCCCCGTGTGGTTCTGGGATTTTTGCTCACCATTCTTGTGATCATTTTGACCCCACGGGGTGAGATCTTGCATGGAGCCCCAGATCAAGGGAGATTATCAGTGGTCTTGTATGTCTTCCATTTTCTAATTATTGCTCCCACAGTTGATTCCTTCACACCAAGCTGCTTGCCTATTGCAGATTCAGTCTTCCCAGCCTGGTGCAGGTCTACAATTTTGTTTCTGGTGTCCTTCAACAGCTCTTTGGTCTTGGCCATAGTGGAGTTTGGAGTGTGACTGTTTGAGGTTGTGGACAGGTGTCTTTTATACTGATAACAAGGTCAAACAGGTGCCATTACTACAGGTAATGAGTGGAGGACAGAGGAGCCTCTTAAAGAAGTAGTTACAGGTCTGTGAGAGCCAGACATCTTGCTTGTTTGTAGGTGACCAAATACTTATTTTCCACCATGATTTGCAAATAAATTCTTTAAAAATCAGACAATGTGATTTTCTGGATTTTTTTTTTCTCATTTTGTCTCTCATAGTTGAGGTATACCTATGATGAAAATTACAGGCCTCTCTGATCTTTTTAAGTGGGAGAACTTGCACAATTGGTGGCTGACTAAATACTTTTTTGCCCCACTGTATATATACACACATGCGTGTAATGTAATCATGTTGTTTGGAAAGCAGGATGGTTGTTACTATGAGGATGAACACATGGAAGATAATACATAGCAGGTTTTCCATTTTGCTTCATTCTGTGAAATAGAAGAACTGAGCCTGAACTTCTTTAGCTTTTGAAAATTTAAACTCCACTCTTATTTTCCACTTGTTCCCACATGGCAGAGACCTAATAAAGGATCCTGAACATTTCTGGCCTGTGAGTTCCACAGTAAATCAATCTTAAGCATGACCTGTTGAATTGTACACTATGGAAAATCTGTCCTGTGAAGCTTTTTCAGCACTTCAGTGTAACAGGCAACATGCAACACTACCTGACACTATGAAGCCACCTAGGACACAAGCATGCTAATCCTGTAATGACAGTAAATCTGTCATGTGGATGCTTTTGGAGATTTAGGGAAGAATATTAGTAACTTATTAGCCTCAGAAACAGGACTGTCACCCAACCCTTAACACTGTATGCAAGGGTTGTGAGTCTCATGTTTGTGGTTAGCAAAGCAATTAACTGCTGAGCCCAACATGACTGGATTCTTAAGCAGAATTAAGCCCCAATATCTGCTTCTGCAAATGTTAGCTATCATTAGCTAGGGAGGATTTAACCCCCCCTTTTGTTAACTGATTGATATTCTAAAGAATGCTAGTACTGTGTCAGAATACTCATACTTGAATGAAAACTATGTCCTAAGCTAAAAGAAAGTTGGCAAAGTCTTAGCCTATAAGCACTTAAACATCATTTTAAATTTCTTTAAATACACAAGTAGAAGGAAAATTATCAACATATTTTTAAGCACAGAAATATGAATAGTCTTCTACAAAGTGATTCCTATTTTACTAGATACAGTATTTATAAATCAGAAAGATAAAATATTTCTATGGAATGCAATCACAAAAAATTAACACATATTTATATCACATTCAAATCCATGTCTTTTACATTTTCAGTTATATGATTAAGCCTCAACTTAGAGCCTCCAGTAGAGTTGGAGTATAGTTCCCATCACTCCTAGCAGCATAGTTATCATAGATAGGCTTGCTGGAGATTGGAAATTGTTGTCTAATACAGCTGCTTTAAAAAGAAAAGCTAACCCTTTACTGTTTTTAGCACATGCTAAAAGCTGCATATGTATATGTATTTTCCCTGGGAGAAATCTCACTGAATTTAATGGGACTTACTTTCAGTGAACCAGTTACAGCTGTGGCTTAAGAGTATGAGTTATTATAAGTGCTTATATAATAACTGTATTGAATGTCTTTATTGAATGGTATGTCTTCAGATTAGGAATTGGTAAGTAGAGGGTTGTCAATCTCTAAAGGCTTTATTACCAACTGGCTTAGAAACTGACAGAATAGGGATGTAAAACGGATAGGAAAAAAAGCTAAACAAAGCAACAAGAAAGGTTAATTGGTTTTTGCAGAAAGGGAGACAGGATAGGATCTCCAGTGCATCAAACCTAGTTGCAGAAGGTCTCTTGAATTGGGGCTAGAGTAAAAGGAGGAACTAGTTGATAACTTGACCTGATGCTGAGTTGTCTCCTGGCATGACTACTTAGGGGCCCTTAACTATTATGGGCACGTCACCCTTTTTTCCCCCTTTGCTAGTGTCATTTTCTAGATTGTACATTGAACTATTTTGGAGGCAGATCTAAAAGATAGGAAAGAGATGCATTGCTATGCTGGCTGAGCTGTTTGGGATTAGCATGTTGGGTGAACCCAACATTTGGGATTTGTAAATCATATATATATATAGTTTAACATATTACATGAACCCAGACAATTGAAGCTTATTTGGGAGATCATGATTAAGGAAACTGTGGATCAGCATGATATTGAGAACTCAAACTCTTTTTCTTTCCCTCCCTCCCTCCCTCCCTCTCATGCTAAAAAAATTGCTGGCTTTTAAACATTGGAAGGGCAATAAATGTTACCTAAGTTCCCTAATAGCACATACTTGCATCATATAGGATTGAAGTATGTGGCATAATTATAGCCGTCATATGGATTTCAAATAATAGACCTAAACAAACTGCTAATATTTTCAAAAAGGATTTTAACCAGAGTGACCAGTGTTAACCAAACTGGTCCAATGGCTTGACCTACCATAAGAGATATTTATCCAAGGGTGGGCACAGGAAGAACAATTCTGAAGGAGTATGTTGGCACAGGCAGGGAGGATGAAGAAGAGGAAAAGGTAAAACAAGCAAAATAAATACAAATGGCATTGTGCTAGATTTTATGAGCTACTGAACCCTAAGTATACTTGGAGGTAAGTGCTAGTAAATCTTCCTTCTGAACAAATAACAAATGTTATTCTACGCCAAATTCACATTTACTCTGAAACAATTGGAAAAAAGTTAACTGCTGATTTTATTGGGATTTCATAAGGGTAGGAGTGGGAATATGTGGTTGGTTTCGAAAGGTACAATAAGATGCAAGCATAAAAGCATTCTCATCCACAAACTGATGTTGTCAAGTTTAATCACAGGCTGTCTTGTCTTCTGTTTTTCCCCCCCTTCATGTTTCTTGTCTTGTATATTCTGTTTTATTCAGACATTTAGTGGATGATAAGGCCATTCCTTTGATGCTTCTATTTTTAGTTCTCAACAAATTTGCAGAAGAATTTTATAAAACTTTGGAAAGGAAAATGTGCAATTTGCAACTGAAAGCTGCTTTGACAGCTCAGAATATAATTACTTTGAGTAGAACTAACTAGCCTTAATAGTGATTTTTAAAGAATACTGAAGCAGTTTAAACCTGTAGGCTATTTTCTTTAAGTCTTATCAGTAAGAGCAGAAAGAAAGAAAGAAATTAAACAAAAAGATTGGTTTAGAGTAATTTCCTGGTATTGAGGGAGTTGCAAGAGACCTAAGCTTAGAATTGTCATAGAAAGAATTGTGTTGAAATCATTCTTTTAGAAGTGTAATAAATATTCTAAATCAAGAAAGTTGTATACACAACAGATAAAATGGCCATATGTATTGGAATATCAAGCTTTATCAGATGTTTTTATTTTTCATGTCATCTCCCTCTGTGCCCCCACAAGTAATGCTGAACTACATTTTTGAATGAGTTTAGTTCCTAGACACATGGGGAATTCTGGGAGATTCAAAGGGCCTGCTCTCCTTCTGATGAACCCTGAAGATCTGGTTCTTCCCCAGACCTTGGGCTAGGGTGAGTGGAGGAGGCTCCTTGAAGTAGGTCATTCCTTCCAGGTAAGCCGTTATTTATTTGACTAATTGTTTTTCATACTGTTTGCCCAGGCTCATTTGGAATCAGGTGCCCTTATATTGGAACTAAATTAATTTTTTAAAATTGTAATTCAGCATTACAGGGTGGGGGGAGTATACTGGAATCCTTTGCATTGCTACTAAGTAAACATACAGCTTATTGCAGAATACACTACTGTACATTTCTTTACCTTTTTTGTTCCTTAACAGAATTGTGTGTGCAACTAAATTGGAAACTACAAACCAGGGTAAACCTAGATTATAGAATTCATTTTAAAGTAAAAATAAAGCAATGTTAATATGTACCACTCTGAAATAAAATGTCACTATTGTTATGCCTATTAAGATTTTGACAAACTCTGCAACTCTTCATCAGGAAAAAGTGTTTCAGAAAGCAGAATGGAAGAGAGAAGAGAGAAAGGAGACAGAGAAGACTACTCTGATGAAATGGAGGAAAATATGCATATTTGAATAATTTAGCGTATACTAGGAATTCTGCAGTTTAAGGATTTATTGGGATAATCCTGCAGTGTTCAGGTTATGTTAGATGAGTGGAACTAATCCTCCCTTTTTTGAAAATACATAATCTAGTTGTTATTTGGATGTCTCCAAACTTAGGTGAATACATAAATTTTCTTGGTAGGCAGTGAACTAAATGTAACTCATGTCATTACTTGAAATAGTATGTAAAGAGCAATTGGCTGAGCCCCTCAGTGCCTCTGTCATTCTAATATGCAATGGTAATCATTCTAATGGATTGAAAGAAATAGTGAAAACAGCCTCTCCTTGTAAATTAATTAAGTAAAATGCCACATATCTCAATACAAAAATATTGTACCATATTTACTTGAAAGAAAGACAACCTTAAAGTTAAGACACTCCCCCTCTCGCCCACAAAAGTCAGAACAGGCAGAAAAGCTACAGATGTAGGCGAAAGCCCTGTGCAATGTTCAGTTTTCTCACATGGTCCAGTAGAGGTACTAATTCTATCTGAATCTAGTCCTGGAAATTTCCCCTTCCCCAGTACATATGTGTACAGTAAGTGCCACATACTATATGTATGCATATAGCTTGTGTGTATAACTATCAGAAGTCTTGCTTGAAAAAATAGCAAAAGTAGGACAAAACAAAAAGATTAATTGAATTCATAATGACTGTGTAAAATAAGATACTCAGTTTATAAAATTTATTATCTATCTGCATATACCAACCATTCTGTCTTGGCACGCACAAATTGCTCACACACAGAAGTGCACAAACATTCCTTTCCCCTTCCAGAGAAACAACAAAGAATAAAATAGGTGGGGATGAAGGGAAGGGAAGGAGTAGCTTCACACAGAAGGAAAGAAAAGAGAAATCTTGTTTAGGCTTTAGAAAAAGGATTAACATTGATCAGGAAAACATCTTCAAACAAATCTTCAAAGGCATCCATGCTTTTCAGCAGTGATATCTCCAGTCATGTGCACCTCCCTCCCATTTTTTTTTTTTTTTGTTGTTGTTGTGGTTCTCAGCAACAGCTTCTTTTCTTTTCATTCAATTCACAGGTAAGTATTTCGGAAGAAAGTTTCCTTTCTTGATGAAAATTGTATGTAAGCATTGAAGCACCATAAACACTGGAGGGGGATATAAAATAGCCTGACTCAAAAGTACAACTGTGGGAGCCCTCTATGATTAACTGCCTTTATATATCTCCATTGTGGGAAGCACAAATGCTGAGATGGAGTTCTACCTTTGGAGAGTAGCATTGGCTTGGATGATTTCTACAGGTTGCAAGTTGTACTCATCTTGCCATAGGATTTTGCTTATTTTGACATCCCATTTTGATTTCCATAGACTGGGCCTGGATTTTCAGACTCTTCTAGCTGCAAAACAAGTGAAGCAGTGGGCAGAGAGGGGATCTCTTTTCAATATCCAGCTGGTAGACGTTAGTGAAATGCAGAAATGAAAACCAAGTGAATTTCAAAATGTAATTTTTGCCATTTTGGAATTAATTCAGGAAAATGGTATGGTAGAGCTGTTGTTGCAGCCTTACTCTTCCCCTGATGGTGGGGTAATCACTTTGGCAGTATATATAATATATATATAATATATATATACAGTACTGTGCAAAAGTTTTAGGCAGGTGTGAAAAAATACTGTAAAGTAAGAATGCTTTAAAAAAAGATATATTGTAATTGTTTATGTTTATCAATTTACAAAATGCAAAGTGAGCAAACAGAAATAAAACCCAAATCAAATCAATATTTGGTGTGACCACCCTTTGCCTTCAAAACAGCATCAGTTCTTCTAGGTACACTTGTGCACAGTTTTTGAAGGAACTTGGCAGGTAGGTTGTTCCAAACATCTTGGAGAACTAACCACAGATGTCCTGTGGATGTAGGCTGCCTCAGATCCTTCTGTCTCTTCATGTAATCCCAGACAGACTTGATGATGTTGAGATCAGGGCTCTGTGGGGGCCTAACCATCACTTCCAGGACTCCTTGTTCTTCTTTACACTGAAGATAGTTCTTAATGACATTGGCTGTATGTTTGGGTCGTCCTGCCACAAAATAAATTTGGGGCCAATCACACGCCTCCCTCGTAGTATGGCATGATATTTCTCAGCATTGAGGACACCATTGATCCTGACCAAATCTCCAACTCCATTTGTAGAAATGCAGCCCCAAACTTGCAAAGAACCTCCACCGTGTTTCACTGTTGCCTGCAGACATTCATTATTGTAGCACTCTCCACCCCTTAGGCGAACAAACTGCCTCCTGCTACAGCCAAATCTTTCAAATTTTGACTCATCAGTCCAGTGCACCTGCTGCCATTTTTCTGCAGCCCAGGTCCTATGTTTTCATGCATAGTTGAGTTGCTTAGCCTTGTTTCCATGTCAGAGGTATGGCTTTTTGGCCGCAGTTCTTTCATGAAGACCACTTCTGGCCAGACTTCTCCAGACAGTAGATGGGTGTACCTGAGTCCCACTGGTTTCTGCCAGTTCTGTGCTGATGGCACTGCTGGACATCTTCCAGTGTCAAAGGGAAGTAAGCATTTCATCTGGATAAAGTTTCCTTGGTTGACCACTGCACCTACAGTCCTCGACATTGCCAGTTTCTTTGTGCTTCTTCAAAAGAGTTTGAACAGCACATCTTGAAATCCCAGTCTGCTTTGAAAGTTTTGTCTGGGAGAGACCTTGCTGATGCAGTAGAACTACCTTGTGTCTTGTTGCTGTGCTCAGTATTGCCATGGTGTATGACCTATGACATGAAACTCTCTTCCACAACCTCACCTTAGTAGCAGAGTTTCGTTGTTCCTCACCCAGCTTTAAGTCTCCTACACAGCTGTTTCTATTTCAGTTAATGACTGTGTTTCAACCTACATATGAAATTGATGATCATTAGCACCTGCTTGGTATAATTGGTTAATCATACACCTGACTCTAATCTTACAAGATCCCTGACTTTGTGCAAGTGTACAAAGTGTACAAGTGTAAGAATTGATGCTGGTTTGAAGCCAAAGGGTAGTCACACCAAATATTGATTTGATTTAGATTTTTCTTCTGTTTGCTCACTTTGCATTTTGTAAATTGATAAACATAAACAATTACAATATATATTTTTGAAAGCATTCTTACTTTGCAGCATTTTTTCACACCTGCCTAAAACATTTGCACGGTACTGTATGTCCAAATTGTCCCACATTCATATCATCTCCATGAATATTCTCAGAATTGCAATACAAGTTCCCCTCCCTCACACATTGCAACTTTTGGAATGGTAGAGCTGCTAGACTGGAGTCTCTACTTTGTTTTAAACTTTGCTGTTTTAAAGATACAGCATGGCTATAGTTTAGCATGATTTTAGAGGTGGGAAGAAGTTGGGCGATCATTGTACAGCTTCCTTTCCCAACAAACCAGGTACCTTTAAATGAGTTGGACTTTAATCTCCCTAAATAGGGCTACCAGGTCTGGTCTACAAAAATCTGAATGCCCACTAGATGGCAACAAAATGATACAGAAAACTCAGCTCTTCTTTACTGGACATCTGGAACATTACAACCCAGATCTGGTAGCCCTACCGTACTATACTAGCTCAGCGAATGGCATACTGAAGCCCAACACATATGGAGGTTACCTAGTTTATGAAAGCTGTGGAAGCATCATCCTTTGGCCTTCGTTTTGATGACTGGCATGGCTGCAATGATTAAGACTGTGTTCTATTCAAAAGGTATTAGGCATGTCTGAGCATGATATTCAGCTTGAATCAGAATAAACAGTGTTTTAAGGCTTCTATTTGAAGAACTTTTCTAACATTTCACAGAAACTATTTGCTGCTCTTTTAAGGATGTAGTAACACAGAGAGCTGTTCCATTCTATCCAGTGATTTCAATCACCTTGGAGTAATACTTGGGCTGTTTCACTGCTGGTTAGTAATCATTCATCCAGAAAAGCATTTTAAATGGCCTGGCACTAGTATTTTGAAGAGGAATTCACAGAGAAATAAAACTGCAGCACAGTTTGATTCAAATGTAGGAACGCTGAATTAGTCCTTCCACACATTTTTTATTTTATTTACTTTTATTTATTATTAAATTTATATGCCGCCAATATTCCCAGAGGGTGACTCTGTTCACACATGTACACAACCCCCTCCTCCCAAAGTCTAAGTGTATGAAAAGATATAAAACATTTAACCTGACCAAAGTCTTAGGTTTCTAGTTTTTGATGATGATGATGATGATGATGATGATCCAATCTAAACATCTGGCTGACTGTGAGACCAACCATAATAATCCTTTCCCCCAGATATCAGAATATAAAAAGAAAGCTTTAGGAAAACATAACCAGATAGGACATGTGTGTAGAAGACTTTAACACAATACTCATTTTTGGGAGGAAAAACAAAAAGCAGAAATCTGTATTGAGTCGAGTTTGACTTTATATTTGGCATGTTTGTCTACTAAAAGTCTGAGTCCATGTCAGTGTAAAAGTGTCTGTTAAAGAAGCCTCTAGCAAATGAAAAGTATTCCCAATGAAGAGTTTCAAAGAAATTGAATGGTTTTGCTTATGTTCTTTTTGGCAGGATAATTGAAGCAATTTGCATCGGCTGGTTCACGGCAGAGTGCATTGTGAGGTTCATTGTCTCCAAAGACAAGTGTGAGTTTGTTAAGAGACCACTGAACATCATTGACTTGCTGGCTATCACTCCATATTATATTTCTGTACTGATGACAATATTTACAGGGGAGAATTCTCAGCTTCAGAGGGCTGGAGTCACCTTACGGGTTCTGAGAATGATGCGGATTTTTTGGGTGATTAAATTGGCCCGCCACTTCATCGGCCTCCAGACACTTGGCCTGACTTTGAAGCGATGCTACAGGGAGATGGTGATGCTGCTTGTCTTCGTTTGTGTTGCGATGGCAATTTTCAGTGCCCTTGCCCAACTCCTTGAACATGGACTGAAAATAGGGAAACCCAATGAAGGCTATGCAAGCATTCCTGCTGCTTGTTGGTGGGTTATCATCTCCATGACCACGGTTGGTTATGGAGATGTCTGTCCCATCACAGTACCTGGAAGGATTCTTGGAGGGATTTGTGTAGTCAGTGGGATTGTTTTGCTAGCCCTGCCTATTACGTTCATCTACCACAGCTTTGTGCAGTGTTATCATGAGCTCAAGTTCCGATCCGCTAGATATAGCAGGAGTCTCTCTGCTGAATTTTTAAATTAACAAATAGCACAATTGCATTTCATAGCATCACTTAATATATTGAAGAAATTAATAAGTCCTTCTTCACTACTTTCCATCTTGGTGTCTGAGGAATTAAGAAGCCAGTACCCTATGACTTAAGAGGAATACTTCTCTCATTGAGGGATGTTCACTTGCTCTTCACCCCGGAAGAGCTGAGATTCATAAGGGAGAAAACAGCTTCATTTCCATAGTCTCAGCAGGTGTGAATGTCTCCAACTCATTTCTCCAAATCTTGAGAAGTCGTAAATGGTATGCACTATTTAGAGCTAAGCACATATATGTGTGTTTTTAAAATACTCTTGATTTTGAAATGCATTTCAAATAACATCTATCAATAAGAAGTGGCCAACCTTTTAATCACCAGGACCCATGCTTAACAGTCTGTGAATAGTCAAGGGCCAGGGTATTGGAGGTGCAAAGGGGCAGAGCCAAGAAGTTCTTCCTTTTTTTCCCCTTGGACTTTTGGTCAGAATGGGAGGGTTGCTTTTATTTTATAAACCATGGTAAGTCTATTTTAGGGCATTCTGGAGGTATTTCTCATGTCAAAATGCAGGAAACTATGCCACCAATTTTCAGTAACTGTAGTCAGAGATGGCTCCATGGGTGCAAAAAGTAGTCTTGGGGGGCCAAATGTCTTGGAAGCCTTAAATTGCTCCCTTCATACATACATACACACGTATTCACACAAACACACACATTTATTTTTCAGGAAAACACTGGTCAGATCCAAATTTATGTAGAACAAACTCATCAAAATCAGTGAGATTTGTTAGTTATCCCTATTTTGTCCAATTCATTTCAGTGAATTTTTTCTAAATGTGATTCATTCTGGATCTGACACATTATGCATCTTGGTTACAATATAAGCAACCAAGTGACCAGTATTGTGCACCAAGAGTTATGGGGAGAGTTGTGATTATTTTTAAAGTTACATGAAAGCTACTCATGAAAGTTGGGTACTGTGATTCAGTATGGGGAGAAGAGGCTGCTCTTCCAAGAGGAGAAAAGTAATCAGAATGGTGGGATACAAATTGAATAGTAATAGCAGTAATAGTAATAGTAGTAATCAAGGACAATCTTCAGAGCAGACCCACTGAAGCTCTCTGGATTGTAGCTTTTTGTTTATGAATTGCAATTTACAGCAATAGTACAAATGTGTTTGGGAAAAATCATTGTCCCCCTTCCCAGAATCTGCTGTTGAGGAGAAAACCAAAGCTATGTTTAAAACCTGCCTACAGAAAAAATGGCATGATATTTTGAAGCACTTAATGGCCACAAACTGGAGATTTGAATATATCGTACCATTGCTAGTGCCATGCATGCTTATTTTTGCCATCCTTTCCATTCACAAGTCTTGCACATTCCTTTAGTACATCAACAATGTCAGAAAAACAAAGTTCAGAGACATAATTAGATAAAGGAAATGATATATGAAACACGAGCAATGATTTGTATGTTGCATTTGACTCTCTTGAAAAAGTATTTACATTTTTCCCCATTAATCGTATGTAAAATAAGAGTCCCTCCTTAATATGCCCTGACATCAATAATTTTAAAATACCACTATAGAGTTTTTCTCAGAAGCTTATCCAACTAAAGACTTACTAAAAGTAAACTCTATCATTTATTTGCATATAAAAACATTAGTTAAAAGTTACTCTGAATCCTTTAATGATTTGAAGAATGAAGAACATGGCAGTCAGACCACTACTACATTTAATCTGATCCTTTATGGTGCTACTGTCACCTCAGGGAATAATCTGACCTTTGTTAAAGTCAAGTAAATCTGTATTAAAACATTTGAGGTCGGTAAAGTTTCCAGATTAGAGATTTACAAATGAGATGACAACTGTCATTTCTGTTGTGCGTGTGTGTGTGTTTCTGACACATTTTTCTGTGGGCCCAATTTTTTTTCACCTTTTTCAAAAATGTCTAAAATTCCAATCCTAGTAATTTTTACATGGCAATAAGTCAAAGTGATGCAGTGGAACCAAAGATGAATTATTGAAGAAAGCTGCCATGAAACATAACTTTGAATTGTTGACAATTTGCTGGATGTTTTCAGGGAGGGTTTGCTATGTGAGCTAAATATGAGTTATATTGCAAACTAAGCTTCATTACTATGAAGACTTTTTTAAAAAAAATACCTTGCATTCCCCCATTTCAAATTTATTAAAATCACAATACAGTATCCAGAATGATGGTTATTGATGAGTTCAGATCCTTGCTGCTCCATGAAATGATTAGATAGCCCTGTGCAGGCTTTTGTCTCACAGCCTGAATCAGAGATTGTTAAGAACATTAGAAGAGCGCAGCTGGATCAGGCCAAGTGCCCACCTAGTCTCCTGTTCTGTCTCACAGAATGATCAGCTGGGTAGCTTCAGGCAATAACCTTCATTGGCTGTTGTTTCCCAGCAGCTGGTTTTCGGAGGTTTTGCTACCTGGGATTTAGGAGATAATATTTAGCTACTCAGCCGTGGATTTATCCAGCCCCCTTAAAAACGTAAAAATTTATGGCCATTACTGTAGTTGATAGCAATGAATTTCATAGTTTAACTACCTGTTATACAAAGAAATACATCCCTTTATCAATCCTGTTGTGTGAATAAAATGGATAATGCCATATACCCAGACCTGAGTGCCTTGGAGGAAAGATAAATATAACTGTGACAGTAAATATACATAGGGAAATCAAACAAATTTATATCTGATATATGGAATAATTCTCCAAATTAAATTTTGTGTGGAAAAAAGGCAATGGAAGAATAGTTTTACAAAGTAACAGCTATGCTCATTCAGTGTCTAGAGAAAATACCCCAAATTATCATTTTAATCCTTTGGCAAAAACTGGCTACATTTCCCCTGAGTTTTTTTTTGGGGGGGGGGAATCATGGTCACTAAAACCTTTCCCTTTTTTAATATAATAAACATACTTTGGATTATCATGAAATTTATATCAATTATGTTGCATTCAAATGGGATTTGTTATCTTCAAGTCCAGTAGTGATCCTTATTAAGAGAAATATATCTGAACAAATATCCTTCCAAATAATGTATTGACTGAACAAATAAAAATAAAACTCAGTTTCACTGATATGCAAAAGGAGCTGCTAGCTCAATGTAAGTTGTACTGTGTAAAATATAGTATGTGTTCTGTATTAAATGTAGAACTGGATTAAAAAAAATCTTGTTCTTACACTTTGTGTTCTTACACTATGTGTAACAATGTGTTCTTACACTAACACATTTAGTGGTACTTTTTATATGAGTTAGAAAAGCTGCCATAGAGACCTGTGCTGTAAAAAATGAATATACATACTCATCACATCATTCCCTTTTAGGGTAAGCAACGTTATGCAAAGTGCAGAAAAGGAGTAAGAAATAATAAGCCAAAGAAATTAACCAATGAGGTAAGAAAAAGAAAAGGCAATATTGCTAATTTTAGTCTACACCAGCACCATTCAATACTCCTCCCCATATCTTTCTACCCCTGCAAATCATCCTTGCTACTATATGTCCATACATCACTTCATGCATTGTCCTTTATTCTTCTCCTTCTCATCTCTCATTTTTGAATTTCTCATCAACTCTACCCAACCATGACTTTTTAGTCTTACCTTTCCATTTGACCCATTCCCTCTTTCTTCATATATTTGTTTTGCAATTCATTCTTATGACCAAACCAGCTCAACATAGCTTTATGCTGTTCATTAATTTGCTACCTTTCCTCTGTTTTGGAGAACAATAATGTCCTTCTTCCATAGGTGCAGTTTTCACTCATATGTTAAACAAGTCACACAGCCATTCCATAAGGAAACGACATCCATATTTTAATCTTTCTCCAGTTATGCCATCAGCACTTGCAGTTTTATCACATTTTCACATCATTTATTAGTTCTTTTTAATAAATTTTTCTTGAGCATTGAGTTTTTTTAAAATCCTACCTTTCAACATATACTTCTCTACAATTCTTCTTCCAGGATTCCCTCACTTCAGTTTCATCCTAACTGAATTCCTCATCAGAATTACTCTGCATTTTCTTTTCATTTTTCTTAATTATTCTTTGCTCTCCTTGATTACAGTCTTTGCAGCTCTTTTCTCTATTACTCAATACCTTTCTCTCATCCTCTTATGTGCATATTTCCTCAGTCACAGCCTCTTCCACTTCATCATTTCACCAAGCATTCCTTTTCATACTTCCTAAGTCCACATATTTCTGTGTCACTCTGCGACATAATTCTTTTCATTCAGTTCCAAGCAGCTTTTACATCCTCTTGCCTTATGTCCAGTTTCCATTCATTTTGTTAAGAAAGTAATCTATAATATTTTTATGGAACTCATCATTTCTCTTCTTGCAAGTATTGCATTTTCATGCCAGGTTTTTTTTTTGCATCCTTTCTTTCATGTCTGTTATTCTGCCCAATAATCTGTAAGAAGCTCCCATCTCCACTGTGTCCATTACCAATTATCTCATCATGAATCATTAAATCATAAATAGTTATTTCAATAATCCTTTTTGATTCAATCCTGTTCCATATGTATGCATGAATAGACATGCTTAAACCAAGTATATATTTTTATACTATAATCATTATGACTCTCAGCAGCATGCAAAGATAAAACATCCATTACAAACATAAATACAGTAACAGCATTCAAAAATAGAATAATAAAGCCCCCAAAACAAAACAACATATTTTCTGATAGCATTATTTAATAATAAAGCCAGTTTGCTTTAATGGATAAGGTGCTGGAGTAAAAACCAGGAGCCTGTGAGTTCTAGTCCTTCTTTAGGCATGAAAGCCAGCTGGGTGACTTTAGGCCAGTCCTTCTGTCTTAGGCCAAGGGTGATGGTGGTGAGGAAAACAGTAGGCAGGAACATTATGTACACCACCTTGAGTTGTACAAAATAAAGGCAGGATGTAATAATAGCAACTCATACTATTTCTAATTTTAAAAAACCTCTGGAAGGGTTTTACTTTAACTTGCTTTCATTGGGGCAAGTCTTATTTCAGAGGTAGGCTGTCCTACAACATGGTAACATGAGAGAAAAGCACTTCCTCCTAACCTCTGCTCCCTTTATTTCATGGTCGTGGGGAATAGCCTATATTTTTCTGATAATGATTATATAGGATGGATTATTCTAGTATTTGAAATAACTAAACCTTTTTCTAAGCAGACTCTTGCTTATCACCATTCTTACCCATTCCTGAGTCTCCAAAGAAGCCAATAATTTTTCTGTAATTTTTGAACAGAACTTTGCCACCCATCCATTCATGTTAGCTAGCAGAATAGTTCCCTCCCCCCAGATTACATTAATTCAGGATGTGGCATAATTTTTCCCAAAGCTCATCTCTGGTCCTTCCATTATCACCATTCTCCAAAGGCAAGTGTCACCAGCCTATGGAATTCTGCTTTCATACACACCCAATAGAAACCTAGGTGACATTGATTGATACTTTCTGACATACATCTTAACCCTTTCATTCATAACTGAAACTACTCCTTCGCTTTGCTTATATACTCATCAGCTACACAAGATCAGGCCACATTCATTCTGATCTGTTACCAGCATGAAAATTATGTTTTGTATATCTGCCATATATTTCAATTTGATGTTCACACCTAAGAAAAAACAAAGAGTTGTTAAATATCTGTGATTTCAGAATATCTATTCTTTTGTATACATCTTTATCGGCTAGAAGCCATTATTTATTTAATTAGCTTCTGTTTAAAATTTATTACTGAGCTGCTGTTACTTCAGTTATAGTTTGACTGTGGTTATTGATCACCTCAGCCCAGCATTATGCTTCATATAGTAATGTCAGGAGAAGATGTCTGTACAAACTGGTAATCACATTTTTATCTATGGAAAATCAAAAGAAAACAATGAATTGGGAAATTCAGTTGTTTTGCTCAATCATAGAACATTTAGAAAACTGGATCAAGTAAGCCTACATGCCCCCAAAGCAAATTTCATCACAGAAGAAATGAAATACAGATAAAGCAGGAACATGAAGAGCATCATACAATACTGTGATGAAAGATAAGATTTGAAAATCTAGATTTGAAATAAACACTTATACACACTTATCTGGGAATAAATTGTTATTGCATGTAATGAAACATTCTCCAAAGTAAGCATGTCTAAGATATTCTTGTTTACATAAAGGGGTCAGCGGAGTAAATTAATCTTAAAATACTGAATCCACCCAAGAAATTTAAAATGTATTTTGATATTGTGACTGATTTTTTTAAATAAAGACATTTAAAACACAGGATGTCTTTTTTTCTCTGCAAAAGGTATCTATTTAAATGAATAATACTCAGACTTTATCATGTCTTTGCAGTGTAAGCCTTATTACTTTCAGTGAGACATCAACTGAAATAGCAATTAAAACTATAAAACTTATTCTTTAAACATATTTATTCTAGTCTTAATCAAAAATTCCTTTGTGGAAACAGGTTATGCTGTTTATACAATGGACTTGTAAAAGCAGTAAGTATGTTTTTGTATTGCTGCACAACCTATAGTTTTAATTGCTATGGGTTTTAAAGCAAAGTGTAAAAATGATTGTGTAGGTTTCATTTTAATATCACAGTACATTATTTTGAAAAGGAAATTAAGAATCCTTTATGATGGCTATTCAGAGCAACGCTTGTTCATATATAATGAATTGTAGAGGCCACCTGCCAGTTCTTTAACATAAAAAAATAAAACTTCCTTCAGGAGGTCCTGCTAAAATATTCTTAATGGCCCTTGGGTTTTTGTTTTTTTTTTTGCCCACCGAAAGGTTTTGCTCGCCAGTGAGTTTCATGCACCGATTATGTCCACTGAATTCAGCTGTCTCATGCTTTTTCCCCCCAGGTGGTCAGGGTCAATGATTGACAGTTACCTCTGCAAATGTATGCACTCACACTGTAATCACAACAAGGATCTTGCATCAGCCAATTATGTCCACACTGGGCAAAACTTTTCAGACATAAGTTTTTAACCCAAGTGGTGGGCAGAAAGGATACAAGAGTCCACTTAAGTATAGGCAGATAGATTTTCACTAACATGAGGAGAAACTTTGTGATCTTAGAACACTTTGAAAGCCCATTGCCTAGAACATGGTTTCTAGCCGTCAATTGGAGATTCCACTAGCTTTAGAATCCCTTTAGTAAGCAGAATGTTAGGCTAAATGACCCACAAATTAGTTTTACATTAAGCAGTTGCCTTATGTTAAAGGATCATAGTTTCTAGCAGCAATTGCCTTTTTTTCTCCTTTTGCTGCTGAGATATTAACATACTTTAGTTTTATAGCATTAAACTGCTTGGCATACGTATACCAATGTAAACAGTAAGGTACTTCATTGAGGCTGCAATTCTAAGCATACTTTCTAATCAGTAAGACTTAGTTGAATTTATTTCTGAGTAAGCATGCTTAGGACTATCTATGTACTACTAAAAATCTCATGTCTGTTTGTCTGTAACCATCAACTGGGTGAAACAGCGCATCATAGGGCAACAATTTTTCAAACGAAGTACCTCAAATGGGCTAACATATAGAATGCATTTACAGAATGCATCCAAAATCCCATCCTGAAATTTGGCAAAGTTGTGGCTGTTTCAGCACCACGGCGTTGCCGCCACTTCAGTGCCACCGTACTGCCACAATCAGCTGTGGTCATGTGGTGGTCATTTCCAACACTCCCTGACAGCTTCCTACAAGTCAATGTGGCAGCCAGCAGGAAGTCTAAACTTGATCGTGATTGCCAACATTCCCTGCCGGTTTCTGACAAGCAAAGTCAGTGGGGAAGCCGGTGGAAAGTTACAAGTCCAAGGCCAGCAAGCAGGTAAGTGGTTGCTGCCAGGTGGGGGAGGGAGCCAGCAGGTGCTGGAGAGGTGTGGCGAGGGTTGAGGGCAATGCACGGGGGTATGCAGGAGCCACAGTGTCAGTTAGGGAGAGGGGTGCAGTGCAGGTTGGAGATGGTGCACAAGGGTGCAGGTCAGGGAGGGGGTGTGGGGTGCATTGCGGGTCAGGGAGGGTGCGCAAGGGTGTGGCACAGGTCAGGGAGGACGTGGCATGGGTCAGGGAGGATGCGCAGGGGTATGTGGCTGGTGCGGTGCAAGTGCAGAGGGACTAGGGGAAGGTTTGTAGGTGAGGAAGAGGGAGGAAGGAAGGAAGGAAGTTAGTTTCTCTGTTTAGGTAAGGAAATCTCTGAAATGTGAGCCCAGTGGGTCACCGATTGTCTAGTAAAATTATAAAAGTGAAATGAGGCATATGTTTAAATGATCCTGGACGCTTTTTTTTTTTTTTTTTTTAACCTAGCGTATCCTTCCAACATGTAGGGGAAAAAAATGTCAGAAAGTAAGCATTTTCCTTAATGAGCTGCATCTGGGTTATCCGAAGCATTTATTATATTTCTTAACCCAGGAACCATTTAAAGCATGCAAACATATACCTGTAATCTGAATTGCTACAGTCCAAGCAAAGCTGTACCTCATGAATTTCTCTGTGTTTGGTTGATCAGCCCTTGTTTACTTCACTCCAGAGTTCCTAAATTTTAAGTAAAAATGTGAGCTCATTGAGCAGATCTAAAGCAGGCTGCTATACAAATAGAACACAGAACCTGCTGGATAATGGGAAAAATCTTGGAGGAATATGGGAAGCCTTGATTGGAGCTAAGATGGAACCTGACAGGTGAGAAGTTGCTGAAGGAAGCATACAGTATTTGTGAGTGGTGGAGCCTCAAGGAATCTGCACTTGCTGTCTGGTGATCTCAAATTAGGAATATT
Source organism: Python bivittatus (assembly GCF_059951505.1). Lineage (NCBI taxonomy): Eukaryota > Metazoa > Chordata > Lepidosauria > Squamata > Pythonidae > Python > Python bivittatus. The sequence goes on along the minus strand of NW_028277030.1, from coordinate 115,894,192 downwards.
AGGGCTTCATGACTTTTTTTTAAGATAACTTTTCAAGCATCTGATAAAGTGACAGTCCATAAAAGTTTTCTTAGCTCATAACCTCCTTGCTTATTTTTAGGAATTTTTTTTCTTCCAGTACATTTTATTTATATAACTGTAGGTTAAAAAGTAATAAAGACCCTATGAATCTGATGATCATATAGAGGCAGAACATAAGGCAGTTTTTGATCAGAGTTACAAAGAGTTTATGATCACCTGAAACTATGGAAGAAGCTAACAAGGTAGATGGTTATCTAAGAAGCATGGACTCCATACTCCTCTGGCCTATCCCATGTGCCCCTGACCACCTACCATGCTCAGACCTGAAATGAGATTGCTGTAGACTGAGTAACTTGGCACCAGGTATAGCAAGTCACTACCACCGTATAAGCCCCAACTGAGGCAGGCCAGCATTCAGGTGATGGGTTGTATGACATAGAGCAATATCACTCAGTCCTCTTGTCAAAACATACTTGGAGGAACTCTAATGAATGAAACTCTGGTGAAAAGGCACTTTGCACAACACAGAGGAGTACACTGCACTCAAATGCAGATTCTGAAGAGGGAGGAATCCTTCACTACATAAGTAGAATCCAGCATCCTCTACTAACACATCTCTGTTTAGAACTCCTACAGGTGATCCTCAACCACAAGTGCTGAATGTTCATTCCAGAAGCAGGTGCTCTTTTCCACAATAATGTGACATGGGGAAGCATGGAAGGAGGAAGCAGATGTCATCAGGGTAGATGGTTTGAGTTTGTCTACTTTCTTGTCAACCACTAAGTTCTCCCATTGGTTTATGATACAATGAGAGCAAACCACAGCTTGACACAAAGTTTGAAACCCATTATGTATTGTTTGAAATATTAGTCAAACTGCATTTTTTAACACGTTTTCATTCCAACATCTATGACAACAACTCAAGCAGGGTAAGGCTCATTTCAGGGTTTGTTTGTTTGTTTGTTTCTTATCAAATGTACAGTACTTAAAAAACTCTTTATTATTTGATTTTCTTTTTTATATTTATAAATTTAATAGAAATAGTTTAAAATAAAATAATTAGAAAGAAGACTCAGGTAAGCTGCACTTTATCACTGCAACATGTGCACCTTAAAACATTGAACTGCAGCAAAGGAAAAGGATTATGCCTCCTGATACACATTGTTTATTGTGGCAAAACCTCTTTAGTGGCTACCTAGTAGTTCAAGTGGATTCATTCCATATCTTTCCTGCTGTGCTCAAAAAACCCATGTCATTTTATTTTGGGTTGCTAACTCACCCAATATAAAATGCCTCATTATTTTAACATATTTCTTTGCCCCCCCCTTTTAATACTTAATATAAGGGAGACATGACGCTAATACACACACACCTTTTTAAGCTAAACTAAAATAAGTACATTCTAAGATCTAAAGGAACACTGTGTTGCAAAATCTCCCTAATATGAAAAGTAATTTTCACCAATTTCCCATTTGCCTTAGAACAAATCCTCTAACAAGGTATAAAATCCGCTCTTTCCTTCCCACACACCTAATAAATACCCTTGCAATTACCATTAATCTTGGATAATCTTGAGTCATGCATAATTGTGTGAAAAATGAATAGGCCTTCTAGAAGATGGCTGTATGTACCCTGAATGCATTGATAGGATCAATTTGAACAGCATGTCATGCCCAAAAGAGAGGGAGTTTGTCTTCAGTGCCTTAGCTAGCATGGAACCTATCCAGAGAGGGAAGTAAAGCAGGCATGAATGTCCAACTGTAAATCCATTTCCAGTGTAAAGATGGAGTTGGTCCAGCTGTTCTGACAGAAAATATGCCTTGCTTCTGATCTAGACTAGGACTTGAATTATAGAGGCCCAGAAAACATGATGGAAAGAGAAGGAACTGAATGCATCTCTCTATCCCAGTTAATTCAGATAAGGATTAAAATATGAAACTGCAAAAATAATTTATGCTTCTGGAAATTCTGGAAATTGTAGTTCCAACACATCTGGATTGGGGAAAATTAGTTTGGCTCAACAGTTGGGCTATGGCAGAATTTTTGCAGTTTGCTTATATGGACTCAGAAACCCTTCCTGATCTACTAAAAATTTCCTAGAGGCCAACTAATATATGGCATTCTGTCTTCTGTTTTCTGCAATATCTAATGAGACTGGAGCGTATAGAATAACAGCTGTATCCTGGTGGAACAGCTGAATCTAGAGCAAGGCAAATATTTACCCATATGAGAAAGATGCTCTTTAACAGTAAGGATTTAAAACAAAAAACAAAAAACAGGGCTGGCCTTGTCATCTGTCAGTAGATGAAGATAGTGAGCAAATAGTAGGAACCTCCCAGCAGTCCTTCCAAATGTACTGCTTGTATCCCCATGCTGATGGATAGAGCTTTATAAGCTACCTAACGTGTCCTAAGTCTCTAAACCAGGCTAGTGTTTCAGGTATGGCAGAAGAGGACTCAAAGCTATCAGTGATGAAAGAAGCTTACGGCTCGGTGCAGCTGCTTCTATTCATGAAATGGGGCAGATAAGGGAACACAATATTGTGGGCAGGCTTTACCACTAGCATACTATTCCAGAATGTATCATAGGAGAAAATATATTAAATTGCTTAGTCTAGAAGTGAATATGGCAATGACAACTCCTGGGTCTAAGCAATTAATGAGTGGCTGAGGACTTTAACCAGGAAAACTTAATTTTCCTAGATGGCTGGAACTCTTGCTGTGTTTGGAAGATGAAACCCGCCCTTTTCATTTAGTAGAAAAATCAAACAGCAGGTTGGCAATTTGAAATATAGGAGAGGGATTAAGGGCTGTGAGTTCAGCTAGAATGGCTATGTGACTTTGGAATTATTTGCTGTCCTCTAAGAAGACATGGTAGAAACAGCACTTTTGCTGCCTGTCCCCGCCTTCCTTTTAAATAGCCTTCTGGCATGGACAAACAAAAGCATAGTTTACAAAGACACTTTGATTTCCAGTGTCTAAGTATTCCACTCTTATCCAAAGAACATTATGATTGAATCCAATTCATTTTGACTAAACTCACTGGAACTTACTTTTGAATAGACACGCAGAGAATAAAACATGATACACTATGCTATGCATATGTATCTTTATGGTGTCTTGCACACAAGTCTTGCTCCAAGAGTGCATAAATGTACCCTGATCATTGCTCCTTTCAACAGATTTATGGATGGCTGCAGCAGTTATGCAGCAGGCAAACATTCGTGCTGCACCTAAGGGCATTTTCAATCCCATAATAGCTTGCCATGAAGATAAGCCATTATGTGTTTTGTTTTGTTTTCCTGTCACAGCTCTTATGAATTGGCACAGAATATGGTATAGTTTTTGGATTGTACAAGGAATTGGCTGCCTTTTTAAAAAATATTCACCTGTATCTATGTTTGAATACTTCATAACAATCAAGCAGGTGCCATTGGCCAACAATGCTTGAGATCTGATATAGCTTTGTTAATGGGAAAAGCTTCTGGTCCTAGAAGAAAAGTTGCATTCACTGAAAAATCATTTCTGGGAGCATACTTTCAGTTGCTGTGAATGGAGCAACTATACTGAATCTCACCCATGCTCAGATGTGGGTCTGAGGGTAAGAGAGGGAATTTGCAGAAATAATGATTTTTACTTCAAAATATCTAGCAGAGGTGCTGGTGATGCTTACCAGAAGTACTGTATAAACAAAACAGAAATTTAGACCTTAAAAATAACAGACAGGATATATAACATCTTTGCCTTTCTTTCAACATTAACTGTTAGAATAAACATATTTATTTAAATGAAACAAGTGTGCACTGTGGATGTATCTTTCTATCAAGAGTTCACGGGAATTAACACATTTATACAATATCATCCAGCTAGATAGAGATTATCTACTTATGGATTAATCTGAGAAGAATATCTATCCCATGAGCTTCTTAACTGCAACAAGATACAAATGAATCCCAAGAAATAAGAGACACCCACTTCAGACTGTAAACAGACTTTTCCCTAAAACAACCCAAATTGTTTAGTTTCTCTCTTGTTTAAGCAAAACTTAGACTTCATCTGTGTCCAGTTCTGGATACTACACTAAGGATTCAAAGGAATTTGAATGGAGATGGTCATAGATATGAAAACAGGTCCAGTGAGGAAAGGCTGACCAAATTGGGTGTGTTTAGCCTGGACAAGCCTGAACAAATGATAATATTCTTCAAATATTGGAAGAGCTATCTTGGAGGAGAAGGTTGTTTTCGCCTGCCCCAGAGAGCAGAAGTAGACCTAATAGGACACTCAACTTTAGAGGGTGCCCAATACCAAACCAGACCACTCATTCATCTCAGTCTACATCTGGAATTCCCAGTTGGCAGCAATTCTCACACATGCTGAGAAAACTAGGTTCAGAGGAACTGCTTTATGACTGGCAGTAATTCTTCAGGATTTTAAGAGTTTTCTCCAAGCTATATTGGGAGATATTTTATGATGTATTCAGTTAGCCTAAGTGAACATTTTGTCTTATGAGCGGAATATAGATTTTAATATTAGTCAGTTCTTTAAACTATATTTGTTTTTTTTCTATTTTAGTTTATTTTTACCACTACTGCATTTTACCACTTCCCCCCCCCCTTTTTTATTGTATCTTCAGTTTTTACTTTTGTTTGTTAAATTAACTAATTAAAAAATTGACTACAATACTATAACTGAAATAGGATGAGTCATAAAGTGGAAGAAAGAAGGAGAAAGAAAAGAATGAGTCTACATCTGGATTTGCCTAACATGCTAAACAAGGTTAGTAAAACATAATTGAAATGATAATCCCAAATAAAGGTTAACAAAATGTAATTGGTGTGTTTATAGAACTAGTTCTGCTCAATCAACCATGAGGCTTAATGCAACCATGAGGCTTCATTTTAGCCTAATTTAGTTTAGCATGTTACTGTATATGAATCCAACTTACAAGCGTTCGAAGTCAGGTAGCAGTGAGATTTGCCACTTTGACAGACACATCCTTGGGAAATAAGTCATGGAATATTCCATTCCACAGCTGAAAAAGGGCTTAATTTGTATTGTGCTTTACCCTGCTACAATCTGCCTATTAAAGTCTGCTTTGATTTCCTGGCTAGAGGAAGGCAGTCTATCTGCCTCTTTCCCTACTTTGTTGGATCAATCTCTGGTCTCCCAAGCCCTGTTAATGATGTTCTGCTGTGCATTGGGATCTGTGGGTGAGCTGTAAATGCTCAGATGTCTCATAGAGTTTTGGGTTGGGAGAGGGGTCAGAAAGGTGAAGCTCACAAGTGGCTGCTTTCAGTGGTTCACCACTGTAGTTTTTCTCCTTTCAAGGTAACAGCTCCCTGTGCAGATTGTGTGACTTTTGTCATGCTCAGCATGGAAGGATCAGAGCTCAGTAATAGAGCAGTAATATTCCTGCTTTGAATGCAGGAAGTTCCTGATGTAGTCCTTGGTCTGCTGAAATATCAAAGAGCTGTTGCCTGTAACTGCCTGCATTCACACAGTACATTTAAATCAGTTCATTTCTTAGGTTGGCACAATATACAGGTTTAGTTCATGCATCACTCAAAGCACCAGCCTCCCCTAAGCAATGTTAACACTATGAAATTGTTAATATATTGTGCAAATTGGGTTGGTGGGCTTTAAAAGATCTGGTAGAGTTATGTGAACGCAACCATTGTGTAGGTAAGAGTAGTTATGTGCAGGCCCAGAATTACCTGTGATCTGTAATGTCTCTCTTTGTTTGGCCTCCAAAGCCCTTCCGACATTGACTGCCAAAAATCTGCCATTTTCAGGCAAGAAATATGTGATAACTGCAGTGTAAAAGTCAGTGTTTCTCAACTTCTGTAACTTTGATGTGTGACCTTCAATTGACTGGGGAATTCTGGAAGTTAAAGCCCAGACATCTTAAAATTGCTGAGGTTGAGAAACACCAGTGTAAATTTAAAAAATGAACATCCACCAGCCCCCAAGCCGACTAAAAAACAGCAAAAAAATATTTGACATCTCTCAAGTATGGGCTATCTATTGATGGTGTGAATGTTTCAGCAGGATTATTCTTACGTTCTCACTTAGTAGTGTCTTCACTGCTGATATCAGTAAGGAAATCAGAATGAGCTGAATAATGTCCATAGTCCTTCTTGGAGAGTGATCTCTTGGTGATTACAAGAATGCTTGTTTTTTGGGAATTACAAATTCTGCAGTTCTGATATTGAGGTCATTATTAGCTGATGCATCCATACCATTTGAATTGTTGATAGCGAGCGGATAGGAAGCTACTAGACAGCTAGGATAGCTAGACATTAAGTACTAGTGATTACTACCACTACTGAAATTGCACTTCTCTCTTACAAGGACCATGCATGTACCCATATACTCAGGGCTGAAATTACAGCTGTGAAAAGTACAGCTACAGAGCATAGCACTGCACTGCAACAAAGAAAGAGGGTGTTACTATTCTGAGCACTGTAATGCAGATTTGCCCAATCAGATGCCTTCCAGGCGTAGTGGGACTACAACTTCTAGAAATCCTAACTAGCCAATAGCCATGCTAACAACAGATTATGGGCAGTAAATCTCAACTCCTTTGGAAAACAGCAGACTGGGGAAAACTGCTGTCATGTTCTGAAACTTCTTGGAAACGTTCTGGTAGCCCAGTGGTATAAAGAAGAGAAATTCATACTTCCTAGGAATTAAAAGCAGTTAGAGGATAACAGGAACAGCTTTGGAAAAATTGGCTCCATTTTCCCCAACAGATTCCCTCCAACTTTGCAGAAAGCTATTACATTCATTTGCCTATGCTTTCTGCACAAATAGACAATTACGTGCACAGTATATTAAACCAGAATAGGCAAAGCACATATTTGGAAAAGGTGCCACTTAAAACTTCATAAGCAAGGTTTTTTTTAAAAGCAATTAACCCACCAGCAAATTGTACAGAAAACTAGATAAACTCACAACATTTTAAATGGAATTGTCAGTTAAGTAATAAAACACAATAAGTATCTGTCTCTGAAAACTTGCAGAATTTCCAAAGGAGACCAATGTTCTGTCTGAATGTGAGAGTTGCAAAGGGAGAACAGGATTAATCCATTGCTTCAACATGCACTTATTCTTCAGAACTCATTAATTACCCACAAGCTTGATGCCAGAGCTTGCATTTCTTCCATCTGCATTGAAGTTCCAAATTACATTACTTAATTATCGATTTCCACAACAACTTTAGGTACTCCTTCAAGCGGTTCTGTTTTCCAAATCTCCCACGCAGCAAATTATTTGGAAGATAAAGTTTCCTTCATTAAAGGGAAGCAAGTTTGGGACAATGCTGGTTAGAACCTGACTAGAAAAAAACACAATTACTTCAAGTAGGGGGCCTTTTGGACTACCTGTTTCTCTTTCTGATGAAACTGAAACTGAATCCAGACCAGGTGCTTCTGGTCAAATGAAAGAGACTGGGGAACAGGGTTTTAAACTAAGCTGGAGGACGTTACATTTCTCCTGAAGGTTTAAGATTTGTAGTTTGCATTCCTGGATTCAGCAAACCATCCATGTGCAGTAGTTTCATAGCTAAGGCTAGTGCCGTAATTGCAATTATCAAACCCACCCATAATGGTGTGTCTTTAGTTACACTTCATTGCAACTGTGAAATGAAAAAGCACTCCTATGTGGAGCTTTCTTTAAAAAATGTTGGGAAAGATCAGCTTTTCCAAAATGCTGCTACGATTCTTTGGATTAGGGTTGATTATAGGGAGAACATGATTTCCTTTTTAAAACACTTTGCTATACTATATGGCTGGAAAACAGTAACTCCTTTGACAATTTGCTGATGATTCAAGATTTTAATTGATTAGATCCAGTCTGTTTTATTAATGCACAGTACTGTTTTTCATTACATTTAAAATAATCGATTGGGGTTTTGTTGTATCATATTCATATTGTTAGCTGCTTTGAACATTATTCTTTAAAATATATCAATGAAATAAATATACATGGATTATGTAATGGAGGTTCCTAGAAAAGCTATCCCTAACCATGTCTCAAAGTGGCTCTGAGAGATGATATAAATGAAGAAGGAAGAAAGCTTTTAGGAATCTAAATTTTGGGAATCAGGATTGCCCATTTTTGCTGTGACACTCCTCTTGGTCCCCCTCAACCAGAATAAGGCTGTCTGAATGGCTTTTCATGGAGAATGCAACCAAATTTTAAATTGTTAATGGATTGCTGTTGCCGCTATTGTCTAATGCGTAGAGCAGTGTTGTCCAAACTTGGCCACTTTAAGATGAGTGGACTTCAACTCCCAGAATTCCCCAGCCAGCATGGCTGGCTGGGGAATTCTGGGAGTTGAAGTCCACTCATCTTAAAGTGGCCAAGTTTGGACAACACTGGTGTAGAGTAATGAATTTGAATACTCAGGCACAGTACTATGTGCACTACTAGATTACCAATACAGTTTATGTCATTTATATAATGCATATATATTATGGGTAATCTCTATTTTGCATTATTTTGAGGACATATGATTCTCCTAAGCTTGTCTTTTTTTATATATTGTTTTCAAGTTTTCCCTCATAACAAGTCTTGTTAGGGCAATAAAGGGAACAATTCTAGGAGCTTTTTTTTTTCTTTCCTTTTTAATCCTGTTGATATCAGTTTCAGTCTACTTCTATATTCAGATATAGGCTGTCAAGGAAAAACAGGCACATTTACTGAAATATTTAGAGCACCATTCACAACTTGCTGCCTTCCAGAAACGTTTGTGTTCCCTGAAAGTGTGGGAGGCGTTTGGCTGCATCAAGTTGAGGAAAGATCGGCCTTTCTCAAGACATGAAAGACCTGGAGGTTCCCAGAGGCATTTGAGTTGAGAGCTTAAACAAGCCCTGTTGTCTAATTGTTTTGGCTTAGTAGTCTGAAACAGAATGGTTTTTCAGCTCCTGGTATACATTATAGTATGGTTTTGGATATTGATTTTTATGAATTGTGTTATTGTTTTTTGGTTTTAATCTCTGTATGTTGCCTGGAGTCACCTTACTGTATATCAGTGAGATATACAGCTATACAGATGTTTAAATAATTAAATAGAGATAACCTATAGGATAAAGAATTTGGATTGCCAGGAGTCGTTGGTTTGAATTCCATCATGTCATTCAGACAGAGCTATCCAAATTGATGTCATTTACTGCCTAGGGATGAAGCCCTCCTGTGTATCTAAGCAGGAGCAAATGATTATTTGGAGTTGGAGATAACTGGAAAAAAGATAAGGATAGACAACATTGGGTAAACAAGGGCCTTTTAAATGTGTTTCCCCCCCACTATGTTAGGTTTATGTCAAAAATTTCCGCTACAGCTTTCATTCATTTCTAACATCAAAATGGTGGAACCTATGCTACCAGTTTACAACAGCTGGAGAAAGTTCTATTAGCCACAAATAAATGAGACACTTGTAACCTAGAACCCTTTGGTTTTACACCCCTGGGTTAACTGAGTTCCATCAAAAACTCCAATCTGATAGCCACACCAAATCAGAAAAAAATCAGTAGGTACTTGGGAACTCAGCTAAGCTGAGAACTCAAGATGATATTGTGGATTTTACTCTCATATACAAGAAGAGGTAAAATGAAAAAAGTTACAAAATTGCTAGAAAAAGAAAAAGGAAAAAAAGAAAAAGAAAAAGAGAAAGAGAAAGAAAATATGCAAACAATTACAATACGAACAGTATAAATATGCATAATTGCTTAAAAACTATTGTTTTGTGGTATGTTCCTTTTCATCTCTGACCACAAGTTTTCTAAGGGAAGAGACAGGTTTGTTAGTCACAGTGCTTGAAATAGATTCCTTGATTCTGCCAAAGAAATTATCTGATTTGTGGGCCCAGGGGGAATTATACAGGAGTTAGGGTCTGTTAGGTTTATGTCCTGCATAGATGGAGGTTGGGGAACAAATATGTTTGGATGGATCAGGAATTAAGGAGGAAGGAGTGGTATGGGAAAACTATTACTTAGGGTTAAAAATAGTTCTGCATGCTGTAAACTGTTGGCAGCATGAAGATGCAGATTAAAGTTAATCTTCCATATTGATTCAGAACAGCAAATTATATAATAAGCTCAAGAACTCAGTTATAGGAGAACCCAACAAGTAATAATGCCAGTATGTTTTCTACTGTTTGTACGTATGCACCTTCAAGTCAGTTTTTGACTCCTGGGGACTGCCTAGAAAGTCCCTGCAGTTTTCTTGGCAAGATTTCAGAAGTGGTTTATCATTGCCTCCTTCCTATTGCTGAGAGAAAGTGACTGGCCCAAGGTCACTCTGCTGACTTGGTGCCTAAGGTGGGACTAGAACTCACAGCCTCGCAGTTTCTAGCCTGATGCTTTAACCACTATACCAAACTGGCTCTCTTTTTCTACTGTTTCTGGGCAAAGCAAATTTAAAACTGGAAGAAAAATTGAAACAAAACTTCTACTAACATTAGGAAAAACTCCCCAGCACTCCCCACAATATCAGCATATACACAAACACACCATTCATACACTGCTCTTATGACACAAGGCTTTCCTGGAAGTGAAACTTGCTGGTCTTATCCTAATTTACTTCTGCCTGGAGCTCTAATAACTTTATTCTATAATTTATCAACAACAAAATGGAAAGGCATGGAGGAAAGAAATACATTAAAGGCATGAATTTCCATCATACAGTTTTACTCTTATGCTGCTGGGCAAATGCCACAGTAGGATGTATTGACAGAAGTCTTATGACACCGGATAAAATGGTTTTTGCTTTGTTTAAAGCTCAACTGGAGTGCTTTGTTTGACTCCACAGCACATATTCATTAAGACAGAGGCAACTCAGAAAAAATTAGAAGGAAAATTGGCAAGAGGACAAATAGCTCACAAATATGGCCTAGGTATATAATTGAAACCAAAAATGTAGGACTTGCATAGCTAAAAGTGCATGCCTTGTGTGTGTGCTTGTGTTTGACTCCATCCATGTCTGTAAAAGAGGAAGCAGTACAGCTGCACAGTCTTGCAAACGATTTTTCCTTGCAAACATTTTCTCCTTAAAAATGTTTAAGAGGGGGAAGCTAACATGCTGCAAAGAAAAGTGCTAGACACCACAATTTTACTTATGAGTCTGGACCACAGCCATTCTTAGAAAATAAAAATAGTGGTAGCTGTGGCTCAGTGCTTTGTTTGGAAGTATCCTCACCTGCCAAAAAGAAACAGTAACCAGTCAATAGAGAGATTGGAAAACTCAAAGAAGTGGTTATCCTGACCCATTGGCTTCCATCAAGTTGTAACCTAATGAAACACCTTTGGTTAATTCACAAGACAAGAGGTTCTCAAACTGTGTGTTTGACCACCTGTGATTCAGGACCAACTTCGGCGGGGAGGAGGGTGTCACAAAATTGTTCAGATCTTGCCTCGGGCATGATTGGATCATAAAGGTGGTGAGTCAGTTTTTCATTTGCTTCCTTTTCTTAGCAGAAGAACAAGAGTTTTGAACAAGCAACTTTGGGTGTGACTATTCAGCCAACAGTGTGTCTTTAGTATCTCCCAGTAGTACTATATCTATAGTCTTTGGAGTTTTATTCATGTGGCAGGCACAGAGATCATTGATCAATTTTGCCATGATATTACAAAGTTTGAGAACCCCAGATTTGGACAAATCTAAGTCAAAACATACTGCTGGAAATTGGATTCAAAGGGCAAACAGAACAGATAGTAAAGGCAAAGCAGAGGTTTAAGGATTCCAGAAGACAAACAACATAGCAACTAAGGTTCAAGGGCAAGACAGAAACATGATCAAGGAGTCATATGTACCAGGTCTCAGGCACCAAAACCAGGCTGTATTGAGAAGTAATTCAACCACTTTTTTGCATAGGAACAAAAAAATATTGGCAATAGATTTTGTCCTGAACAGTACAGTCAACCTTCACTCATCATGATGACCTTGATTTGGTTCTGGCCCTCATCTTGGCCCATCGCACATTCCTGTGGCATTTCATTATTCCTACTGGTAATATGGCCAAACACAATATAGGAAAGGCAGAAAATAGTATTATTGAAATCCATGTTACTAAATTATAGTTCCCAGGTTTATTACCATTGGCCATGCTAGCTAGCTAGCTAGCTAGATATATCACTGCCCATCTCACAAGAAGTAACTCTGGGCAGCATACAGCAAAAAATATAAAACAATAAACATGTTAAACACAGTCATATTAAAAGTTGAAACACACACACAAACACACAATATTAGATCAGCAAGGGAGCCACCTCAAGATCTCACCAGTCCCCTGATACCCCCAGGCCCGATGACATAGCCAGGTCTTCAGGGACTTCCAGAAAATAAATAGAGCTGGAGCTGACCTCACTTTGGGGGGAGGGGGTTGAGAATGTTTTATAAGGTGGGTGCCATGGCAGAGAAGGCCCATCTCCTCAGGCCCACCAAGTGTAGTTCCGTGACAGGTGGGACCCGCAGCATACCTCTCTTGCTGGATCTGATGGGATGGGCAGATGTAATTGGGGAAAGGCAGTCCCTCAAATAACCTGGCCTCAAGCCATGAAGGGCTTTAAAGGTTAAAACTACCACCTTGAATTGGACCTGGAAGCAGACTGACAACCAATGCTGTTTGGGAGCAAAGGTATAACACGTGCTGTTCTAGAAGCACACATAACTGCCCGTGCTGCTGCATTTTGCATCAGCTGAAGCTTCTGGATACTCTTCAAGGGCAGTCCCATGTAGACTGCATTACAGTAAACCAATCGGGAAGTGACTAAGGCATGAGCAACTGTGAGCAAACCCCCCAGATCTGGGAATGGGAGCAACTGTTGCACAACGTGAAGCTATGCAAAGGCCTTCTTAGCCATGACCACCACCTGCTCTTCAAGCAGGAGTTGTGAGTCCAGGAGGACCCCCAGATTGTGTACTGGGTCTGTCTGGGTCTGTTCAACCCCATCTAGCACCAAAGATGGCATAGTCCTGGAACTGGCAGGCCCCAAAACTCCAAGCCAATCAGTCTTGCCATGGTGCAGCTGAAGCCTGTTGTTCTGCATCCAGACCCTCATAGCTACCAGACACTGGGAGAAGACGTCCATAGCATCACTTAATTCGCCAGGGGCAGAGATGTATAATTGGCTGTCATCAGCGTATTGATGATACTTCACTCCATGGTGATGGATGATCTCACCCAGAGACCTCATGTAGATATTGAATAGCAGCAGAGAGCAATGAACCCTGCGGCACCCCACATAATAGGGGTTGGGGATGAGATCTCTCCTCCCTAATCACCACCGACTGGAACCAACCCTGGAGAAAGGAGGTGAACCAGCACAACACAGTGTTGCCACCCCCAATCCCCCAAGCCGATCCAGAAGGATACCATGGTTGATGGTACTGAAAGTCATAGAGAGGTCAAGTAGGGCAAGGATAGATGCACAACCCCCATCCTGCCCTTGCCAGAGATTATCCAAAGCACAACCAATGCCGTTTCTATCCCATACCGAGGTCTGAATCCTGACTGAAAGGGATCCAGATAATCTCCTTCATCCAAGGTCTGATGAAACTACTGCACAACTGGCTAGATACTAGACAAAAATTGTCCAGTATAGAGAGGACCAGTGATGGCTTCTTGAGGAGGGGGCGAATCAAGACCTCTTTAAGAGGTAAAGGAACAACCCCCTCACACTAGAACCTACTCACACGACACCCCCTGGGCTGCTTTAACCAGCCAGGAGGGGCATGGATCTAAAGAGCAGGTGGCTGAGCTCACAGTCCTAAGGACCTTGTCCACTTCCTCAGGCCCAGCGGTTTCAAACCAATCCCAGATAACTGGGCAAGACTGCTCCCCAGGCATTTCCTCCAGACCTGCAACAAGGCTGGAGTCCAGTCTTAATGAATTTGAGCTATTTTGTCTGATAAATGCTGAACAAATTCTTCCGCATGCCCCTGCAACAGGATCTCCGAGCCCCCTCTACCAAGAAGGCACATGTCACAGGGCTGCGGATGCAATAAGGGCGGAGAAGCACTGATGCTTCGCCTCCCTTATCACTACAACATAGGACTTAATAGCGGCTTTAATCTGTGTTTGGTTGAGTTTGTCCTTTGTTGAGTGCCAGCAACACTCTAGACGTCTCTTTTCATCTCCCTCAGCTCCTCCGTGAACCGTAGGGAGTGATGGGATCCATGAGAGGGGAGAGGTTGCATGGGTGTAATTTGATCTGAAGCCTCAGCTGCCCCCCTATTCCAAGTGGTGACCAAGGCTTCAGATGGACCGTGCAGCAGACCAGCAGGAACAACCCCCAGCTCCCTCTGAAACCCATCCGGGTCCATCAGTTGTGGGGGGGGGGACCAATCTAGTGGGTCCGGCCTCCCTACAGTGGACAGTGGCACTAGAGAATCCTAAGGTAATCAGGGCATGATCTGACCATGACAAGGGAGACACCAAGAGCTCCTCCAATTTCAGATCACATAGCCACTGCTCTGACAGGAACACCAGATCAGGTGTGTGACCACTGTCCTGTGTCAGGCTCTGGATGATCTGGGATAGGCCTATGGCTGTCATGGTGGTCATGAGCTCTCAAGCCACCTCAGACCACACTCCTAGAGAAGGCAGATTGAAATCCCTCAAGATCATAAGTCTGGGGAACTCTACCACCAACCCAGGGAGGCTGGTTCAACAGCAACAATCCCAACTGATCCCTACAGCCCAACTTAATAAGCAGTGTCTCACATCCAGTGACCTGAGGACCAGTGCCCCTGAAAGCCATAAGGGACTCCTGGTTGGCAGTTGCCCCACCACCACCCCTGCCCCAGGATCTCAGCTGATGCCATACCTGAAACCTAGCTGGGCATATCTCCAAAAGGGCTACCCCTCCTTTTGGGATCAGCCAGGTCTCGGTAATACATGCAGGTTGGTCCTCTCATCAATGATTAGATCGCAGATGAGGGAGGTATTATTACAGAACAACCTTGTATTTAAAAGCAGCAGCTGGAAACCAGGGCCTCTGAAGGTTTGTTGACTGGTACATGGGCTGAGACCAGGGAACTGGAACGCAAAACTGGTGTAAGACAACAGCCCCACGTTCCCCGAGAATGGCCCACTCCCTGTTAGAACTGCTGGGAGTTGTGGTTGAACTGAAAGGCCATATTCCTTATGTAAGTAGTGCTAGAATCAGGTTCTAGGAAGAGGATTCAATCTAAAATGATGTTTAATTCAGTTCCTGAATTAAATGCTAACCATGTCAGTCAGTTATATGTCTAATTTCATTTTCATGTTTTTCTGTTAATCATACCTGCAAAGGCTTTTCATTGCAATCACAGTCATAAATGAGTAACTAATTGAGACACTAGAAAATGGGACCTCTCTGTATGTAATTAAGTTTGAATGTTGAGAACTGTTTTCTTCCTTTAACTAACATCAGCTTGCTTGCTGGGTTCTTTCAGATAATATGCAAAGTTTCCAGCATTTTTCCAGAAGTTTAATATGATACACCAATTCCTTCCAGTATCTGATATTCAATAATATTATTTTGGGTTTCCCTCCCAGATTGCTTAAAGCAATATACAAATTGCCCACCCAGACCTGGAAGGGAAAGTGATAGAGATGCTCACTTCTGCATTCTTTATTTATATATTCGTGCATTCCAGAGTTAGTCACCAAACCAAAAGCAGCCATATATGTCAACCTACATAAAGTTCCAGTTGATGCTTCTTGTCTAAAATTGCAAACACTGGAGAGTTACAAGCATCTGACAGGCCATACTATATAGCTGATGGCCACTTCCTAGGTAATATTTTGTGCAATCTTCAAGATCGATAATGCCTCAGGAACCTCTGCTAGTGTAATTCAAGTGATTCATTAGAAGCAGTCTTAAAACTATCGAATAAAAGATGGGGGATAGGATGAATTCTTGTTGTCTGAGCTGTAAATTTAGTGTTTGTGTCATTATCTAGCTGCCATCAGAAAATCACGATGCATTTATTCCCCCTTTTTGATAGCCTATAAAATATACCATAAATGTTTAAAAAGAAGCAAAATTGAGATGCATCCATTATGTGTTTTGAAAATAGTTACTGAAATGCCTTTAAGTTAACATACAGGAAAATCTTTTATTTTATTTATTTAGATCCCATCTTTTATTTCAGAACTCAAGGCATATCTGAAGTCTTCCTTAATTTTACCCTGAAACACCCCATGTCAGGTAGGCAAGGCTGAGAGAGAATGATTGGTCCAAAGGCCACTTACAAGCATCATTATCAAGTACTGGACATAAACAAGTTCACTGTAATGATCCACTGTTAATCCAGTGAGTTTCTTCATGCTGCAGAAAGAACCCTAGAGCACTGATCCTTTTAACAGCATTATCTATAAAAAGGATGGGCAGTTTTTTAGGGACTGAGGAAATCTTTCATCATGGGCATCAGATTTTGACTTTTACAAGAGCAACCTAGTCCTCTCAATCTTGATTTACTTGATGACTAGCGTGTCACCCAACCTTTGGACCTACATCCTTGTTTTGAAGCTGTGTCCTTCCTCCTGTCTGGTAGGGAACTTTTTAAAAGAAAACACACACACTACGCATATCTGTGTGTGCAGAAGGATATGTGGCAGAACTTTAGTCTTATTTTTATGGAAAGTCTGATTTAAGTTATAATACAGAATGGAATTAGAGATTATTTCATGTCAACATAATGGAGAAAAATGAAATTTCTGAAAGATTACTATTGTATCAGACATTATTGGATTATTAGATGTAAAGCAATGAAATAAAAATATCACTTTCTTTCTCCATTCCCCTCCCTGCATTCCACTCCCTAATTCACAAAATTAAAAAGTTGTGGATTGTCAAGTAATTAATCTTTTATAATACTGACTTACCTGCCTTTCTTTGTCTCTTAGCCAATCAGCTGCTCTTGATAAGAATAGGTGCATCAGGAGGGATATTGCTATTGACTTGAGCAAATGTGGGGAAAAAGAGGGAGCACCAACTGTTTTTAAAAAAATCTTTTTTTTTTAATGTTCCTTAATGTACCAATGGATATTTCCATTTATTTTTTCAATTAAGTGAGAGAGACAGTGTGATACTGTGATTGAAGTTTTGGAGTAGGACTGGGGAGACCCAAGTTCAAATTCACCCTTAGCTATTGAACTTCACTGGATGCCTTTGGGCTAGAAACTTTCTCGCAGCCCAACCTATCCCAGTTATAGTTGTGAGAAAAATTGGAGAAGAGTGTATTATGTATGCCAGTTTGAGCTCTTGAAAGAAAGGTGGGGTGTAAATCTACAAATAAATACTGTAAGTAAATCCTATCCCAGTCCTTCCAGTTTTCATTCAGGACATTATGTTTAACTGTTTATGTTTAAATATTCAAATGTTTAACAAGTACTTGAAAAATATCATAGCTCTTAAAGCAATCAAGAATAAAACTTACATGGATTATACCAAAACAAGACATACTGCTTCTTTGTACCCCTCTAAAAGTTGCTTCTGAATTGTAATTTATAATGCGATAAAAATGAAAATATTGTTTTGTCCAGCCTCACCCTACCTCCCTCAAACTAAAAAAGATTGCTCAACTTTGTTCCAATAAAGTTAGTAGCTGTACTCAAGAGCTATTATTCCTAAGTGATCATGAAGATAATGCAATAATTCTTCTTGGAGTATATGAAATGGGCCAATGCACTTCCTTCCTCAATGGTTTGTTTCAGTACTGTTTCCTGACAAAGCCACAATTCACTATAATCACATATTTGTCTAGCCATAAAATTTGGTTTACAACCATAGTGGTTGGGTACACATAATGCATTAACATTATTATTAATCGTTATTAATTCATTAATTCACTTAATGTGATCTGTAACCAGGGTTCCCTCTGTATGTGTGCTTTTACTATGATTTGATTAAATGTTCATGAAGCTAGGTGAGCTGCTGTAAGGTACAGGTTTATCAATGTGGCCATCTATATAACATGGCAAAAGAAAACTGTTATTTAGCAGTCTTAACAGAAATAGAGCATTGCAACCCCTAATAAATATATCTATGCAACAAATATAGTTTTATTAAAGAAATTTTTAACAAGATACAAGCAATACAATTTTTTTTAAAAAAATAAAGAAAATAGAGAAAAATAACAAATAGGTAAGAAAGAAAATAGGAAAAAGAATTTTATAACCACTGTTGAGAAGATTGGATGCGGCTTCTTTACAATCTTTTCTTTTCTTTTTTTCTTTTTCTATTTTTTTTCTTTTTCCTATATCTATGCAACAAATATATATATTGGTTTCATATTACTTTATGAATGAATGACTGGTGGGGTGCAAAAAGTTATGCTTGTAACCGGGGTAAAGGGAGAGATTTCTGCACCAATAAAAGAGGGAGTGTATCACTTGGAAACATATTTACATCAAATATATACAGTAAAATTTAGAAACAAAACAGAAACACATTTATTTATAATACCCATTAAATATAATATCCATTTTTAAATTCTATTTACAGTACAAGCTGCCCAAATCTCACATGGCTCTGGACAACATACAACAACAAAGAAAAAATAAAAACATAATAGTAAATAAATCAGAATCAGAACCAACAACAAAAAGAAAACCTCAGATAAACTCTGAGGCACCCACTGAACCACCTCTCCTTGGGGACATCTAGCCACCCCACTAGATTGGATATGGTGGGCTCACTCCCGGCCCCCTCTATTAAATATTGTCATCTGGTGGGACCAAGGAAGTGAGTCTTTTCTGTAGCTCTGCCTACCCTATGCAACAGCCTCCCCCTGAGATATGGAGGGCTCCTGCCCTTTTTGCCCCCCAGCAGACTGTTAAGACCTGGCTTTTCTTTCAGGTGTTGGGTCAGGATGGGAGGTGAGCCCAGCATTTTTTGTGGTTTTTGAGAGGATACTGTTACGGTGCTGATGGTGTTTTTATTTTTTGTGGGCTTGTTAGCCACCTAGGGTTATTTTATATACTTTAGGTAGCCATATACATTTTTCAAATACATACATACATACATACATACATACATACATACATACATACTCTGGTAACAGGACAAATCTAATGGAATCTGGATTTAGCATTGGAATAAGAATATTCATAAGAAGTGCAACATATGAAAGGGTTCAAAATGAATTTGTCAGGATTTTCATTCTCATGGGAAAGGATTTATCCCGTTATCTTTACAACAATAACAAATAATATTTTGACTACAGAGATCATGTGAAAAACACCTGTTATTGTGTGTTGTGTATTGTGCTATTTACTGCCACCTATTGGCGTGTGTATGCTAGTTACCCAGTTGGGGTGGCATAGAGCTATAATACAAGGAGAGGAAAATGTTCAGCCTGGGTAGTTGTTAGTTGTTTTAGTGTTAGCCACTATGTAGGTTTTATGGGCTACGTAGTTGTAACAAATTACCAAGTAGTGTACCTCTTCTCTAAGAGTTTGTAGCTAGAGATTTTGTTAAGCTTGTGTTGCTAATAAGTCTTGGATGCTACAATATAATGAGAAGATGTGTTTTTCTTTATATTTTGTATGATATTTGCATTTTATGGAGTTTTTGCATTTTTATCAATAAACACCAGTTAGTATATATTTTCTGACTGGATTTCTTTGGGAAACAAGAAATGGACATTGCATTGTGTTTGCTTTCATGGTTAATATTTTCCTGGAGTTTTTGCTGTGCTCTGCACAAACAGGAATGTTTGTGATTATCACTCTGCACGACAGAATTGAGGTCACATCTCTCCTTCCTTCCATCCTTCCACATAGGTATGAGAGATTGTGAGAAAGTTGGAAAAGTAATGGAAGGGAAAGCAGGAATAAATAATTAGGGGACAGAAGGTGAACCATTGGAAGTTTATCTTACAAAGACCGATTCAGCCCAATGACAAGAAACCTATGAAGAAGCATTTGAAATAATTCGAAGAGCTCTGCCTTAATGAACCTACTATTACACGAAAGTTGGAAATTCCTCTTAGAATTTCCAAGGTTTTGTCTTTACATATCTCAAGATTAGCATTAAAGGATCCTTCCTGAAGTCTGTATAATTCTTGCTTCTTTGATTTTGCCCAGCTTGGGGGCTCAACAATAAGCAGCAAAGGAGAAATGGAGGATATATACTTATATTCCAATGTATATTTGAATGTAAAACATTGTTAACCACCCTCTCTTACAAATTTCTGTCTCAAACAAACACTAGAGAAGTCAGTAATCAGTTACAGTAACTCACGGCAAATACACATTTTTAAGTTGCACAACCGCCGACCAAATTTGTATTTGGTTTGCAGTATTTTTTAATCTAGTGCACAGGACTGCAGGGAAAGTAAATAGATAGGAACATTGCAACCAACGGTTATAAATATGAAACTTAGCCTATACAGTAGCTATTTTGGGTTCATTCGCACAGCTCTGAAGATGTACTTTTCTCCTAACCTTGCGGTGCCTTTGCAACAAGACGGGCAGAGTTGCAGCCCTGCTGTAAATATGCTTCCTTCCTCAGTGAGCTGTAAGAAGGCAGAGTTGGGGCCAATTGCCAGGGAGAAACACTGCACTAAAGTGCTGCAGCTGCCTCTACTCATTTGCAAAGCACCTGCTGCCAGCTCCAACACCACGCTGCCAGTGCATCGACCCTCCCTTCCCTTCCCCGAGCTAGTTCAGCAACCACAGTGTAGGACAGCCAGGAAAACTAAGCATGCCCTCCCTGGCTTCTGGGGAACTGAAGGATTTCTCTGACCCCAAAAATGGGGTTGCTGGGTGAGGTTCTGTTCTCTCCAGCAGCCAAAGCTGAAATGACAATGGAGGCACAGAGCCCTGCAGTTGGATTGGAGGTGGCCGTCTTGCAGGATCCTCCGTCTGACACAGAATGTTTGCATAAGAAGTTTTATTCCGTTTTTCAATGGAAAATATCACTTTCCTGCTGAGTTTCGCCCTGCCTCAGCAGCAGGCTGGCCCTCAAATGGAGGCTCTGTTGAGAGGACACACATCCTCAACAAATGGGAAGTGGCCATTTTGGAGCCAAGGTAAGGAACCTATGTGGATCATCCATGAAAGAGCAGAACAACAGATTCATTTTGCACATTCTCAGAGGTAATCCTGGGCAATGGTTCCAAATGAAATTAGCTTTCCCTAGGTAACACTTTCTTATTTCACCATGGGCTTGGGAATGGCAATACAGTAGCAAGGTAAGATAAGAATCTGGGGGTGGGAGAGCATGCTCAGAAACTGGTGGCCAACGTGGACATCAACATTCACAAAATACCCATCTACCATAAGCCAAAGTAATGATAGTGTTCCCACTAATCCTTTAAGTCTGTCAGGATGCTCCTTACCCCCCAGCTTATTGTCTTCTTTTGAGCAGGAAAGCACACATTTAATTAAACACTTGTGTCCAGCTACTTATCATTTTTATTTTCTAAGAATGCCTATGTGAGGCCCAGAGGTATTTTTGTAAATAAAGATGATGCTAGAGGCTAGTGTTTTGCTTTGCAACATTCCTGCTTCCCATTTAATATTTTTAAAATTAACATAATCTTTTTAAGAAGTCAGGCTGGGCAAAAAGTTTGGCAAGCACTAAAGAAGACGTCTCTGTGTTGCATTTAGTCCCTGGGCTGCCACTTTATTGACAAATTCAGAATTCCCTATTTGAATTTGATTTGTGGGAACAGTGTAAGCAAAGCAGTGCCATACAGTTTCTGTTTGAGCAAACAACCAGACACATTTGTTCTTCTATTGCAACAGGTGCAAACCTCTTTATATCTCAATCTTTTCCGGAAATGGCAGGAAGCCCACTTCTAGGAAATCTTTGTATGTTGCACAGGTAGCTTCACTTCTTCTTGTTGCATGGGGCTGCTATGCTATATTGTCTTTTTTTCCCCCAAATCAAAATGCCATTAGTGGGATATTTTTCTCTTCTGTTAATTGGCTGGACATATTAACAGCAAACATAATTTTACTGATTCCTCTCCTTCCAATTTCAAGCCTTTTATAAAGGATTGTTACATTAAGAAGCCACAAGTGTGCATCATAATTTCATATTCTAAATCACCTACTCAGTTGTTCCCTGTGGCTGAGGAACAGAACTACATCATGGTTATGTTCACAAGACTTTAAGCAGACTTCTGCCCCGGACATAATATCCTGCAAGGCAAGTTTTTATGCACTGAAAATTTCCTTCCACAAGAGAGCCACATCTTTTACCTGTCTGTTGCTCAGATAGGGGGAAATTATCATATAAAATCTAAATATAAAACTCCTCTGAGGGAGAGCAACACAATCTCTGCTTTTGTTTTAATAGGATTCCTGCATAATTAACGTGAGGACTGAGCTAATGTGAGGACTCAGCTCTTCCTCTCTAACATTCCTAGCCTGCACATTCAAAAGAACAAAGGCTCGCTTTCATTTTAGTTGCTCCAGGAAATCTCAGTGTCTACCTATTCATAAATGTATACAAGGCAAGTATATTGGTAGATGCAAATCTAAGGCCCTAGAGGAAAGCACGATCAATTTGTTCCTCATACATCATTTCATTTTCAGTTTGAGTTTCCATCACTATCTGGAGCTCATTCACTAATTAGCTATAATGAAACTTACATATCCTAAGAAACTAGAGCAGAGCCTAAAGACTGTTTCCGTAAATTATCTGCAATAAATACTTGCAAAGCCAACACATGTCAGAATTTCAAAACTGATTATTTGGGTAAAGAATGTGGATAGCCTTCAGTTGTTTTTTTTTCATATACTTGCAAAGCAAGTAATATTTACATGAGTAATACTGAGGTATATTGAGACCTATGGAAAGAGGAGGAAAGTATGAACTACAATACAGCATCTGCATGTTTTTGTTCTTTTTGCCAGTTTTTGCGGCAATCAAATGGGAATACCTAAGTGAAGCTCTGTTTTTGGAAACACTGGATATTTTTATAGTCTTAAAACTTAATTGTGTTAGATTCTAATGACTTTTGTGGTTGTTCTTTTATTCCTTTTTTTTAAAAACACAAGATACAAATGGATGTATGAATAAAATACATCCTTACATATGAGAACACTATATTTGCATATATCAGAAGCAGACTTGATCTGAACCTAGTTCATTTAAGAAAATTAAAGATGAGTCAGAGTTGAGTCCTCACATTAGCTCAGTCCTCATGTTAATGTGTATGATATTCTACTCCTACAGAAGAGAACTTGGGATGGGTTACAGCCCATCTATCCCACTATCAAGGAGTACAATCAGGAAGTACCAGGGCTCAAAGGCAAGATTAAATGAAAGCCATCCTTGAGTCAAGCTTGATTCTTGGTCAAGTGCATCCGCTCATTTTCCTGTCAGTGTTATGAAAGTGATTTGCCATTGCTTTCTTTTAGGATTTCTGATTTCTTTTTTAAGCTATTATTGCCAATTTCAATTTCCTCTGTACCATCTTATAGTGAACTTGGTTTCATTTCAAACTGTAGTTCTAATAATCCATATTATTCTTTTCACCATTTTCCTTGTTTGCTTCCTTGAGCATTCTAACACCTAATCCAGTTCATCACTATAATTGCTATTAGTTACTAATTGCTACTAAGCCCAGTACAACGTCTGGTGACTGTATGGACAACTACTAGCCATCCTGATCTATCCTTAGTAATAACTTGGAAATAGCTCTTTCAAGGACATTTCAGTAATCTCTTTGGACCTGTCAATCTACTTTATCCTTCCTCCTCCTCCATCCTATCATCCACTTGCATTTAGGCCCAAAGTATATTAATTTCCCCTTGCTGATCACTGCCTCAAGGGAACCATCATACTTTATTTGGTCCAGGATTGATGAATAGGTTCTTCTTGCCATTCATGGTGCTCTTAGTAATCATCTCCAAATCCATAATTTGAAGTTAACTATCCTCCTTCTCTTGGTCTTTCTCAGTTTCCAGCTTTATCATTGGAAAGACCACCGATTTAACCATTTTATATCTTTTATTAGCAGTTTAAATTTTGCAGGATAATATAGACGGCAAACTGTTGCCCACCTACCTGGAAATAGACTTCATTAAACTTTTATCTTACTAGAATAGACATATACAGTATGTGGTAGTGTGAGAAGGCAGGGAGAAGTGAGGGCCTCAAACGAACCATGTTTGCTAGGGGAGAGCGCTGTGCACCATGGGGCAGCCTTGGGGGGACGGCAGGAGGGAGGATGGGCAGAAGGCACACTCGCACCAGAGTGGAGAGGGACGGCAGGAGGGAGGAAAGACTGCAGGCAAAAGGCACGTTCGCACCAGAGTGAAGAGAAACGGCAGGGGGCGGCTGTCGGGTCAAGTGGGGATTGGAATGTGTATTGCGCTGATTGAGTGGAATGTCTGCGGTTTTGCGGTTAATTAGCGGCGCTCCGGGGCGGTAAAAAAGGTGAGATTGTGAGCCAAGCCCTCGTAGGAGGGGGAGGACAGATAGGGGGTATAAAAACCTGTCAGACCTTGCTTCGGGGTTCCTCCATTGCTGCGGGAGGGACCCACCTTTGCAAACATGCCCAATAAAAACTTCTGTCTACTGGACAACCGAACCCGTGTCTGTCGTTTTCTGACAAAATTGGCGAGCCAGCCAGGAGTCCTCGACGTGGACCGGACTGTGGGGAACCGGTGAGTAATCGGCCGTAACACCCCGTTGAGGTGTCTCCTGTTTTCCCCGGAGTCGGGTCCGGGACGGGACTCCAATCGCCAGTCAGACAGAAGTAAAGAGGAAGTCGGCCGACGAGGGGACCTCTGGGAGGTCTGGTGAGTACAACCTACCCATAATCTCGGGGAGATTAGCGTGGTTACGAGGCGTTGGACGCCGCAAGGGGACAGAAGAGTCCGGGACCTTCTGTAAGGTGGGAAACGTAGTCAGGAAGGATGGGTAAGGCGCAGAGTAAGAGTGTAAGGCCAGGGGCCAGTGGGAAAAACGCAGTAGGGGGAATCCCCACGGATTCTCCATTAGGACAATTGTTGCAACAATGGGAGACACCCTGGTTGTGTCCATTCACCAGGGGTCTGGAAAAACCGACCATGATAACTTTGTGCACTAAAGAATGGCCAAAATATCCACTAGTGGACCCCGAATTCCCCTACCATTGGGATACTCTTGGAATCCCCAGTAATTACTGGGTGACCCAACTAAAAAACTACATTGTGGAGCATAAAATGTTAACACAGGAACCCTATGTGGAAGTCTGGTTCCATGTTCATTGGGAGGGGCCTCGACCCAAGTTAGCCAAAATTTTTGTCCAAAAAGAACAGGAGGATGAGGAGGACCTCTGGCTGACTGGACCTCAATGGGGGCCGCCACCTCCTCCTCCTCCTCCTCTTCCTACCGCTCCCCCTCCGGCGCCCCCACCCTATCCCGGGCTGCGGAAAGAGCTGGACCAGCTGAACCAAGACATTCAGAACTTGCCCTTTATTCTAAGGTCGGCCAGTGCCTTCCCCGTCCTGGAGGTCCCGAACGGAACGAACGCACAGGGGGTGACCGTCACCAGTTACGTAATGGTTCCCATCAAACCCAGTGAGTTGAGGGAATTAAAAAAGACCCTCCCTCGTATGCAAGAGAACGCCCATACCGCCGCCGAACAATTGGAACTTTTTCTCGGCCCGGTGGAATACTCCTGGGGGAACTGAATTACATTTTAGCCCACCTCTATACGCCAGAAGAGAGGGGCCAGATTCGGCGAGCTGCGCTCGGGGCTTGGGAGCGAAGGAATGCAAATGTCCCAAATGCCCCGGCCGCGAATACTAAATTCCCTCTGGCAGACCGAAATTGGGATCCCAATAATGCTGAACATCGGGAGAACATGAGAGGAGTTTCCCCCTGTACGACTAGGGGGGTCATGGTTCCCCAACCGGGACCCACGGGGAACCCTTGGTAAACATCACGGTGGGTCCCACCGGCGAGGAACAGCAGTTCCTCGTGGACACCGGAGCCTCTCGAACATCGCTGTGCCAACCGATCCCAGGGATTGTGAAATCCCGGGGCGCGTCGGTATCGGTGATGGGAGTGGGAGGCTCTCCAGTCAAGGCAGACGTACTGGAGGGAGACTGGAGTGGAATGGGAAGGAGGTAACTGCAGATGTGTTACTGATCCCACAGGCGAGAGTGAACCTGCTGGAAAGGGATCTAATGGGTAGTCTAGGAATGGAGTTGTGGAATGTGGAACAGGCAGAAAGGATGTGTTTGTTGCGGGAGGCAGACGTGGAGGTAGTGAACCCTGAGGTATGGGCAGGGGAGGGGGGGCGGGTCGGTTTCGCATAGCCCCAATTAGCATCCCCTTGAAACCAGGGGTGACGGGTTTGCGGCAAGCCCAATACCCACTGTCCCGGGATGGGAGGCGCGGGCTGAAGCAACAACTGAGATGGACGGTGCTGCCTCAGGGGTACACCGAGAGCCCCCTCTTGTTTGGACAGGCATTGGAAGAGAAACTCCAGGGGTTCCGGGCCCCGGGGGGTTCTCGGGTGCTGCAGTATGTGGATGATTTGTTGGTGTCTAAAGAGAAGGAAGTAAAGTTGAGAGAAGACTCAGTGGCTTTATTGAACTGGTTGGCTGAGGAAGGATTGAAGGTGTCAAAAGGGAAGGTCCAATTTGTGAAAAGGGAGGTCAAGTATTTAGGACATGTACTCCGGAAGGGCGAGAAGTTGATTGATCCTTCTCGGATACAGGGGATAATGCAGTTGAAGCCCCCTCATACTAAAATGGAGGTGCGGCGGTTTCTGGGTCTAGTAGGATATTGCCGGCTATGGATAGATGAGTACATGAGCAAGGCTCAGTTTCTGTATGAGAAGTTGAAAGGATCATCTGACAGGGTAGAATGGACAGACGGGGACAAAGAGAAGTGGGGAGAATTACGAAGGAGCCTGGTGACGACCCCGGCTCTGGCTCTAACGAACCTGGCCCTCCCCTTTCACCTGTACGTCACAGCCCATGGGGGAACCGCCATTGGAGTGCTGACTCAAAGACGGGCTGGGAAATATCAACCAGTGGCCTTCCTGAGCAAAGCCCTAGAACCGGTGGTGAGGGGATGGCCGACTTGTGTGCAGGCAGTGGCTGCCGCTGCTGTGCTAGTGACAGAAGGGAAAAACTCACTTTTGGGAGCCCCGTGATTGTCCATTCACCCCATCAGATCTTAAGTGTGCTTAGTCAGCAGGCGGCTGCTTGGATGACAGAAGGAAGGATGTTGAAATATGAGACAGTTCTCCGGATAAGTCCTGATGTGGTGGTAGGAACAGACAGGAATTTGAACCCAGCGGAGTTTCTTGCGGGGGAGCGGAAAGAATGGGAGCCGGCGGAGCACGAGTGCTCCACCCTGTTGCAGCTGCAAACAAAGACCCGGGAGGACCTGCAGGAGGTCCCGCTGGAGGAGGGTGAGGTCTGGTTTGTGGATGGGTCTAGCCGAGTAGAGCAGGGACAAAGGAAGTCAGGATATGCGATAGTGACGGCGGAGGGAGAGACAATAGAGAAGGGGGCACTACCAGCGGACTGGTCGGCTCAGCTGTGTGAAGTGCACGCTTTGAAACGGGCACTAGAGTTGGGAAAGGGAGTGTCCCTCACCGTCTACACAGACTCGCGATACGCCTGGGGAGTAGTGCACACTTTCAGGAAAATTTGGCTGGAACGGGGTTTACTCACAGCTGCTGGAAAGGGAAGGTTGCAGGGAGGAAGCAGGTCATTGGGTTACAATTGAGGGGACCCCAGTAGTGAGCCGTGCTGACATGAGGGGGATGGTGGAGAAACTGCACGAAGGGTCTCACTGGGGGGTGCAGGCTTTGGTAGACACTGTAAAGCCGTGGTACTGGAGCCTGGGGGTTCGATGGGAACTCCACACCCCTTGGCATCCTGACTCCAGTGGGAAAGTGAAAAGGGCCAACGGGGTGTTGAAGCAACATCTCACCAAACTGGGATTGGAAACAGGGCTATCTTGGACAAAGACACTTCCGGTTGCCCTGCTTCGAATGCGGACAGCCCCTCGCAAGGATGTGGGGGTCTCCCCGTTCGAGTTGATGATGGGAAGACCTTTCCTGGCTCCAATGGGAGAGCCTATCCCCGAGCTAAAGGATGCCTTCCTAAGAAAGTATCTCTTGGTACTGTCACAGTCTCTCTTGTCTCTAAGAAAACAGGGACTCCTCGCTCAACGGCCCCCTTGCTGAAAGACCAACACCCCCACAAGCCAGAGGATTGGGTCCTGATAAAGACGTGGAAGGATGAGAAGCTGAAACCGTCTTGGGAGGGACCATACCAAGTTCTCCTGACAACTGAATCAGCGGTTCGGACCCAACAGGGGGGTTGGACCCACTACCATCGGGTTAAGCGAGCTCCCGACCCCCGACCGTGGACTGCCCAACCGGGAGACGGACTCAAAGTAAAACTTAAAAGGAACTGAACTAAGGCAGGGGAGGAGATGACCAACATAAAGGCGTAGAATTGGCACAGACAGCTTTGATCACTGGGGATGATCCCCGTGGGGGGGGATGTTCTATCATTTTGGGTCTTCTCCCATACCAAGACCCTGGACTAATCAAAGGCAAATGGCTCTAAATCTCTTGGGGATAACCAATGCAACTCAATGTGTATATTTCAACAATACCCAGAACCGTACCCCCTGTTGCCCTCAAAAGGTCCTGCTTTCACTTGTGGAGGGGTCTATAATATCCCTTACGCCTCAACCCCTCTATACCTACCTAAAGGTTTCTTTTTGTTATGTGGACATGAAGCTTACACCTATGTTCCAGCCTATAGTTCAGGGGGCCCTTGTGCCATAGGGCGCCTGACCTCTCTATATGCCCTGCCTCCAATGCAAGCGCACCCATCAAAAGAAAAAAGAAAAAGGGAGCTGCCATCTGATTGTGAGAGTGATGTGACACTCTTGTCCGAAACAGAAGCCATGGCTCTGGCCCTCTCCTTAGTAGGGGTCCCTGCACTAAGCGGAAGAGCTTACCTGGACCTAAGGAAGGTGGCCTGCCTCCTGGCTAAAAGTGTCAACCTTACATCCTCTCTCATTGCAGCCCTCACTGAAGAAGTCACTGAGATCAGGAGGGCGGTCATTCAAAATCGGATAGCTATAGACTATCTCCTATTAAGGGCAGGACAAGGCTGTGAATCTTTTCAAGGTCTTTGTTGCTTTAACCTAACCAACAATGAGAATTATATTGAAGCAAAACTAGCCAAGTTGAAGACCTTAGCCTCTCGCATATCCGAGGATCCAGAGGGATGGAATTGGTCGTGGCTCACTAGTTGGTTACCTAACTTTGCTTGGTTAAAACAACTTTCTGTACTAGCTATTGGCTTCATTGCCTTACTGGTCCTAGTATGCTGCTTAATGCAATGCCTCCCTGCTTGTGGGAATTACCTGTCCCAGTGTGTGAAGCCCCGGGTCCGGGACGAGGGAGCAATCCTGTTAGCCAGGTTTGAGGCCCAACAGAGGCGTGAAAAGAAAAAGGGGGGATTGTGAGAAGGCAGGGAGAAGTGAGGGCCTCAAACGAACCATGTTTGCTAGGGGAGAGCGCTGTGCACCATGGGGCAGCCTTGGGGGGACGGCAGGAGGGAGGATGGGCAGAAGGCACACTCGCACCAGAGTGGAGAGGGACGGCAGGAGGGAGGAAAGACTGCAGGCAAAAGGCACGTTTGCACCAGAGTGAAGAGAAACGGCAGGGGGTGGCTGTCGGGTCAAGTGGGGATTGGAATGTGTATTGCGCTGATTGAGTGGAATGTCTGCGGTTTTGCGGTTAATTAGCGGCGCTCCGGGGCGGTAAAAAAGGTGAGATTGTGAGCCAAGCCCTCGTAGGAGGGGGAGGACAGATAGGGGGTATAAAAACCTGTCAGACCTTGCTTCGGGGTTCCTCCATTGCTGCGGGAGGGACCCACCTTTGCAAACGTGCCCAATAAAAACTTCTGTCTACTGGACAACCGAACCCGTGTCTGTCGTTTTCTGACATTAGGATTTTCCTTTAAAGTCTCAAGTTCTAAAAGAAAAATATAAGGTGCTGTTATTTCTTAACACTTACATCTGGCCTTTCCCAAATAGATGCCTTCCATCTGGACTAAAATTCCTGTAATTTCCAGCCACCTTGGCTGACAACAGGGCTATGACCATGTGGACTGGAAATAATAGCTTATTCCAGCAAATCTGGAAGGGTCCAGATCAATCAAAATATTCACCTTTTCATAAAATGAATAGCCCCTATTTTCACAAATAATTATTGAAGGGCTAGTGATAGAGAATGAGCCTATAAGAAATGAATATTTATAATTTATGGTATTTGTCATACCATTCACATGTGATTGCTTTGTATCCTGCTCTTCCTCACACTTTGGGTATATTCTTCAGTATGCAACAGTGTCAAATATTGTTCAAAAGGTTTTCAGGCAAGTATATTACACACAGTGCTCCTTCCTGATATCAACTAATTGACTTCAAAGTTAGTGTTTCCTTCCAGAGTTTGTGTGCTAAGCATAGATTAGAAAGTTTCACACAGCATCAAAATTTTGATCTGACTTTGTATGCTGGTTTTATTGGAGTCTCTAAGATATGACAGCTGCCTATAGAAAGCTCTTACCCCAGTCCTGCCCACTTTCCCCAAAGACCTGATGAAACTCAAGGGATGTTTGGTATGTTGGCTGTTACTCTGACAACACATACTACCTATTGACTGAAGTTGACCAAATCTGGGGGGAAGGAGAGCTATAGCTTCCACTATAGCATAATTAACTTTTAATCTTCTTGATGTTATTGTTTAAATCTATTAATTTAAAACATTTTCACACTCACTGCACAATCCCTCACAAATGGTTTACATTTAACCATGTAAAAACAATACAATGAATTAGTATAGATCTATAGTCAACTTTGGATTGGAGCTACCTAACTCCTGGATGGAAAACCAGCAGGAATTTCCAAAGCTGGAAGCAAGTCTGAAAAGTTGAAAAAAATACAGTAAAAGATAATGACAAACCACTTTTGAACTATTGCCAAAAAACTACCTGGATGTGTCAAAGAAGTCACCAGGAGTTGAGCTGTCTTTACCTTTACCTAAATCTGTACTTTCCTTGAAAAAAATAGCAAATCCGTCTCTCAAAATTAGCGCTTTGATAGCTAGGGTTACTTTAGCTATTGAGGCAGCCCACAAATGGATAAATGACTAAAATAAAAACTAAACTACACTGCAACCTTCCTTTGCCAGTCGGATGCTCTTCAGATGGGTATGTAATAATGGTGACAACAAACTGCACTAGCATTAGAAGATAATGTTTAGAATATGTTTAAATTTAGGGAGGGGAAATTATACCCACCCACGTACCTCCATTTCCAAAGAGAAGGATTAGAAAGACTATGGATGCCCACCTTTTTTTACTTTTGCACATGAGTAAAAGTAAAAAAGCTAAATGTTTTGCTTTTTCTTTTCTTTGGGCAATTCTTAGTTTCATTCTGCTTCAAGTCGAACTCTCAACTCCTGGTGACCTCACGGGCATGTCCTTGAGATTTTTTTGGGACCAGTATGGAATGGTTTGCCCCTGCTTTCTCCCAGGTTGTTTTTCTGACCTCTCCGACTAACATACAGCCTTGGGATTTCCTCTCCCATCATAGCATTGACCCGGCACAGCTTTTCGGCCAAGGTCAGCTACGTACTGCCACCTAGCTGGGCCAACCTGGACTAGCGACGGGAAAACGCGCAACGTTTCCCCAGGTCGGCAGCGTACAACTTCAATTACTACCGCTCCGGAAGTAGAGACCACGAACTACGCAGGCGCAATACTTTTTTTTTATTTTTCAGGCTGTCTAAAGTATTACCTGATTAAAATGCCATTTTTCCTCTGACCCCGCTAATTTCAAGACGATCCATAACCGTACAATCTGCAATTCACTTCAGACACTTTGCTAATGTCTGTAGTTTCATTTCATTTTCCTTTGAGTGAAACATTTCAGGCACTCGTCTGGGCCCTCTTTTGGGACAGAGGTCCAAGAAGGAACCAGTCGCAAGTAGGTCTTTTTTACGTAGGCGTCGCAGCCGGATGCCTTCCTACTTGTAAAGCTGGAGAAGAGGGAGCGCGCATGTGGTTTGGGGGAGCCGTCCCGAGGCCCCGTCATGTATTACAAATTTAGCGGCTTCACGCAGAGGCTGGTTGGGGCCGGCGCTTCTGCTGCTTACTCCCCTCAGGTAACAGGAATCGCGTTGCCGAGCGACCGGCGATTTGACCTTCACAGCTTTATTCCGCGCGGCGCGGGACTTCGTACGTGTCCCCACAGGGCTCATTTCTCTTAAGGCGCCGGAGAACTCGGAAGGGAGGGGGCGATGCTTCACGAAGAGGCAGTAGATGGCTCCCGTCCGTGGATGAGAGTGGAGAGGCTGCAGTTGCTGCTGCGGAGTCTTTTCCTGTTGGCTGGCTAAAAGGAGAGATGGAATTGCCCTTTCCCCTTGTGTTTCGGTTGCACGAGGAGCAACCAACGGCCGGGAGCACGTGGATTTGACCTTGTGCTGTTGGAAAGGGGCACCTTGTAGCTTTGGCTGGGAGGGGCGGCTCTCAGACTTGCACGCGTTATTGTTTCGTGCGTACAAGTCCCCTCAGAGCCGTTTATATATTTGTTTAATTCGGGTTTGTTTGTTTTTTTCACCCTCAAAGCAATTCCAAATGGTCTTTTACTGGGAAGAAGATGTTTTCTCTGATGATCTGATTTTAAACTTTTCTCCCAGGTTTTTGCAAGGTTCTAGCCTGCAATATCATGTGCTTAAATTGTGTCTGACCTTCCATAGCATATCAGAAAAGGCAGGAAATGGAGAATCTCCAGGCCACTGATGTCCTCCACAGCTCTAATCTTTCCATGTCCAATGAAAGAAAGAATGTCCTGATCTGCAGGAAATCAGAAAAAAATATTTCCTTTTCCAGTTTTGATAAAAGGAATTCCATGTCAAGAGGGAAATTGACCCACAAGGAAATGGAAATGCATAGAAGAAAAGGCAAATTAAACATGACCAATCAATATGTTAAAAGCTGGGAAGAAAATTTAACTTGGAAATACACTTTGCTAGTCACATATAAACAAAACGAACTTCCAAAGACAAGGTCTTCTGGGTTTATCCATAGAATGTATATTTCAATGTTATGAGATACCTAAATCAGAACAGGTTCTTAGTAGTGTGGACTGAATTTATTATAGCTAATTACATTTAGTGATTTATATTGTGTTGACTATGATTCTTTATATTGACTTTTAGCTTAAATTTAACAGTGACTTTTAGTTTTTTAATGTGACATATACAGGTGGTCCTTGTTTAGCAACCACAATTGGGACCAGCAACTTGGTTGTTAAACAAAATGGTCACTAAGTGAAACCGGGACTCTGCTTATGACCTTACTTCAGCTTTCCTGTGCTTTGCTCTATAGACTAGTGAAGGTCGCAAATGCAAGGGTTGGTCATAAAGTTACTTTTTCATCATCATAATTGTAAACGGTCACTAAATGACGATTATCTGTATATAAAATATTTAACTATTTTTGTGTATGTGTGCAAATCAGTCTTGATTACTGGTGGCTATCTGGACAGGTCCCTGCAGTTTTCTTGGCAACATTTTTGGAAGTGCCTTCTTCCTAGGGCTCAGAGAGAGGGATTGGCACAGAGTCACCCGCCAGCTAGCTTCATGCCTAAGGTGGGACTAGAACTCATGGTCTCTCAGGTTCTAGCCTCGTGTCTTTATCTCATGCACCAAACTGGTTCTCATTTAATTATTTACAACTAATTAATGATATATTTGAAAGCTATAACTTCCATGACATTTTTAAATTCCTGGTTTATTCCTCTATATTATATTCTTTTATTCTTTTTCATGTTATTGTTTATACTTGTGTATGTAATGTCCAATAAATAAATAACAGTTGCTACGATCTATCTTCCAGGGTGTGCCTCACCCAGGGTTCTCCCCTTAATCCTAGTCTATGAGAGACATAGGGGCTCCCCCAAGTGATCAGTACAACTTATACTGTCCTTCAGACAATAAATAGTAAAAATGGAAAAAATGAAACAATTTCTATAATGCATCCTCTTAGCCTTTTAGCATAAAAACAAATGAATAATGTTTTCAGCCCTTTTTTCACCTTTTAAGAGATAAATTAATCTTGCAAGAGATAAAATCAAACTTTATTTTTTAAAAAAGGTAATTCAAAATATAATATATATATGAAGCACTGGTTGTCTGGCTAGCTATGCATAGCAGTTTGTTTTATCAGGAGTGAACAGTTTATACTATAAAAAAAAATAAGTCTGATTTAAACAAACTCATAGAAAATGGTAATGGTACATGCTCACCTGAGTTTTATTTTATTTATGCAAATGAACAAATCAGGTTGTCTTCCATCTAACTTCTATATTCCATCTGAACTGGGAAATTTCAGGATAAGACAGGACATTAAGCCATAATTGAAAGTTGATTTTATACCCAGGCTTGTTCTGAGTATAGTTTCAATGACATGGGAATCTGTACTTGAAGAGTTCATGGTTGTTTATTTCCATTGTGAAGAGAACAGCAAAGAGGACACATGCTTCTGTCCTACTCTTGTGCACATTTTCCAGCTTACTTTGTTATTTGATGGATCAAAATTAATGACAGAACTGAGAGATATGTGTCCACAGGCAGCATAAAAGTTCTGTGCAGCAAAGTAAAATAATTAAAAGGGTGATGAGTCAATAAGCTCTGTAAATTGTTACTGTTTTCAAGCTAACTACCCAGTCCAATAAATGTTTGAGCAACTAATTTTGCTTATGACGGGGCTGTAAAATTCAAAACAGTAATCTGTTCTCTCCGTCTTGAATACTAATAAAAATAATATAAAACTTTATTATAAATATAGCTTCACACAATGATATGGGATATTCTTAAAAAATGTGCCTTTCTTTAACAGCTAGTTTTAAAAAAATGGAATCAACTATGTCTTAGTTCACAGCAAACTTTCTAACCATGAGAAAGAGATCAATCTTATATACAACAGTTTGTAAATATTAAGGAACTATCAGGTGTTCAAATATAAATTGAAGGTTCAGAAGTTGTCCTCGAAAAACAACACTTTAAACTGAAGCAAGTTTGCAGACACAGATCTCTTGCTTCCTTAACTTTTATCTAGGATCTTACTGCATGTCTTTGTAAATAAAATTACCCTAAATGTAATACTTGTATTTTAAAAAATGTTTTTGATTGGCAGACAGTTTGATGGATGAGCTAACAAAAAGTAATTAGTAGGTATTCATTTCAAGTATACACTTATTAACCTTGTTAAAATGCAAATTTAATTCTCAGCACATTGTGTTCACACTTGCTGTCTGGAATAATAAACTAGAGAATTTGTATGAAGGTGATTGTAGCTGTGCTCCATAATCTGTTTACTTCAGTGGAGGCTTATAAAATTCAGTTGTGGGTTACAAATTGCCTGGGCGGGAGGGGGAGTAAAGCCTTTCAGAATTATTTATATTCTGGCTCTTCATTGGCAACACTTGAATGCATAAAGATACATTGCATTCTGAAGGTAATGTGTTCAACTAATGTTTGTTTGCTCAAGAATGTCCATAAATGTGACCAAAATTGTTTGGGAACAACGGTAAACAAATTGTTGGTTTAGAATGAAACTTGCTGTCCCTATTTTCCCCCACCTGTATAAAGGGTCAGCTTCCACATTTGTTTTAAGACTGCATTACTGTTCATAGATATCCTGACATAAACTTAACTGAGCTTATTACTGCATTGGATGCTCTAGAAAGGACAGGGAGGGGTGAGTACACACCCGCAATTAAGCATTCTCCAGCATTTCAGTTTATCCTACTGAGTAACTAGTACCCTATCTTGTTATTCCTCTCTAACTATTCGGATTTCTTCCCATGCCAAAACCCTGAAAGTATTACTGAAATAATAAATGGTTGATTTTTTTTGCTTCATGAGGATTGATGGGCGCGCTGAACACTATAATAGCCAGGGATATCTGCAGGGTGGTCAGAAAAGTAAAGATGGCCACAGCCATACAATCAAAGCTCTGTCCTTTTTTTATGTCCATCACAATGCATGCAGAAGGGCAGGACTTCAGTCACATTGTTGTGGCTGTTATCTTGACTTTCTTTACTGCCCCCCCTCCCCCTGTGGATACTTCCCTGGTAATCAGAGTTCCAAGTCACTGTAAATGGTAGTACTTGCAGTTAAAAAAAGATCCCTTCTTCCTCCATGTTAACAATTTAATGGCCATTTAGGTAGGTTAATAGGGGTTGCACCCAAAATCTTTGGGCTGCCTAAATAGTTGTACTCTAAATACATATTTTGTTGATAATTCTGGAGTATTTCCAATATTTCTAACCCACCCTTCACCAGACTGAGCAGCTTATAAAATATATAAAAATCCACAGACAATCTAGAAACTTTCTATTCCAGGTCAGATATGATGTGCTTTTGTTTTGTATTCTCTTGTTGACTGCTAGTCAATGTTTTCAATTGCATAAATTCAATTGTTTATTTAGGGATTCAAGCCAGTGGTATCTGTGGAATCGCCAGCTGTGATATTTGATACCCCCATTAAAGTTGCCCCAGACACACCAAATAAGGCTGGGAGTTTGGTTAAGAACAAGGTACCAGAACTACAGAAATTATTTCAGGTAAGAACTAATTTAAAAAAAAAAATCTCTAAACATTCTCTTAATGTACTTGAAATGATCCAGCTCTGCCTGTCATATTTAGAGGTAGCATCTCTGTTTTTGCACCATATTCCAGTTTGTATGTCTAATGAAAAACACAGAATATGCACTGTTCTACTTAAGATTTATGGATTCCATTTCTACAATAGCAGTATTCCAAACAACATTTTTTGATCCAAATAGTACAGCCTTCAAGATGCATCACCTTTTTGCTTCTCTGGTCTTACAATGTTTGTCATGTCATTTTATTTTTGAATAATACAGAGCCAGATTAACATCTTTGCTAGTCTTAAGCTGTTATACCAGGGTTCCACAAAGTTTTTGAGCTCATGGTCACATTTAACCTCCCCTTCTTTCCTCAGAGCGCTCCCAATTACCCCTTCTTCACTTTTGTCCTTTATGGAGTTGTATCTGCCAATCATTTTATTTGTTGTGAGAAGGTTTATGAGGCCCATTTGGGCCTTGAAGTCATTCTTGGAAATAATGCTGGAACCTACATTTTGCATAACAACATTTTTTTTAATAATAATTTTACTAGAGTTGACAAGTACAAAGATAAAAGACTAATACAAACTAAAGAAAATATAAAAAGAAAAGAAAAAGAGAAGTGCAAAGAGATAGAAAAAGGAAAAGAAAAAAGAAAAAGAATATGTAAAAGATGACCCCCCCTGACAAGTATAAACTTAGTAACTTAACACCTCCTCTAGTACTTCAATAAAAGAAAAGAAAAAAAGATCTCTTCTTTCCATATCTCATCCCTTATCAATAATAATTAAAGTATAAAAAGTCATCATTCAATCCTAATCAGCAAAAGTCTATTAAGAGCTACCAAAAATAATAACATATGTATTTTAACCTTAATTTTTAAAAAATCCATTTTGTAATCCAATTTATCACTTTCTCTAAGCAGTAAAGCGAAAAAAACCTCTCCCCACTTATAAACAGATCCTTAAAACTCACCATTCAGTCCTGATCAAAAAGAAATCCCTTTGATAGCTACCAGAAACCACAACATATATTTTAACCATAGTCAAATAAGTTCACTGTGTAAACCTTCTGTTTACTTTTTAAAAGCTGGATCTTTAATTCTGTCAAACAATGTCCCACAAGTTGATTTTTTAATCATTTTCTCTTTTTCTACTTTCAGGAACAATAGTTTCTTTTTGTCTCCTCTCATTAGTTTTAACGCATTCCTTTTGTAAATTCCAAATAAGAAAGCTTTCCAAGTCACTCTTCTGATTTATTATTTGTATGTCCCCTTTAATTATTATAACAGCTGGTTTCATTTTAAACCATTTTGGCATCTTTTTCTATATCACTCTTACACTCTGACATTTTTAAATCCGTTTTCAAGTCCACAGCATCTTTTTCCATATCACTTTTATAATCCAGTATTTTTTTAGACTCCAAATCCACATTCAAATCAGCCTCATCTCTGTTTTGTCCGATAAAATCTGTTGTTCTTCTATATCCTTTGTTATAGTATCAGACAAGTACAGTGGGGCAAAAAAGTATTTAGTCAGCCACCAATTGTGCAAGTTCTCCCACTTAAAAAGATGAGAGAGGCCTGTAATTTTCATCATAGGTATACCTCAACTATGAGAGACAAAATGGGGGAAAAAATCCAGAAAATCACATTGTCTGATTTTTAAAGAATTTATTTTCAAATCATGGTGGAAAATAAGTATTTGGTCAATATCAAAAGTTCATCTCAATACTTTGTTATATATCCTTTGTTGGCAATGACAGAGGTCAAACGTTTTCTGTAAGTCTTCACAAGGTTTTCACACACTGTTGCTGGTATTTTGGCCCATTCCTCCATGCAGATCTCCTCTAGAGCAGTGATGTTTTGGGGCTGTCACTGGGCAACACGGACTTTCAACTCCCTCCAAAAGTCTTCCATGGGGTTGAGATCTGGAGACTGGCTAGGCCACTCCAGGACCTTGAAATGCTTCTTACGAAGCCACTCCTTTGTTGCCTGGGTGCTGTGTTTGGGATCATTGTCATGTTGAAAGACCCAGCCACGTTTCATCTTCAATGCCCTTGCTGATGGAAGGAGGTGTTCACTCAAAATCTCACGATACATGGCCCCATTCATTCTTCCCTTTACACGGATCAGTCGTCCTGGTCCCTTTGCAGAAAAACAGCCCCAAAGCATGATGTTTCCACCCCCATGCTTCACAGTAGGTATGGTGTTCTTTGGATGCAACTCAGCATTCTCTCTCCTCCAAACACGACGAGTTGAGTTTAGACCAAAACGTTCTACTTTGGTTTCATCTGACCATATGACATTCTCCCAATCCTCTTCTGGATCATCCAAATGCTCTCTAGCAAACTTCAGACGGGCCCAGACATGTACTGGCTTAAGCAGGGGGACACATCTGGCACTGCAGGATTTGAGTCCCTGGCAGCGTAGTGTGTTACTGATGGTAGCCTTTGTTACTTTGGTCCCAACTCTCTGCAGGTCATTCACTAGGTCCCCCTGTGTGGTTCTGGGATTTTTGCTCACCATTCTTATGATCATTTTGACCCCACAGGGTGAGATCTTGCGTGGAGCCCCAGATCGAGGGAGATTATCAGTGGTCTTGTATGACTTCCATTTTCTAATTATTGCTCCCACAGTTGATTTCTTCACACCAAGCTGCTTGCCTATTGCAGATTCAGTCTTCCCAGCCTGGTGCAGGTCTACAATTTTGTTTCTGGTGTCCTTCAACAGCTCTTTGGTCTTGGCCATAGTGGAGTTTGGAGTGTGACTGTTTGAGGTTGTGGACAGGTGTCTTTTATACTGATAACAAGGTCAAACAGGTGCCATTACTACAGGTAACGAGTGGAGGACAGAGGAGCCTCTTAAAGAAGTAGTTACAGGTCTGTGAGAGCCAGACATCTTGCTTGTTGGTAGGTGACCAAATATTTATTTTCCACCATGATTTGCAAATAAATTCTTTAAAAATCAGACAGTGTGATTTTCTGGATTTTTTTTCCCATTTTGTCTCTCATAGTTGAGGTATACCTATGATGAAAATTACAGGCCTCTCTCATCTTTTTAAGTGGGAGAACTTGCACAATTGGTGGCTGACTAAATACTTTTTTGCCCCACTGTAATTTTTGAGGACATTGTTCACAAACAGCCTTAATTTCTTCTATAGTCAAATAATATTGCTCCATTGTATTAATTGGTCTCTTCTCCTTTAATTGTAATTGTTTGTTCTCTCTGGTTCCCTCTAGACAACTTTCAAGTTCCTCTCTTATCATCTGTTTATTTTCCAGTCAACAAAACTTTCCCATGGGAGGATTTCTTACAATTAATTTCAGAAACTTCATATATTCTTTAATAAATTTTTAAACACTCCACAGGAAATATTCTTTCAAGTCCATCTAGCCCCTTAACTGTCCAAAATTCACATTCTAGTCTCCCTTTTGTTATTTCCTTAAAGTAAAACTGTTCTTTTTAATCCTTACACTTACGTCAAGCTTCTTTCACCCAGGGTTGAAGAAGATTCTCCCAGTGTAATAAAACTTGTCCTTTGGAAGGTTCTTAACTTCTAAGAAATCAGTAAAAAGCAGCTTCCTAAAGTAATTAAGAGACTTTAGGCAAACCCAGTGTCTCTTTGAAAGGTGCCGAACTGTGGCTTAGGAAGGATGTTTTCCCCAGCTCCCAGAACTCTTAGACCCACTGGAGATCACTATTTTACGATCTCTTTGCAGGGAGATTCTGTATGGAGCAAACTTGTGGGTGATCCTTGTCCTCTCCTTAATCTGGAGAGGGGTTCCTAGGAGCCGATCCATTCACTGGCTTCTCTTTTCACTGCAGTCATCAGCTCCACAAAAGCGGAGCTGTCTTCAGTCCGCCATTGCTGTCCCCCGAAGTCCTATAGCAACATTTTTTTTAATGTAAAAAGTCATGGTACAAAGAGCCAGTAGTTACCAAAAAAGGTGGTCATGGATACTCATACAAAGAAATTCAGAAAGTTATATTACTGTATGTACTTTTTAAATGACATAGATTTCTCAGGATTCTGAAAATTATGTAAAATATAGAGTAAGAGGTGAATGTATTTTATATCTATACCTGTACCAAAGAAAGTCAGAAGTTACTTTTTCTCTTCTGTATTTTCTTTCTTTTGCTATTTTCTTTTTTT
This sequence comes from Python bivittatus, assembly GCF_059951505.1. Lineage (NCBI taxonomy): Eukaryota > Metazoa > Chordata > Lepidosauria > Squamata > Pythonidae > Python > Python bivittatus. Next base: position 115,853,380 of record NW_028277030.1, on the reverse strand, counting down.
TCCCTTGATTTTTCTGCATTTCACTTTTTACTGAAATTTAATAAAGCTCTTTTAAAAAAAAGGATTCTGAAAATTATGTAAAATGTATGACATTTTTAAAAGACAACTAGAACATTTTATTTGAAGATGAGCTAATTGTCAGGTTCCAATTTTTTCCCCCAAGTTTTGCATAAATATTTAATTTCCCCACTGTATTAACTGATATGTGTATATTTTATTGATAGAGGCCTGATGATTTTCCGGTACATATGAAACGAGGCGTTCCTGATCGACTTCTTTACCGGACCACTATGGCATTAACAATAGGAGGGACCATCTACTGTCTGATAGCTCTCTATATGGCTGCCAGTCCCAAAAGAGAGAAGTAAATAATATATGTCCTGTAGGAACTGTCATCTAACTATGCTCTGGAAAGGAAGACCTTAATACTTCAGTCATATGATAGTATATTCTTGGGTTTCATGTTGAGTTAAAGACAAATAGAGAGTAATGTAAGGAAGTTAGAGTAATCACTACCATGGTGGGGAAAGTCATTACCACCTATGCAGTTTTGCAGATTCCTCTTTGCAGTTATCAGTAAAATAAATCTCATGTAGAGTAGTTAGTCTGAAGAACTTCCCAATAGTAAGGCGTGATAAGTTGATGGTTGAAATTAAATTGTTGCGTCGTACTTTAACATTGCTCTCCTGCCCAGAAGTAAGAGCAAATAGAAGTTGACACTTAGGTGATGAAGAAGGGAAAGGCTACTATTAGGGTATTCGTAAATGGCAAGCTGTGAGAGATACATAAATCAGAATCTAACACTGAAGATGTTCCCTACATCTATTGAAATCTTGGATGTACTTTTTTGTGAAGTCACTTGGCAAAGAACTATTTTGTTCCAACCTACCACAACTTTCTGTTCTGAATAACACTTCATTAATTCTGCTTCTGTCTGCACATTTCTTGGAAACAGTGTTGCACTTAAGATAGGTTCAGTGTGGCACATTAATTCCACAATGGTTCCCTATCACTTCTGAAATCTTTTTGTTTTAACATTGCAATAAGTACTGATAAATAAATGTTTTATCCCTGCAGATTTGTCTACCTTTTTCTTTAATGGATTAAGTGGAATGATTTCTAAGACGTTGGTTTGCTTTCCATTTTTGTCACTAGATAGCTGATTTTCTGATAATTTATTACAATTCCAGAGTTGTACAAAACTATATACCTAGATATATCTGCATTATTATCCACATAAATGGTCTGATATTTCCCCAAAATTAAAATAAGTGAAAGCATCACTGTATTTAAATTCTGTGCTAGCTTTGTTGAACCACATCCAGTGAGCTAGCCATGAGAACCCGGAAGTAACAGCATAGCCTAATTCAGTAAAATAAATTTGAAATATTTTTTCAGTGACAGAAAATTAAAACAGTAACGAGCAAAAAAAGCAGTATATAAAATTGATGTGAAATATGTCACGATTAAGAATATTTTGGGGCAGGGGTGTGAGAAAAGGCCCTGTGTATGCACACGCCACTTAAGCAGGATCGGGCCTGGTTAATACTTGAATTCTAAGAACTTTTTCAGAAACAACATTACCAAGACAGATATCCCACATCTATCTGTGCATTTGATTTTTGATTTTGTTCCTTTGTTTATGTCTCTGTTAAATTTTATATTGTTGTTTGCAGATTATTAATCAAAATAATTTTGAATGTTACTTCTGCCTTACAAGGTATTACCTAGTCCTCCCAATTTTCTGTTAACTGAAAATTTGATAAGCATTCACTCCTCTTCTCCAGCCATATTTTTAATAAAATAATTGAAGCATAGAGGACCCAGGACTGACCCTTCTGGCACTCAATACTTCTCTGTAATTAGATGAGGAACAACTGATGATCACTCTTTTGAGTATGATTTTGAATGAACTAAGATGTATTCAATTGTCACGCAATCCAGCTCACATCTAATCAGTTTGCTAATCAGCATGTCATAGAGTACTTAATCAAATGCTTTGCTGAAGACAATATGCTATGTTACATCTTCAGCATTCCCATAATCTTTTAAGGAAGGTGGTTTTCTAGGGGGAGGAGGGGGGATTATGCCTTCAAGTCATTCCATGCAGTTTTCTTGGCAAGATTTTTCAGAAGTAGTTTGCCATTGCCTTCTTCCTAGGGCTGAAAGGGAGTGACTGGCCCAAAGTCACCCAGCTGGCACCTTCAAGATTTCTCAAAAGATAATACACGTGATTGGATAGCTCCTTCAATGCCCCATGATGCAGTTCATTAGTTCCTAGAGATTTAAACTCATTCAAAGTAAAGCGGTATTCCCTGATCATGTATCTGTCATCTCAAGTTTCAATCCTAGCCCTTCAATTAAAATTTCCTGGAAGAACACAGCTTTGTTTGTTGGAGAGGATGGAACCCAAATAGGAGTTTAGCTCTGCCTTGCCTTTGTCATCTGTTAGCACTTTGCCAACTTTACTGAGTAACTGGTGTGTTGTTTCTTCTTGTTCAGTACATGTCACCAAAGAAAAATGTGCACAAGTAGCAGAGAACTGTAGAAGTGATGATACAAAAGCTAAGATTCAGAATGAACTGAGATTGGTAAAGGATGCCAAGAACAAGAACACTTCTTGAGATGTATTCAAAATAAAATTATCAGATACCACTGCTCAATGAAGATGGTAAAATCCTAAAAAGTAATAGAGCTATTCAAATAGAAAAATATGCCAATAATGATACTGAAAGTCAGCAAAAGTTCTAGAAAAATTAGCAGGGCTGCATTCCCCCCATCCAGAGATGTACAGTAGGTATTCCACCAAGGTGATTAAAGCAATTATGAAATTAATCTTTAAGTATTTTGCAGATAAGCCTGGAACTATGAGACTTCTTGCTCACCTTTCCCAGAAATGCACTATTTGAAATTGGCCTATAATTGATGGATCTGAATGTCTTTGTGCTCAAAGAACAATGCAGATTGTTCACGATGAGCCACCAACTGTTTCAGCTCCTGGTGAATATTCCACATAATACAGAAATATTCTACATGATACTTGGTGAACATTCTACATAATACAGAAAAGCAAAGTTGGGCTGTTCTGTATGGATACAATGGATAAAATTCTCCAAGCACATTCTGGATACAGTCTAGATCCATCTAGTACTTGAGTCAGATAATTTTAACCAGTCCTCCACCTCTGTAGCAATATATATAGTCTGACCAGGTAGTGATGTCTCCTTGACAATAATGTTACCTAGATCTCTTCCACTTTCAACTGGCCTCCTTTTCCTGCCATGCTCAGGTTATAGCTTCTTACCGTATCTCCTCTTGCTAGTTATTACTTTAATATAATCGCCCAGACTGTATTCCATTCCCCATTCTCGGGATGCATCTCTAGCAACAGACTACAGCCAACTAGCAGTCCAGATCCCTTCCTCCAATGTTCCCTAATGCCCACATACAAATAGAAAAATAAAAGAGGGGGAGGGCTTCAGTCCCAAGATTTTCCTAAGGGGCTCCCAAATCGGAGTCTCGCCAATTCTGTCATCTCAGGATAGCATTGAAGACCCAGAACCAGGTGGTTGATAGAATCCTGGTATCAGTATTGTATGTGGCTTCTACAAAGCTGTTTTCCCCAGGTAGCAAAAGAGGCAAGCAGGGAGGCAGAAGTATGATAAAGCATGTATTCCCTCTCTCTCAACTATTTAGGTTCAGTGATGGCCTTAGTCTCTTTTCGGGGCTTGCCAAGATTAAAACTAATCAAGCTTGTATGAATTTAACTGTTAAGGGGTTTATTAATTCATAATTCTCAGGCTTTACACAATGTGCTTTATACATCATCCTTTACACAACATGCTAAGCTCAAATCCAACCATATTATAGTCCATCATGTTGCATGAACATAGCTATAGAGTCCAGTTTACAACAACTGTCCTTGGAAACAAGCACGGTAGCCTTAGCTTCAGTGATAGAAATGTAATACAATAATGAGTTTTCCTTCTAAAAAGGAAATGTCATATTGGTATATACTTTCTATGGAAGGAGATGAATATAATTATATCCCTATCTCTAGTCCTCTGTGTGTGTGTGTGTGTGTGTGTGTGTGTGTGTGTGAGTGAGTAGAATATTGATCTACTCATATTCAAGAAAAAGGATGATAATGGAACTAAAAACTCAAGATGGTAGTTAGTAATATTTTTATTTGGTACAGTGCAATACCAATGTACTCTTTCCTCCTTATAACAACTGTGAGGTAGGTGGAATGAGTGAGTATGACTGTCCCTAAATCACCCAATGAGAGACTAGAACCTGGGTCTCTCTGCAACTAGTTTAACCTTTTAGCCACTAGGCTACCCTGTCTGTTGCTGGGGGCATGAGTTTCTCTGAGGTGCTCCTGAAGCCACAGGTGCATGCCATTTAATATTTAGAGCTCTCCCACACATGGGGGCAGTGACAATCTGAGATTCAGGCTCCATCCTTGCCCCTTGTATGTCTACAATGTGGGGCTTGGGAACGTGGGCCAATTAACTATCAGCTCAGCTCCCATTGCAGAAGAAACACTATAAACACAGTTCCATGGTGTTTCCTTTGGAGTTTCAGAGCAAGTGGTTTCCCAGTGGTAGGAACTCCTGCCCACTTCTGCCTCTCACCTCATGGGATTTCCTCCCTCATCACAGATGATGATGCAACTCTGCCTTGTCACCATCCTTCCATCCTCCACAGTTGCCCTGAATGGTGGCTTCATCCCTCAGCAGTTCAGGCTGGTTTTTAGAAACATTTTCTGTCTCCAACTGCAAAAGAAATCCCAAAACACAATGATGGAAAAGGTGAGCGGCTGGATAGATGCTGCTAGATGTTTTAGTGCTTCCTCACTGGCCAGCTGGAGGAACAATGGATGACTAAGGGAAGATAAGGATGGGGGCTGACTTCTGTCAGTTTCCCCCACCTTTCCTTTCAAGCTAATCCCTTAATGGAGAGAGAGGGAAATCTCAGAGGATAAGTTTGAATACTTAGATTTTACAGTTACTGATGATAAAGTTTTACAGGAACCTTATTATCTTTTCCACCTCCAACTTTCTTTCTTTCTCTCATATCTAATTTTAGTACCGTGGAATGGGGAAATCTGTCTTTTCAGTTATAAATGTTGCAATGTTAATGGTGCAGTATAAATAAATAATAATAATGTTTATTCTTCACAGAGCAGTGAAGCTAAAGTGATTCTTGCATACATTTCCCAAAATGATATGTGGACCAGCCTACCTTTAAGCTAAAGCCTGACACTAAAGGATCTCTTTTGCCTTGAATTTAAATATCCTTTATTATTGTTGGATACTTAACTATATATTTGTAGCATATGGGTTTTACTAGCCTGGCATTGCTGCTCTTCTGGAGCCAGCCACTGGAATAGTAAAAGGGAAGATGCTGCTCAGTTCTGGCCTCGAATGGCATCTGTGCTGTCACAAAGGCTGATGAGCTGACCTGGCTGCTAGCCAGAGCTGGTGAGGGGAGATATAGAGACAGCAGTCCAGCCTGGAATACAGGTGTTGGGGAAGAGGACCCACCACCTCAGTTGCTGGGGGACATGCTGCCGGTCTGACTAAAAAATTGGAGAGAGAGAAGAAGAGAGGAGAGAGAAAAACAGAGTGAATGGAATGTCTGGAAAGTAAAGTTGGAGTGAGAAGTTAAGTATGTGGAGCAGTTGTCAGTTCCAGGTCAGGAAGGGAGAAGAAAGGTCCATGGGTGACTTCCCTGGAAGAAGGGAAGTGAAGACCCAGGGGGATGAGAGCTCCACTGAAGACCCAAGATGGGATGGAAGGACCCGGCAGGCTGCAGGCAGTGGCTTCACCCAAGACCCAAGAAGGGAAGAAAGAGATCGGCTCTTGGTGGTGAAGCCTTAGCTCTGGGGAAGGACTAGGCAGAAGACCCTGAGAGAGGTTCTTCCCCCAATGGAGAAACAGTAAGTATTTGGCTGAGCAGATTCAGGAGAAGGTCAAGCCGTGCCAAGCACACTACAGCAAAATTTCAGCCCATTCCTTTATTTTTACTGTCTCTCTCTCTTGTTAAGCCCAGAAATGGGGGAGGGAGTTGAAGTGAAAGGGGGAGGAAAATAAAGGAGCTCGCAGGAGAGCTAGAGAGAGAGATAGTCTCTGGGTGGGTGACTTAAGAGAAAATGTGACTCTGGGTAAACACCAGGACTTTGTTGTAAATACTTGTTGACTGAGGATGGTCTACAACCTGAGCCTCCCCATGTGAATCTACATGACAAATGCAGGATAACATCCTGCAAATCCTGCAGTTTACGTATTTGCATCTGCTGTCATGATGCAAGTACCTAATTATGGTATTTGATCATGTATCATCATTTTGATGGTCACCACAATTTCTTACAGATATTGCTGGTCTCCCCAGACCTAATTCAGCACCTTAACTGCTGGTTATAGTTCATAATAGGCATACTACAAAAGAGTGGACGAATCTCTGCTTCTTGCTGATGTTGCATACCAACTCATATAATCCTCAGTTATTCAATATTAGCAAAATCTGCAGAGGAGAAACAAAAAACATCTGGAGAGCCACACATTTCTCGCCACTTGCATGTGTGTACAAATTTTGTTTTTTCTGAAACTTTCACAAAATTATATTAAAATCAGGAATCTACAGCAGAATGGATGGATCTGATTAGGATTTGAATGGGAAACCATCAGAAAAATCCCAGGTCTCTTAAACTAAAGAGGGACGTTTTAAACAAAACAAAAAACTCATAGAAGAACGAAATGGCAAACATTTCCATATTATTGCCAATAAAACAATATGAATATGTCCATGAAATCACTAGGAATTAAGCTCAGCTTGTGATAGTCCTTCATTTATTAAAATCAGAGTTCATTGGGTATTAATATTCTGGATTTAGTGGTTTTATGCACACATCAGCAATATAATCCACAAATGCATTACTAAGCCACTCAGGAAATACCCTGAACTCCTCAAAAAAAAAAAAAAAACAGCAAGATCCAACAGGAAAAAGAAAAGCCATATGAAGTAGTATAAATCAACCCAAGCAAAGAGCCATATTTGAACTGTTGGGCATAAACATTTCCTTGGATGTTATATTCTCCCTAATTTCTTTAGTAAAGAGATTGGTGATGGTATATTTGGAATCTATTACATGGATGGACTTTAAATGTAGATTAGAAGGAACCTATTTCATTGGCAAAATACAGCTCATGTTTCCTTACATACTGTTTTGCATTGTTCCTGAAGCATAAGTCTTCTGGGATTCTCTAAATTTAATTCCCATCTCTTTTCTAGTCACTAGGCAGAGCATCTTCCCAATTAGCAGCTATTCCTTAAAAAAAAACCTGCTGTAAGCCTCATTATTCTAAATTTATCTCCAACTAGAACAAGCATTTACCCCACTTATAATTAGGCAAAGTAGTAGAAAGTCCTAAGTAGTCCTTTTGACCAAATTCTTTCTCATTAACTGACTTCTGTAATGTGAGCATCTCTATAACCTTGTGGCAAATCTCTTATCACCTTGAAGCAAATCACCATGCCATTTTTCCTTTCTTATCAGTGCTATTCATTCAACTGTTCTGGTGGGCAGTGAGCAGCCCTTCTCGATGGGTTCCCTGCCTTTTCCTCATTTGCTTGTCATTCTTGCAGCCTCTGCCAATTTCGTGAGAAGCCCTGAACCTACAAATATAGGGTATTGGAAAGGTTCACTTTCACCTTGCTATTTTAATACAAGCAAAGAAGATTCTGTGGATTAACCTGATGCTGAGGACTGAGAACTAGATATTGAAAAGGAGAAACAGTGAAATCACAGGTATCCTTTAGCCATGCAACAGTTTACTTCTAAGAAGTATAATAAAAAGCTGGCAGCACTGTTTCAGTCTTTTCTAATCTTATCTAGGGATGCCCCAAATTGAATCTTGGGTCCTCTGCATACAAAACATGTGTCCTGCCACTGAATTACGGTCACTTTCCAAATTTTTAGAGGTGCCAACATATTTGGCTTTTCCTATCTCCAGAGGCATCTGCAGACAAAACAAGTATGACAATGCAAGATTTGTTCCTTTTGTGTGTGAAATATCATGATGCCTGATCAAAAAAGTGGACTTTGCATCATGATGGCATGACACTCATTTTGTCATTTGCCCCCTTCCCCCCAACACTTCTACCTATTCCTCTGATCTAATCTGGACCCAAGCAAGCAAGCTCCAGCTCAGTGTGCAGACTTAAATGCCCCCATAACAAAATGTGATTCTAGTCAGTAAATTAGGAGATCAAGAGTTAATACATTACATGGCAAGGAAGACTCTAGAAAGGCCAGAAGCAGGAGCTGGTTGGGAAAGGAAGTCTTCTGATAGGAAAAGCAGACTAAGGACTATAAGTGGTGCTATTCAGGGTAAACTAAATTATTATTCAGCTGAAAGTCTCAGGTCACTTTATAAAGAACAAACAAATACTGGCTTTAGTAATAACAACCAATAATCCCACATAAATATACAGATCTGCCTCCCTGTTGCTATAAAATCAGGGGTTGTTGGATGACCTTTTTGAGACCCTTTCAGTATTCTGTTTTTCTGGTGGTTAAAGTGGGCAAAACTGGTTAGATGTATTTTTACATTAATAAATCAGACCTAGTCCACCTAACCACCTGTGTTACAAATACAAAGGAGATTGATCTTAATAGCTGGCCTTTTGGCTGAAGAAGCAATAGCCAGACTTGGGATGAGGTTCTCAAGTTGTGTATCTGAGACACATCCATTTTAGAGATAATCAGCTGTGGCAAACACTGGGAAGTGGGACAGGAGGTGAGGGTTTTGGCACTCAGAAAGCTTGTTCAGGATGCTGGCTGCTTTCCTGATGCGAAAGCTGCACTCTCTGGAATGTCTGCTGTATGAAATGTTAATCTCTGCCCTTTTATTGATGCTCAATCTGTGTATTTGTAAATTAGCCCAAATATTACAAAACGGTAACAAGCCTCCAGTGACTACCTTCTAAGACATTAGCCTTAACCTCTGAAAAATTCTCATTTCTGGATATCTGGGGTACGTAAAGTGGAGTCACTCAAGTGATTTGTGTGCAGATGTATGTGAAGAAACTTTGGTTGATGTGAGATATGTGTACGGTGACCATATTTTCTTGGAAAAAATAAAGGACAAACCTGTAAAGGGGGCAAATCTGAAAGAGGGTCATAAGGATAAAACATTTTAATTGTTTATAACTTTGCTTTACAAAGGAAAATTCAAGAGCAAAAGCAAGAAAAACTTTACAAAAATGCATATTCTAATAAAAATATCTAAAATCAAACAGTGTATGTAAATTTATTTTAAAACAATTCAATTTCCATATTTTTCACATGAATGTGAAAGACTGTGCTTTAAGTGGCACCATTTGTACGGTAAAAGTTAAATAAGTTTTTGAAAAATAAATGCATCTAAAGGACAACTTTCTGAAATAAAGAACTGCCTTTTATAATAAAGGATGTATGGTCACTGTAGGTATGTGTGAAGAAGCCATCTTCTATGTACCTACTTCCCTTGTTGGATCAGAGAAAATAAATAATTTTGGGAATCCCATCTTAGTTTCATGTCATCCTGCTGAGAGAAGAGTTACACTAAGCCATCAGAACTGCTTCTTTTTTAATTGCTTTCTGTTGTCATAAATGAATTTCCTTCCCCTACGCTAGTGTTTCTTAACCTTGGCCACTTGAAGTTGTGTGGACTTCAGCTCCCAGAATTCCCCAGCCAGCATACCACCCTCTTGCTACTCATTCTGCCATTTTTCACTGGCTACATAGGCAAAAAACCCAAAAGCAAACAAACAAAAAAAACACAGCAGTAATTGTTCCAAACTACGTTTCTAGCTGTGGAGAAACTGTCTTTCCTGCTCGCTTGCTTCTTAATCTTTGTCAGCTATATAAATAGCTTTGAACTGCATGGTAGGCCCTAGAAAAAGATTCTGTAAAAAAATCCTAATTCCATTGCTTTTGAACTCTCCTAATCTTCAGATCTTTCATCAAGCAAATCTGCTCACGAGGGGAGGAATATTAAAAGAGGAGGAAAACCTTCTTATGTATTCCAGGCCATTATCTTGTGCTATATGATTATTTGTGCTATTCTCCTGTTGTGTTAATAGAAAATTGTAAAGCAGTGAATTCATTCCATTTCATGTTTATTTTTAATGAACCTTGTTTGTAGCCAGAATGTGCAACCTTTTGATGTTTGGGGCCACACAAAAGATTTTGTTGCTCTCTGAGGAGTGCATGGATTGTGACTATGATACAAAACTGTCAAAGTTGTTTTTTTCTGTTCGTTTTTTATTTGTTTTTTAGGACCTGCTCTGTATTTTGTATGCATGTATATCCCAGCCCAAAATGACAACTGACACCAGCATTGGACAGTTGTAGCCAATGTTAGCTACAGGGGACACCAAAAACAAGCAAACCAAACGAAAGGAATTTGGGGACCATATTTGGCCTTGAGGCCTGAGGCTGCTGATCCTTGTCATATATGGCAGATACAGCATTTTATCCATGTTCCTGAATGGCCCAGATTGGTTTTCTTGCTCTTGAGAACAATGTGGAGCAATATGTGGTTTGCTGTCACCTTTTACTGGGATGTTTTTCAACTTTCCAGTCTAAGCTATGACCTTGGGATTTCCCAATAATTTCCCATTTAGTTTGCTTTTCTCATGATCAGCCATGGAGAACTAGTAATTTACAGACTCACTTCTTGTTTATTAATTTCTACTTCTGTCACTTAAAACAGAACACTGAACAGGATATTTTGAGGTGGTTCTTGAAGGACCACATACAGTTTGAGTGCCACAGGCTATTCATTCATTCATTCATTCATTCATTCATTCATTCATTCATTCATTCATTCACATTTATCAGCTGCCCAACTTCGCTAAACTCCAGTGGACTCTGGGTGGTATACAAAACTACCCCCCTGCCCAAAAAAGCTAAGAACATAAAATGAGACAGACAGCCCAGACTAAAATAATCGGATAAACAACTAAATCAACAAAACAAAACAGGGGCCTGAAATCATAGACCACAACCTGGCCCAAAGCCAGGTTTTCAGTGTTCCAGAACCCTAGGAGAGAGGGTGCCATTCATGTCTCTGGGGGCATAGGGGCTGTGCACCCTTGCATGCATTTGAAGCCAATTCCATTCAAATCCAGTTTAAAGCTATTGAATTAACTGTGAGTTAGATGTCATGGATCCTACATTCTCCCTTATGAAGCCCATTCTGTGAGCTTGATACAGATTAGTTAAATCCTACAAGTACAATCAACCCTTGGTGATCATCAGGTAACATTAAATCCTTCAGGGTTAATCTGAAATCAAAGTGATGTCTCTGAGGCATTTATGGACTTGTACTGTGTATAATTTCAGTTTTGTGCAATTTTGCATATCTAAGATGACTTTCACAAAGCAGATGGAGCTACAGAACATGAAACTTTCTCAGTTGTGATCCATGCAGCTGGGAAATGGCATAACCAAATGAGTGAGTATAAGTGCATTTTCCCCCTCCATGAAATGGCTGTGCACTCAGAGGGACAATGTATCAAGTGTGTCAGAAAATCCTATGTAATACATCTTATCCCATTCTGCATCATTCACATTTAGACTAGCAACATGAATGGTGTCCTGGAAATGCAGCTCTTGTGCAACTATATGTGAAATATTGCCTGCCCCCCACCCCCATGGCAAAATAATGTAAAATCAACCAATCAGGAAGTAAATAATACTATAACGGGTGGACAGTTGATGGTCCCAGGATGACATGCATGCTCAGTCCCTTTCTTTGCAGTCCTCAGAGTTTGCTCCAACCACAGCTATTTTTGATTTTATGTTGAGGTGGGAAGCATAAGAAAACCGCAGTGAAATCCCTCAAAGATGCTTAACATACTTACCTCTGCCATCACTGACCTTGGACTCCCAAGCATTGATCAGTGTGGCCTCCACCTTGCCTGTCTCTGCATTAGAATTTTGGATCAGCACGCATGCAGCTTTCAGCGTGACATTTACGTTACTTAAACTATAGACAAAATGTGGCAATTCTAAACAATTTGAAAATATTGACCAAAACAGCCTCTGCAATCAAATTCCCTCTAGTTGGGCCACAACTCTCATAATGACCAAGAAATTATTCCCAAACTTGCTGAGTGTGTTGGGAGTTGTACTAGAACACATCTGAAAGGTGCTTGGTTATGGAAGGTGTTTTGAAGCAGTCATAAATGATCATCTTTCTGTTCATACTATGTCTCCTCTTCCAAAAACAGCATTACTCCTAGTAAATGCCTTGGATTAAGACAAACACTCCACTCACTCACTCACTCACTCACTCACTCACTCACTCACTCACTCACTCACAGGCTGTGATAGATGGTTTTAAAACTCTTTGGACAATTTGAAACAGTAATAAAAGACTCATCTAAGACCTATATGTTTTAATTAAACAAACTGTCTTTACGGAGATGTAAATTAATGCTCATTGAAACTCCAGTCTTTGCACACTTTTTTAGAAGCCAAACATTAGTTGATTGAGGAATATTGCTTTTTTATATGGGGGTGGGGAGGGGGTGTTAGAAAGCAGATTCATTATCACTTGAATATTTGGTTAATTAAAAGAGAAACTTAAGGGACTTTCAAACAATCTTAGCTTTGCAAGTTAATTTTATAACAGGACAAAATGCAATATTTCAGCTCTGCTCAAGTAAATATTGTCATTACCCCTAAAAAAAATAAAAAAGAAGCAATTTCATCTAGTTAAAATGATTAAATTTAAGATGTTACAAGATAAAAAAAGAAAAAAGGGATTGGCTGAACTAAATGTAAAGTTATACTATCAAGCCAGCTGTTTGACCTAGTTCACAGACTGGATTATAGCACCATATGGCTGGATTGCATCTATGAAAGGAGCAGGACTCACAGAAGATCTACATAAATATCTTTGGATTGATATGAAAAGAAGTGCTACAAATATGAGAAATCATGCTTTGAAAGTAGCTTATTAAATATATGGGATAAACATATATTTACACAAAAACCAGTGTCCAGGCTTATTTCCTCTGGCTCCAATATTAAATATGTTTTCATGAAGAATATGCTAAAAATGATCAGTGCAGAGAAAACTGTTACAGCTTGCAACACTTAATTATTAAAAAACAAAAATGAAATCATTCTAAGGCTTACTCCTTAGAATGGTCATAAGTGCTTTCATGGTTTCAAAATCTCCAGATGAGCAAAATACTCTAGAAAAAATTACAGAAACAAGGCAGCATGCTCAGAGAACTCACTGAATTGAAAATGTTTAGAACACAAAATACAGAACAGTGACCAGATCTTATATATAAGTTGCTACTAGATGTGATTCAGAGACCTAACAAGTTAAATAATCAAATGGATGCAGAAGTTAAACAGGACAATTTGATATATCAGCAATGGGAGGATCAATGGAAGACCCAGATCAAATTCACTGTGAATAATACACAAAGAGAAAATTATTATAAGAAGTTCTGCTAATATATTACCCCAGTGAGGATAGTTAAAGTGGATAGCATACTGTCAGGGAAAAAAACTCATTAAATACGGGAGACAGACACACCATAAAACAAGTCACCTCAAAGTTCCAAGTTCTTCTAAGAGCTTTATTGAAAGTTAGTTCAGCAAGAAAATAAAATGCAATCAACAACATGCAAGGTGCTTACTTAGAAACCCATTGCAATGTGGACCAACATGAGCAGGCTGTCACTAGGACAGCCTAACCTGTGTGGGTCCAGACCCCCAAATTGCAATCCTTTTTCTCCTTTAAAACCGCAAACCACAATCATGGCTCTTGGATTGTCATAACGTCCCCAGAGCTAATTTCACTACACTTTCCCGGTCCCTTTGTCCCGGTCACGTCTGTTCCCATCAACAAGTTTGCTTATTTAACAGTTTGCTCTGGTTTTGCAAGTATTATTTCCTGTCAGTGACCCACAGGTCATTTCCAAGCTAGCCCTTGCTTTTATTATTAAATGTGATTTTGCAACATATATCTATATCAAAATAAGTTTTAGGCTACTCGCATTTTTCCTCTCACAATACCTTCAGAAAATTGTTGGAAATGCAAAAATCAAGTTGAAACCTTTTTTCATATTTGGTGGAATGTCATAAAGCCCATTGGAAGGATCAATAATGAAGCTCAAGCTCAGATATTTTGGCCACCTAATGCGAAGAGAGATCTCTTTGGAGAAGACCCTGATGCTGGGAAAGATTGAAGGCAAAAGGAGAAGAGGACGGCAGAGGATGAGATGGTTAGATAGCATCACTGAAGCAATGAGCATGAAACTGAGCAAACTCAGGGAGGCAGTGAAGGACAGGAAGGCCTGGCGCAATATGGTTCATGGGGTCACGAAGAGTCGGACACGACTTAACGACTAAACAACAACAACAACAACATAAAGCCCAACTATTCTGAAATGTGATCTACCGATGAATGATTCTTTCATTAGAGAAATGGTAGCTTAAGCTATGAGAGTTCTCACTAATGTCTAAAATAACTTCATAAATGAAAAACAAGTCTAATGTTAGTTTCAATTTGACCTGGAAACCATTTATGGAATACAAGTCTGTACATGCTCTTGCTGCCTCATCCAAGGTTTGGATTCTTTTAAAATAAGGGTTGTAAACTCCTCAACTATGATTGTTTGCTTTTCTTATATAGAACCAATAGGTAATCTAAATTTTGATTTCTATAATAGTTAAATGTAATAATTTTGAAAGTGCTAAAGTGTTAAAATGTCATGAAACTATCTTTATATTTGCTTAATCCAAGTTGATAAATAAGGGTAAAAGTGAGATGTTTCCATGTAATGTGCATTTTGTAATTTCTGCGTATTTGTCTTTGTCTTTTTTTCTTTTTTGCTTAATCAATAAATAATAGAAAAGGAGTGCTGGTGTTTGTTCTGTAGAGGATTTTTCTTTTAAAATCCCCCTGAAACCTCAAACAGAAGTATATAAAGGACATTTACATCTTGCTTTTCCTCCAGAAACTAAAAATGGTGTGCATAGTAATTCCTCCTCCATTTTTTCCCCATAAGAACCTTGTTAGGTAGATAGGTAGGCTAAAAGTCAAAAAGTGACCCAAAGTCACCCAGCAAGCTTCCATGCCTAAGAGTAGATGTGAACCTAGGCCCAACTCTAACACCTTGACCACACTGACTCTTTCAAGATAGGGATGCAAAAAATGCACTTCAGAGGCTACGTGTAGTTTCCTAGCATTTGCTTTATGATCATCAGAACCCCCCAAATAGGTAGGGCCAAAATTTGGGCACATAGGGGGGCTTGAAGAGGTTATATGGATGCCTTAAGCCTTATAGATACAGCTCTTTGAACATCTGAAGCTCCCCTTCCATAAGTAGGCACTCACACACACTCCTAGTTTGGAGTATAGCCCTTGACATACCACTCAAAGTCTGGTGCAGCTCTCAAGCTGATCACATTTGTTGCATTCCTCCCCCTTCCTAGGTTTCTAGTTCTCTCCCCTCCCCAATCTTGGTTAACATTTCATGCCATATGAGTACCTCCTATTCTTAATAGTTATTCTGAGCCTGCTGATACTTCCCTGCTGGTCTGGATGGAGCTGTTTTACAGTGCAGCAGGTCCCACTCTCCGAAAATGAATCCACAATTCCATATATGATTAAAGAGAGGTCAGCTGTTAGGATAAGTAGGAAGCAGCAGGAAGATGAACAGCTGTTATGCATCAGTTTGCTAGCTCATTACATTCTAGCATGTTTTCCTCCATTGCAGAGCATCTGATAATATGATTCTCAACTTAGGACCAAGGAGAGTAGAAATATAAATACAAACCCATGTCAGCTTAGGAGCTGCTAGTATGACAAGCTGTAACTTCATTGTGCCCAATGGTAGGGCTGGCCCTTGACTCTAGCAATGTATCTCTGGTGGCAGCAGTGTTATTGCTCACCTGGCTAACCACCAAATAGCCACTAAGAAGATCCTTAGAAGAAAATAGGATAAAAAGGCCATGACATCAAAATGCATCTCTCTGAAGACACACTCAGAGCAACGGCTATAAGTGGCTAGCAGAGTGGCAAGTCATTATAGGAGGGTACTGTGGGCGCAATGAAGCAGCAACTCCAGAAAGCAACCTGAGAGGGCAGTGTAAAAGGAGGGTTTGCCCCTAATTTGTGGCACTACCAGAAAGCAGTTTCTTTATTTTATTCAGTGGTCAAGCTGGTCTTAAATCTTAGGAGTATATTGGGGGCAGTCAAGCAATCCACAAGCAGCTTCCCCATATGCTGTCTCAAACCTATGTCGATTATAGCCTTCATGATGAAGCAGATCACTCTGGTAAAGAAAAGGGGGAAAAAACAGGAAACTTCAGAATCTTATTTTCATATTGCCTTATGATCTGCATAAGAATTTACTATTCAAGATTTACACAGGTTCATTTTGAACTTTTCCATCTAGCTTAAATGCAGGACAAATTGATTGGCACTGAGTAGTATCTACGGTTAATGTTTGGTAAGGTAAAACAACGTTTCTCAACCTTGGCAACTTTAAGATGTGTGGACTTCAACTCCCAAAATTCCCTAGCCAACATACTAACATTCACAATAACAAGAACAATAGTATTCTGGCACAAAAGAACAAACTTGCTTAATACAGAGTTAGACTGCTACCCCATCTACCTTAGCCAGTGGTAGGCAACCATATTGCTTTTGAAGGTTGCATTCCTGTAGAAATAAGCTGTTGGGAACCATGGACACACACAGTGTGTGGGGCTAAAGCAGATGAGGTAAACACCAGTGCCAGGAATGTGAATTGGTCTTCTGTGCTTCATACCTTAATGGATAACAAGGCTAGGGATTTGTGAGGACGAAGTGTGATACCCCAATTAATATGAAAAGAAACAAACATTTGTGCCACAAGATTAATGGTTCTTGAGTTTACCTCTAGGGGCTCCATGCTAATCTGCTAAAAAGGTTCAGAATGTCCCTGTAAACAAAATAATTAAATGTATTGCTATGGAAGGCACCCCCCCCCCCCACACACAAATGCTACATGCATCTAAAAATAAACCAACCAGATGTTTACCTTGGACTCTAAGCAAGAGTCTTTTTAGCCACAGACATGCTCAGGTAATTCCACCATCAGAAACAACAGATGTGGCTCTCCCCTAAGTTGCAGGTAACAGCCTTTGGAAAAATTGATTTCACTGAAAGGAAGCACAGGGAGCAGCTCAAGGTTAATTTCAGAAGCTGCATTCCAGGGGATGCGTCAATCACGAAATGTGTGCTGTCTCCCTGCTGAAAGTTGCACTGGACATGCCTGCTTAGGAATCCATTCCAGGCAATTGGTGAGCAACTCAGTGTGGAAAGATGCTCAGAGTATCATTGCTGCCAAGCTCATGGTCCACTTATCATCCTATTCACTTTAATGAATTGCCCTCATGCTAGTGTAAGGAGTTATACTGAAGAAGCACATCATTGTGACTGCCTTAAACCAGATTAGATGATTTGTCTATTTAGCCCAGCTTTCTCTATGCTGACTGGCAGTTGCTCTGTAGAGTTGCAGGCAAATCTTTCTCATCATATGCCACTGAATCCTGGAGGGATCAGGGTTTGACCTGGGGACAGGGAAAACTGTCTACCCATGTCACCAATTGTAAAGAGATGTCAGAGGAGTTGTGGAGCTGTCGGAAGTCCCAAACCATTCATATCCAGTGGTAGATTGGTCCATTATTTGCATTTCAGTAATTATATATGTCTTAAATGAAAATTTGTTTAGCATAACATCAAAAATATCCTGCCATTCTGAATGGGAATTCTTGGAAATGCATTACCTGGAGGGGAAGTCAGATAATTTATATAGTTGTCAAAAGAGACTGAGATAAAGATATCAATGAAATTATTTCTCCTTACAACAAATTTATAAACAAGAGCCTTATAAAGCCAACATATATCATTAATATATATTGGCAAAGGAATACAATTTAGCTAGTGTTAAACTACCGTATTTCAGATATAAAATATATTTATATATAATGTACAACAGTCGAGAATGGAAAGCAGCTTTAAGGGGGAAAATGCAAATTATACAGCAAGTTAGGTGCAGAATGGGATATACAGACAGGTTTATTTTAGCTAACCCCATCGGACATTCTTTTAGAAGCACAAAAGGAGCTAGCTGCAAGAATGACTTTAGGGTTCCTGGCAAATACATTTGTCTTCATAGAGTTATCCGAAGGGCTGAGGAAAACCAGATATGCTGTATCATTGGGATATATTAAGCCTATTTAATTTTATTTCATTTCTATGTCTTTACTGTGTTAAGTAACAAAAGCTGTATATATGGATACCTGATCGATAAAGTGTGTTTTGAGAAATAGAAATGAAAGGTGCAAACCTCTCCACATCTTTTCATATTATCAACTATTGCACCTTCCTACACAAGCTAGCTAAGTAGGGGGGTGGTAGTAGTACATTGCAATGGTCATCTTATCTAGCAGTAAAAAAACAAAACAGAACAGAAGATCCATGAAAGAGAGCTTCTCTTCTACCCATTGGCTTTTCCACACTGCAAAATTGAATTTTAACTGCTTTACACTGACATGACACTGTGGAGCTGTTTGTTAACATCAAAGTTTTCCTCCCTCTCTCTCCCTCTCTCCAAACTCTTTTTTTTACTGGTCCAGACAAGCAATAAAGGACTGATAACATGGGGAAATTATGTGTTGGACATGGTAATACACACAAATTGTGCTCAAACCAAGCAAAGTTGTTTTGGCAAGGAATTGGCAGACTTTGGCACCGGCCTCTTTGCTTGCTTGAAAAGGGTTGCACTTAAAAAAATCAAGGTAACAATTTAGGCACACTTTTGTACCAAACTCTCTGCCTGGACATTAACTATGGCTACAGATGTTTTCAAGAACTGTGGCTGGTGCACCCTCTCGTGGAAAACACTGACAATGCTGCATTCATGGCTTGTTCACGTTTAGATTAATTACCCTTTGAAAAGTATACAGAAACCATTCTTAGTTCAGAATGCAGTTTGTGATCAAAACAGATTCAGTAAGAGACAGCTAAACTAGGACCCCACGGTTTTGAAATCTTGACTAACAGATAGCCATTCAGTGGGACTTTCATGCACATCATATATTGGGAATACTCTAGCTTCAACTTCACATCCAGCTCCCTAGGAAATATAAGAGTTGCTAGATTTTTTTTTTTAATTGGAAGGCACTATTATTGTGATTTGTTTGTTTGTTTTCTGGTGTGGGAGAGGGGCAAAAGAGAGGATAAAATGAATCTAGAGTTAATACATTAACTAACTAACGCCATCAGCAGATTAGCTGTGGAATGCAGCTGTATGCTTCCAGTGTCTTGGAAGTGACTAGAGCAGTGTTTCTCAACCTTAGCAACTTTAAGCAACTTTGAGATGTGTGGACTTCAATTCCCAGAATTCCCCAGCAGGGAATTCTGGGAGCTGAAGTCCATACATCTTAAAGTTGCTAAGGTTGAGAAACACTGCACTAGAGGGTAGTTCAAGGGATGTAGAAGAAGTAAGAAAAGCCAAATTCATTCTCCAGAAATGTGACAAAGCACCAAGTAACTTTCCCTAAACAACCAATCCTTATTAGCCTTTCATAAGACCCTGAAGACCTGGTTGCTCTTGTTGGCATTTGGACCAGAAGGTTAAGCAAGCTCTGCTAGTGATGTGTTCTTTTTGATCTGGGGATTATTGTATTAAACTTGGGCATTATGGTTATATTTTACTGTTGTGGTTTTAATCTTTGTACATCGCCCAGAGTCACTGTTGTGAGATGGCTGGCAATATAAATTACATAAAACAACAAACAAACAAACAACCTACTGAGCTAAATTACTGATTTGTTCATTTAGTGGAAGAAGTATATATTAAGTAACAATTGCTTTGTTTGGACAGCAGCAGGATTCAGCATGTGTTCCCAAAAAACCCACAATTTTAATTTGAATGCTATTTTGTGGTTTAATACATTCTCCGAAGCAAAAGATTTAATAGAGCTGGGAGGGAGAAGTATACATCCATCTGTAACATGTGTGTACTGAATGGTGTACTGACCATTCAGTACACACACACACAGACACACACACACACTCAGTTAATCATACATATTCTCAGAATACTTCATAGTCTAACATTCTCCAGCCTGTGCTTTGTTTATCTAGCAAGAAAATTAATAACTAATGTTCAGTGTCATTTCTTTCAAGAATAAACACCTAACTCTAGCATTTTTGCAAAAATAAATGCTTCAGCCACCACCGGTCATCTCTGTATAGTAATTGGGGTTGGAAATGGATCTTTGATGAGCAACCTGGAGGAAGGTGATCGCTGTTAATTCTTCTGGGAAGCAATATAACTTGTGCCTTCAGACTAATGTGCAGGTTAGAGCTCAATTTTCCACTTGTTTTCATACATTCCAAATTTTCTGATATTGATTTCAACTCATAAATATCACAGATACAAAATATAATTGTAAAGAAAATGAATTTATAAACATGTATCTTGACAGGAAATACATTTAAAATACATTTTAAAATAAACAAATATGGATTTATAAATGAATATATAAGAATGTGACATTTATTTATTTATTTATTTATTTATTTATTTATTTATTTGATTTATAAGGCAACCCAACTCAAACAGTGTGTCTCTGGGTGGCGTACAGCAAGAACAAAAAACAATAAATCAAAAAACTCCCACCACATAACATTAAAACATCTACTATATATAAATATAAGATACAAAATATAAAATGGCAGCCAAGCCCCATAGAAAACAACCAAAAGGGGACTCTACTCAAGTGCCCCCTCATCCTCGGGAGAAAAAAAACATGTTCTAGAAACAGCATGATGAAAGTGTATTTCCAATCTTTGACAGATTTAACAATTTGCTCATATTAAAAGAATAACCCTGGTTAAAACTACATTCCACAGAAATTACAAAAGCCTCTAACATATATGCTTCTTACCCAGAAGCCATTTTCAATTGGCAATGCCTCGTCTGAAAAACGGGGTTGTAAAATCAATAAAAGACTTCACTGTTTCAGGCTTAGTTCAATCAAACAATAGATGAGAAGAGTCAGAGTGTCTCTGGACTGTTCTAACTTAGACAATAAATGGAGAATTGCAGGACTAAGTTCAGAGAAGGAGAAGGAGAAGGAGAAGGAGAAGGAGCAAAGTTAGAACAGAAGGGGTAAGCCTAAAAGTTGTCATCTTTTCTTTTATGTACAGGGAGTTTTCCCTCTGTTTCAGTATAGACACGAACTTTATAATATGCAAGCTGAAAAAGTTCTATGCAAGGAACAATTTTACTACTTCATTTCCTGTTTGTCAGAATTCCAGTCCTAAGCTTAGTCCTCCTGGGAGAATGCAGTAGGACTTAATATTTTTGTGGGGGGCCATATTTTATTTGCATCTGCTTGGTTGGATGGCTGCAACCCCCTATTCTCGACCCTCAGGTGAGTAATCTAAAGCCCTATTGCTGAAGTGGAAAACTTATGGTAGTGTGGGTGTTCATGGCCTGGAATGCTGGAGATGGTACAAATAAAAACACTTCTTCAAACACTTTTATTCTTCAGCAACATCTAGAGTTTCAGATGTTCCCCATCTTTGCCATAAGCCTCATGCAGCCCTCCTAATTCTATGCAGCTCTTGGCCTTATTTCCAACATCTTATTTTTATGATCATTTCAGACCTTTGGCATGTTGACTGGAGTAGCAAGCAAAGAGAGGAGGAGGTGACTGTAGGAGAAGAAAACAGTGAACCATCTGGTTTTAATTCTGGCCATGCACAGTGCTATTGTGAGTCCCTACAATCTCAGATGTGGACCTCTCTCATGACAGGATATCCCCTGGTGATACCAACTGCAATAAGGAAACAAATTTTACCTCTTTAATCCATGGAACTGAGTTCTGAATATAGCAGCAGCATTTGGACAGCATTTATACACATTTACTTAGGAGTATGCCATCTTCAACTAGTGCATCATACTTCTGCAGTGGTATCCATAAGATTCAGCAGATTCTTTCGTAGTTAACATCTTTCTTGCCTTAGATTTAGGTCCTCAAGGTAGCCTATAAGGCAAAAAAAGATATAGCTAAAACAACCCAATTCAAATCAAAACATAAATTTTATCAAAATAAAGCAGTCAAATTTAACCTGAGCAAGTACTCTGCAGGATGGGAAGGGTTCCAGCTTTTGCCTGGATCGTAGCACCAAAGGGGATTGCCTGAGTTGCTTTAGGCATTTTTAAAACAACTTTGAACTCATAAACAGCAAGTATATTTCATATATTTATTTTATTACATGGAGTATGGCATAAGCTAGAAACGTGGCATAAGCTACAGGAAAGAACAGTCTTATAAGTACTATAAAGTTATGGCCCAACAGGCTGCAGGGCTGTCAATGAATGAGTAAAACAACAGGGGAAAAAGAAATATGTGGTACAGCTAATGGGTTCCTTTGTACCAGAGATCTGAGTTGAAGATTAGAAGGCTCTAACTTCATCTAACTTCTGCAGCAACTGGAAAAGTGTAATTAACTTTGAAAGGAATATCATGGGCTAATGGACTCCCTGTGTAGCCTGTCATTTCACTGAAAATATCATGAAATGGGAAAAATGCCACTGTAGAACAGCAGGCTGTTCTGCAAGGGTATTTTTTCCCCTTTTTTTACTCAAACGTCCACACGCACTCTGACTAGATGACAGCAGTTAATTGGGTGAAGCAGGAAATATGAGACCATTCCAGAGAAGAAAGGATAGAATCTGGCAAAGGGCTTTGAAGGCAATGTTGCTTTAAAGGTTGACAATGTACAGTTGAGAGAAATACATTTGGTAAAATAGGGAGATGATTGGTATCCACAGCCGCTAAGCAAGTTCGATGTACTTACTTACTTTTCAGCTCTTCAGAGAAAGAGAACAAAAATTATCACTTGGTTTGTGGTAGGAGCTTCTGAGTCTGACATGGGAAATTGAAGCTTAATAGCTAACTTCTTTAATTACGATCTAGCAAACATAAGTCCCTTCAGTCTCAATTTTTGCTAGAATGTTGGGTGTAGGTGGTAAGGACTCTGTTCATGTGAAAGTCTGTAGGATTATTCCTCTGGCAAAAAATTAAGAAAAGGAAGTACATAAAAAATAAGATTCTTCGTAGAGAGTTTGGATTTGTACCTCAAGACAGTTATCTACAATGTGTTATTTGCTTTCCAGTTTTGTCTAGTGTTTATTTTAAATACACGGAGATATTCCCCATTAAAAAAAAAACACATGATGTTCTGTGTTCTTGAAAAGTTTAAGAAACACTAACGTTGTTTATTAAGATAGAGTTGTTTACTTTATCTTTCAAAACAAGAGACAAGAGAACCAAGGTAATACATTTCAAACAGCAGATTTCTTAGCTGATTTGATTGAATTAGAAGTCTTTGAGTGGAACCAAGTCAAGTGGTCCAGAATGACTCCATTCTGCCAAAGAAAGCGTATGTGGTTATGGCTGTAGTTCAAAACAATTTTTAAAAAGTTTTGAAGTTCTTGAAACAGCCAATCCTTGGGAAGGAGACATGTAATCAAGGGGAAATCAGCTATGTATTCTGGTTTTCCTAACTGAGCTGTGATCAAAGTTGCTCAGCTTTTGGGACCTTTGTTTTGCACAACTCAGCTTGATGGTTGAACAAGTCTGGCCAGATGTTATGAACATGAATTATTCAGCTCCCTATCACCAAAAGCGTATGGAATATTTGAGGCCTTTCGAGAAACTATAATATGTCTGTACATTACATCTGACTGCTGTATACACATATCTTATGATTGTGTATACACACATATGTGTGTGTGTATATATATGTATAATATATGCACACACACATATACATAGACACATTTAAAAATGTTTACATAAGTATGGGATTAAAAACATTTAGATTTTAACATTGGCATATAATCAATCAATCGAACAAAGATTGATTGATTGATTGATTGATTGATTATATGCCATAAAGTTGGTACTGACTCTTCACACCTCATAAATAGCTGTAACTAAGTCCATCTATCTTGCTGCTGGTCAAACTATTCTTCTCTTTCCCTCCACTTTTACTAGCATTACCGACTTCTCAGGAGAGCTAGATCTTCACATAATGTGTCTGAAGTAGGATGATTTGAGTCCGGTCATTTATGCCATGAGTGAGAACTCTGGGCTGATTTGTTCAATGAACCATTTGTTTGTTTTCTTGGCTATCCATGTTATTCTCAAGTTTTCTCCAACACCAAATTTTGAAACTGTCAATGCTCCTTCTATCCTGCTTCTTCATAGTCCAATTTTCACTTCCGTTCAGTGTCACAAGAAAAAAACATTGCCTGCACAGTTTTGATCCAATAGATATATCATGGCATCTGAATATCTTTTCCAAGGCCTTCATTGTTACTTTACCAAAAGCTTGTCTGAGGTATATTTCTTGACTGCTCATTCCTTTACTGTTGATGGTTGATGCTAAAAGGCAGAAGCTATCCATCTTCAATATCTTCATTGACAATGTATTAATATAAATAGTTATAAAAACATTTCATATTATCATAACAGGTTTATGAAAACTGTTTCATATGTGGATTCATTAAATTATATAATGTTCAATGGAGTAATACCATCTCTATTTGGCCCTTATGAAATGGGCTAATACAGCTCTCTCCCATATGTTAACAAGCCAGCCTTTTAAGTCCATCCATCACAAAAGCACATACTTCCTCCTTTCCCACTCCCAAAGTAAGTCTCTATTATTTCTTACTGTTTTTTCAACTTCCTCGCAGTCTTTTCCATTCATCTCTGGTGACTTTCCTAGCTCATTCCCGCATGCTTCATGCATGGTTTTCCAGCTTCACAGATTTTCTTAACCTCTGCTTCTCTGCATGAACAGCTATTCTTCCAACAACCTAAGTAGCTTTCAGTTTGTAGGAATTGCTTCCCCTCTTGTGGAAGTATGTTATGCTTTCATGAAATTCTTGCCAGCCTCCTTGATATACATACATACATGCATACATACATACATTTTTTTTTTAATCGGCGCTCAGTCGTTACCGACTCTGCAGTGACTGCTTGGATGAGTCCTTGCAGTTTTCAAGGCAAGTGTTTCGGAAGTGGTTTGCCAGAGCCTCCTTCCTAGAGCAGAGCCCAGCTGGTGTGCGCAGGAGGTGGGATTTCCGTGGCTTCGCGCCCTTTTTGGGCGCGCATGGTTTTTCGCGCTTACCAGCAACTGCTCCCGACTCCTTTTTGCAAGGCGCCGTCAGCATTTTTCCTCCCACTGGAGTGAGAGTACCCATTTATCTACTCACGTGAGTTTTCGAACTGTTGGGTTGACAGGAACTGGGGAGGAAACAGGAGCTCACCCTGCTAACGCGAAGGCTGGACTCGATGCCTTTTCTTTTTACTTTTAAGCCTCTGGAACTAATCACATTCCTAAGGCTTAGTGTACTTGGTTTTCTAAATAGGTGATGATAGGTTATGTGACTGTTTTACTGGTAACATTTTGCTTTCTTCAGCTAGAATGGGAAAAGAGAAGGATTATTCTTGCAAATACTTAATAAATAAGTTGTTTGAAGCCAAACTAAAGACAACTGAGGTAGGCCAGCCAACCTCACCTTGGGGCACTCCAGATGTGTTGGAACTATCTAACTATCTCTAGCCCTCAGTTCTATTGGCTGGAAATTCTGGGAGTTGTATGTAGTTCCAAAATAACTGGAAAAAGCACAATTTGGGGAAGGGTGAGATAGAACCATCCCTGCTTGGCCAATTAATCCTGCTCCATTGTTCTCATCTGATAACTGAGGAATGAAGAGTATGAGATTCACACTGCAAATTAATTACTACCCAAGAGTATTACAAATGAACATTAACTTTTAAAAATGCACCTTAAGCTTTAACTTACTTTCTACAAAATGCAATTCATAAAAATGCAAATATGCCTTTCTATCTCAGGAGATAACAAAAACCATCTTCATGACTCAGCAGTCATTTAATGTGGGATCATTCCCATCTTAGCCTGCTATCAAAGCAATTCCCTGGCATGCCAGTTTCCCCAACAGCTTGAGTAGAGTTTTAGAACAAAGTAGATATTGTAGACAGAAAGAAGATGACTTTGACTGACATATGCAGGTGTTGTTGCCAAGGCAAAAGGAGCTAAAGCATTTTTTAAGTCCAGAACATTCAGATAACATTTGGAAGTGGCTCAGACAGATACTTCCCTAATTCACCTAAGTATAAGGCAAAGGAGGAGGTATAGCAAAATCAGACTTGCAAGGTTCTGTTATTATAGCCAATTTCAATAAAAGTATTTGTGGACATCCTATGGAGTTGATTTCATGGTCTGGTCTACCTAGCAGGGTAACAGATATACACATAGGTATATAAGGGAATGAATGTAGAGAACATGGATGTACAATTTTATTTGTGGGCCAAAGGCTGTGTCCTGGGGGCTGCACTCCAACCCTGAACAAGGCTATGACAAAGAACTGAGTAGGGAAGGACAAAAACTAAATTTAATTAAAACTTACAATGAATTAAAATTAAATGTAAACAGACTACAGAGAAGAATATTATGTCCCATGTATTCCATTTCTTTATTAGAGCCTTGGGCTAGCCTAGCTAGTGGATTTATTATTGGCATCTTCTACCACATTAAAAATTACAACTTGGAAACAACTTTTGGAGGAGCTATGGTGGTGCCGTCCCAAAGCTTTGAAGTGGGGGTGGGGTGGGGGTCTGGTTGTAAAACTCTTATATAGAAAATGTATTTTGGAATTATTTCAGAGCTTCATTCTACAGGCAGAATGCTGCTGCTGCATTGTCGACTCAGTTTTCAGGACTATTCAATATAATGGGGGGAAATGAAAAGGCATGCATTTTGTTCTGCCCACACACCAAACAGTCCATTTGGGTTTTTTCAAAAGCAGAAGCAGCAACTTCTAGGGCAGTCCCTGCTTATCAAAGAAATGGGTGCTGGCGCCGTTCTCCTCCTTCACCCTAGCCTTGCAGTTCATCTTCCTAGTGAAAACTCTCCCCAATTAGTCCTGCCCTTTTCCAGGGTCACTGTGTGAAGCATTCTTATTGCCTATAGGCGGTGCTTGATTAGAAGACTAGCTCTCTATTATTGTTAAACTGCATTCATTAGGCGCTTGGTGTTCTATAATACCCTCTCCAAAGGGGTTCCCCCCTCTCATCCATCCCAGTATTGTTTTGAAATGCTGGCTCTTGCCCAAGTCTCCTTGGAATGTAATGAGAATATGTGATTTGATTCCTGACACAGCCCGCCAATATAAAATTAGATTTCTGCTCCCTTGCTCTCTCCCTTTCTTTCAGCAGAGAACCTCCCCACCTATATTTCTGTTGTATTTCTTCAAAAATATTGATTATACCAGTTTCAACACATGCCTTTTGAATTACATGCAGGACAAAATGTATTCTGAATTTTAAAAAGGGGTAGTTTTATTTAGAATCAATTAACCTGGGGCTAGAGACTTTTGCACACGAATTACTCCATTTGTACAGAAAGGACTTGTGGGCCAAAAAGCTTTCCTAATTACATGTTATTGTTTTGAAATTTTATGGATGTGTAGGAACCCAGAAGACTCTGTACTTTGAATCTTTGAAGTAGGCCAAGTGGCTAGACCCCTTTTGTTATACTTTCAAAGTAGCTATGCTGCCACTATTTATATGACTTAAAATTGCTACATCTCAGCCCAAACTCATGAAAATCTAGGCCTCAGCGCAGCATCTCCAGAAGGATAAGTGGATACAGTCCAGCAGAAGAGTAAGACCAGGCCAAAAAGGAAAGGAAAGGAAAGGAAAGGAAAGGAAAGGAAAGGAAAGGAAAGGAAAGGAAAGGAAAGGAAAGGAAAGGAAAGGAAAGGAAAGGAAAGGAAGGAAGGAAGGAAGGAAGGATGAAGGATGAAGGAAGGAAGGAAGGAAGGAAGGAAGGAAGGAAGGAAGGAAGAAAGAAAGAAAGAAAGAAAGAAAGAAAGAAAGAAAGAAAGAAAGAAAGAAAGAAAGAAAGAAAGGAAATTAACTTTTATTCCCCCATTTATTAATGATTCCAGCAGAGAAGTCTCACATATAGTCAGTTGCAGTTAAACAGTACATAAACTTTACTAATTAAACAAAGACTTATCAGACTTTACTACCTAAATTTAGCAACCTAAACTCATCAGGAACTTTAATCTTTGATTATATTTGCAGGGTGGTTCCCTGGGACTTCATCACAGAGTCTGAACTTTACTTTCCACAAGACTCTTGGAGTTCAAGTTGATTTACTAAACAGGAAACTTTAGAGAGTGGGAGTAACTTCCAAGAAAGGAAACCCCAGTTGACCCTATCAGTACTTTGGGTGTCTTCCAAGTGGTTCCTGCCAGTACCTGCTCAGCATAAGGCAGAGTTATAGGAAAATCAGCCTGAGATGTGGATTAGATAGGTTAACCTGGTATGCCTGGATGTGGCCTTCGTCCTTTGTTTAGAACAACAGTATAACAGAGAGAGGGGACTCTGAATCACAGTGTGTTAGAAAGTAAAAACAATGAAATAACTATATTAGGTATCAGCAAATAATATCACCACATTTCAAGTGTGGAATCTTATTGCTGATAATAGTGATATTAAAACAGGTGTGGGTAACATTGTATCTATGGGATACCATGGTATCCATCACCCCCCCTTTTTTTTTTAATGGCTGAAATCCTGCAAGTTGAGAGTGCTTATGTCTTTCTTGCAAGATTTAGCTATGCTGTGATTTCAGACTTTTTTGGAAGGAGCACCTGGGCATCAAAAATGTTGCCAAATACTAGAATACTGATAACAGTAATCTCAAGAGTGTGATGGACACTGATGTAAAAAGAGGCGGGGAAGGAGAGAGAACAATGTAAGTCAACTGTTACTTATCTGAAAATAGTTGTCTTGAAAGAAGGTATTGGATTTTCAAATTCTCATAAACATGCATCCCCAACCTGGCTCACTTAAAGGAGACAATTTTGAAAGACCAATCAAATAGGACCATGAAATTTCAGTGTAGCCCTAACATGAAAAATAACCCTTCCATAAATGTATCCAATGTCCATTCCTCCCACAGAAACAAAGAACCCATGTTACTTTTGCCTTGCAGAATTCCATAATGACAGATTGTCCAAAAGCTTTTGAGAGTGAATCAGCTAGTTAGATTCCTTTCTTATCTTAACCCTGGTTATAATGCTCTTGTATGCCCTTTGATATTTCTCACAAGCTATAAGAGAAGAAAATCCTGGTGATTTCAATGCTCTTTGAAGTTGCTTCATCACAATCATTAGAGACAATAATGACAGAGTGGGAACAAGACAGTCCAGGTTAAATTATGGGCAACCACCCAAAGCAGCACATTTTGGCAAGCTCGCTCTCCTACAGCATATCCCATAGCACCCACCGTACCTGCTGCTGCCTCTCTGATTCTTTAGATTTTCCACTTTCTGTTTGACTATTGGACCAGTTCTGAATTATCAGGGTTTGACAGATCTCTTCTGTGTAATATGGCATGGAAACTGTATTTGGATCCATGGTTTTCTGCTAATTCTGTCATCCCCAGGCAGAGGTGTCCAGTGCAGGAGGATTAAGATGGTAGCCACAGGATTGCAGCTGCTGTCTTGACTTTTTTGATACCTGCCTCCCACACTGATGCCCCTGTCCTGAGGCCATGATTTGCATCCTGCTCCTGTAGGTACCACAAAGCAGCAGTCAGCAAAGGAAGACAAAGAAATGTAGGAAAAAGCACTATTCTACCATCAGTTCTTTCTATTGCTACAGCAAAGGCTGGGTTTCATCAAGGATCTCTAATTTTTTATTTATTTTATTTATTAAATTCATATGCTGCCCATCTCCCCCAGAGGGTGACTCTGGGTGGCTCACAATTAAAATCCAAAACAGTAAAAAACAATAAAAATATAAATATCCATATTAAAATAACTAACAATTCTATATAAAATACAAATGCAAATAATAACAATTCTATATAAAAAGACTAAATAGTGCTCTAACAAGCTTTTAGATAAATCTTGACCTAGTTTGGAGTTTATGTTGCATTAGTAGATATGCACACACATACATACAGTTTCACTATTAGTAAGATAGTGTTAAGTTAATCAGAAAATATAGTTTGGGATGCCTGTCTACTTATAAATGCAGGTCTTTTTTTTCCCTTTGGATAATCAGATAAGGCTAAGATAAGGCAATGTGAATATCATTGTGAGATATTTCTTGTCTCTCTAAGATGATCTTCCAGTAACTGAGATAGTACTGTAACAAAAATTGCTTCTACTTATCTTGACCTTTCTCTTTCAGTCGAAGCAAAAGAAAAAGTAAAATTCAGTGATATTCTCATGGGTGGGCTGTGCAAGGTTCTAGCAGTTATCTAGGTCATGAGAAATAGCAAGCATCTTTTCATTTGCCCAGAGCTATTCCCAACAGAGAATAACCTTTTTGTACTTGCATCAACTATAGTGTGAACATGCCCTGACCACAGCTTTTGAATGTGGTTTCTCATGGAGTTGCTTTCATCTCATCCCCAACCCAAGAATCATACATGGGAGATCCTTAGAGGTACTGGTGTTAAAGTACTCTTTTCATTCTTAAGTCAGCACCTGTCAGGATTTTCTTTCTCATGGGAAAGGATTCATCCCGTTATCTTTACAACAATAACAATTAATATTTTGACTACAGAGATCATGTGAAAAACACCTGTTATTGTGTGTTGTGTATTGTGCTATTTACTGCCACCTATTGGCGTGTGTATGTTAGGTACCCAGTGGGGGTGGCATAGAGCTATAATACAAGGAGAGGAAAATGTTCAGCCTCTCAGAGTAGTTGTTAGTTGTTTTAGTGTTAGCCACTATGTAGGTTTTATGGGCTACGTAGTTGTAACAAAGTACCAAGTAGTGTACCTCTTCTCTAAGAGTTTGTAGCTAGAGATTTTGTTAAGCTTGTGTTGCTAATAAGTCTTGGATGCTACAATATAATGAGAAGATGTGTTTTTCTTTATATTTTGTATGATATTTGCATTTTATGGAGTTTTTGCATTTTTATCAATAAACACCAGTTAGTATATATTTTCTGACTGGATTTCTTTGGGAAACAAGAAATGGACATTGCACTGTGTTTGCTTTCATGGCTAATATTTTCCTGGAGTTTTTGCTGCGCTCTGCACAAACAGGAGTGTTTGTGATTATCACTCTGCACGACAGCATCATCCAATGAAAACTCTAAGATGTTTTAGGCTTTGTCACCCATTATTGTGGAGGAAAATCTGGAAACAGAGGGAGAGTAGGGACTGGCACTGAAGACAGCAGATTTCATGTGGGTATAAGTCTGTGCTGATCAAGGAGGGTGGTTAGCAGTTCAGCTCAGCAGTAGGAGCAAGCCCTAGCTATGAGGATTTTCACTGCAGCAAGATTCTCCAGTAGTTTACAGCTCACCTATTTGAATTCCATCCTAAGGGAAGATTTCACAAGGGAACTCCTCCCATGGCTCTTTTTAGATAAAGAAGAGAAGACGCTTCACAAGAATGCAGTGATAGAGATGTATAATAGGAAGCAGTAACACCAGCAGCAAGAACAGCATCTCTGTTATCCTTCAACCATCAAGTAAGCTCAGAAAATGCCACCGAAAGAAATTTGAAAATATAGTGAAAGTAAAGTAGAAAGAAAGGTTTGTTTCACTACCCCCAACTAGGAAACAGCAAGAAGCAAATGGCTAGACTGCTGACTATTAGAACTTCCTCTACCTGACAGGGAAGAAAAAAAATGTTTTTTCCCTCCTAGAAAACTGTCTGTCAGAGAATGAAGCCATTTGTTCTCCATTTCTACCTCTACTTCACCTCCCCATCTCTCCTTCACAATACATTCTCTCTCTCTCACTTTTCATCCATAATTAATGGACTACCAGGGAAGCTCACGCCACACTACCAGAAGCTCTCAATTTTTTACCTGCAGCTTTTTTTTAAATGAAGTCATAGGTCTCAAGTAGCCCAATCCTGCCCAAGATTAAGATGGTTCCTTCCGATGTAGAAATCAACTTACTGAGTCATAGGAGAAAAAAAGAAAAGAAAAGAAACATCCTTTTGAATCAATCTTTGGGCACTTTCATATCACTTCTATTTTCAGTCCCTAATAAAATCAGTTTGAAACTGCCCTGTGGCTCTCTTTCCCGCCACCAATTTGACACATTGAGAATATCACAAGTGATCAGTGTGTTTTCTAGCTTACCAAAAGGAGAGCAGAAAAAAAGCCATTCAATCAGTGCCACATACAGCCATCTGCATATTTAGTTCATGTTACATTCATTTCCTGGGTGATTTCCAAAACAACAGAGGTTGTAATCAGGGGAGCTGCAAAGCTGCCAATGCACTATGCCTCAGCTGCATTTAAAAGATCTGAGAAACCTAAAGCTTGACAGGGAGGGAGGTGCTGGCCTCCACACAAGGTGAGACAAGAATTCCCGCCAAGAGGCTTACCTTCAAGCAATGCAATTCTTCAGCATTTCTAATGGAAAATTGCATTCATTGCTATTCTGGATTAATTCGTAAATGAATTGGTTCACCTGCTGAACAAAGAGATCATATGGATGCAGAGATATTTGTGAATTACATGAAGTCTGCCTGTGGAAATGGCCTTTCTGTTTCTCCCCTTAGAATGATGTTTGTTTTGCTTTGGTTAAGTGATCCATCAATTTGAGATGCTCCTAAAAGGTCAGGGTTTGTGGCAAAGGAAAAATACAACAACATCCTTTATCTCACTTAGATATGAATCCAGAGGTATGATATGAGCTGCTTAGATATGAGCCACACAGAGTCACGCTCTGGGGGAGATGGGCGGCATATAAATTTAATAAATAAATAAATACGATTTTGTCAGAAATGAAGAAGTAAATCAGAGGGCTGAAAAAGGTCATTTAGGTGATGAGGTCTAACCCCCTGATCAGTGCAGGAATTCAAATTAAGGTTTTGCAGACAGATGACTATCTACCCTCAAGTTGGATCCAATGAAAAGGATCCTCCCCACCACTCTGGATAATTGGTTCTACTCTGTTCAGGAAGTTTTTCTAATGTTCAATCAGAATTTGTCTTTCTATAACTTACATCCATTATTCCCTGTTCTACACTCTTATATGACATTCTTTCAGGAATGTGAAGAATGCTATCATAAGAATAGGAGACTAAAGTACAATAGAAGCACTTTCCTAAAACATGGGCTGAAGGATGATGATATTGCAGCCTTGGTAAGCTTAAGCACATCTAACTCTGAGTAGGCAGCAGCAATAATCAGACTGTCTGTGTTCAGAAGGTAAAAAGGATCCAGCCTGGTTAGTACTTCAATAGGAAATTCCCAAAGCATATCAGGGCTGGAAAAAAAGCTACAGAAATAATAAATGACTTTTGCATTGCTGCTGAGAGAATATGCCCTTGAGCATAACTCAAAGGAGGCTTCTCTTAGCTCTGATCAATGTCAAGATGAGTACTGTTATTGGGAGAAAACGGAATTAGGAATAAAATAATTTTGGGACTGAAAATACAGGAGAAAAATACGGTTATTAATTGTTCTGTAAGGGCAATGTCAAGCAACAGGCAACAGGAAAACAGGTGCACCAGTAACTGTGGTGCCTTCTAAAAGCAAACTTTTAGAATCAGAACACCCTAGGCTGCCACATTTCAATGCAGGACCCACTCAGAAGTCCTTTTAAGATTCTGAAGGTCCAAGTACAGATTGTTCATTTGAAACCCCTTAGTCCACCCTGCTCCACTTTCTTCTTACTGCACCCTTCATTATTTTTTATTCACTGATGCCAGTAATCTACTCAACTGGAGTGTGCAGGAACATCTAAAATACTTAAAATAATTCCTGGGATTGTATTTTATTTGATTAGTTTTCATGCCTTGAACAGAACATATTAACTAATTTAGTTATTTCAAATACTAAATAATACTTTGCATGGGGTCTCTGCCAGGTGTGGGACCTGGGGCAGTTTCCCCCTTTAAAAAACTTTCCTATGTGTATAACTAATAATAGAACCACACTTGCAACAAAAATGGTCCAAAGTAAGTCACATTTTAATATCCCAGACTTTAGAGCTTTTGGATGCATAATTCTGTGCTCTGGCAGGAACACACCAATTATGGAGCACTGACATCCATATAGCCTGGCAGCATGATTTAGATGGAGGAAAAAGCGACAACTGTCATCTTTCCCCTTTTTATTATCCTTCTAGTTTTCTTTTATATCCTTCCTATTGCTTACATTTGGGGGTAAAGTAATAGGCTAGCAGGAATTTATCCCACCTCTCTCTCGACCACACCCTTTTGAAGCCTTTTTGATGCTGGAGTTTCTGGTTAAAGACACTCGTTTTCTCCCCATATCAGACCCAACCTTAAAGGCAGGGGGAATGGACTTTAGCCCCCTCGTAATGCTGCCAGGCTCCCCAAGACAAGCATGAAATAGGAAGAAGCTTCCCAGAGACTGGGAATACAACAATATGGCCAGGTACCATAGTCATTAAAAACAGTTGGCAGTCACTGAGACTCATGAATCTGATCCTGATGTATATCTGATATACATCTCTTCTCTTAATTCAAACCCAGCACCCTCTTTCCCCAAGTATCCCTCTGTGTCACAGACTTCCTCTCTTATGTTTGTCACACTCAGTCATCAACACATCTTGTAGAAGGTCTCCCCCTAACTCCAACCTTCATTCTCCTATGGAGGCCTATGTGTTAATGGAAGTTGCATGTTTACATTCTCCATGTTCATTCTGAGAATTTCTTGCTAATAATGAACTCCTGACAAATATTCCCTGTGGATAATGAGGTGGATGACAAGTAGGCTATGTCTAATGATCACTGCACATAAACAGGAGGAACATAGTGGCTTCAAAACAGTTCTATCATGTGTATGAAAGCACTGGTGCACTAAAGTATGATGTGGGGAATTGGGTAGAACCTACTAGGCAGTCTAAATGAATATGGCAAACCATGGATGGGAGGGTGCAGCTTCCATTTTGTAAGGATATGTTTGTTACAGTTTTGCACATCAAGATGATCCCTTCATGGACCTTCTTGCCTACCTCTCAAATGTGTGTTCTGTGACTGTACTTTTCTTCCAGGTGATACCAGACCTAATCACAGGGTAATGGACTGTTGTGACACAGTGGGCAAATGTTTGTGTTATAAAAATGCATACTGTTGCTGCAGAAGGTAATTATTTTGTCAGTCTATCAGAAATATTTTCTCTAAATAAAACCAGTCCAGAGGAGACACTATTTTATTTTTTTAATTAAAAATCTGACTGATTTTATCCTCTGTGCCACATTGCTGCCAGGCAATAAAGAGATTGAACTGAAGACACCATGACAAGATATCAGGTAAAAATCATGAAGTAATTAAGAGTAGGATTAATTTCAAAAGTAAACAAGGCAAGATGATGGATTCTATCAAATGTTTAGCGCTGAAAATATAGACTTCTAATCCCAAGACCAGGCTGTTTATAGTTGATATCTTTGATCCTGACTCCCACAACTGCACATGTTTTAAATGTACTTTGAAATATTGTTCAGTGGCAGATAAAAATGGAATACAGCCTAACAAAATGCACTGGAAAATAAAATGAAACAAATATTGACACTGTAAATTCATACATAATATAAAAAGAAGTAGGACCTCTTTCTCAAGAGTAAGGAAGGACTTTACAGAAGAAGAAAAACTGAGGAAGAGGAAATTTCTCCTCTGAGTATTTACTACATGTAATCCTTTGGTTACGACAGCAGTTGGGATTGGGACTGCCATTGCTAAGTGATGCAAACATGAAGTATGACATCACAAGACTGTATTGCTTAGTGCCAGCAATCCTGGGCAGTCCTGGTTGCTGTCGTAACCCCAAGAAGCATGGGTCATTAAGTGGAAAGAGGTAGGAATCCCAGGTGAGGAGTGCGGGGTTGCCACGGTGGGGTGGGGGAGGCCGGGGGAGGGCCTGGGAGGTCCAGCAGAGGTTGCACATGGGCAGGGGGGTGTTGCGGATAGGAGAAAAAGTGGGAGCAACTTATCAGAGTGACTTGCAACTTTCCTGCCAGCTTCCCCATTGACTTTGCTTGTGGGAAGCTGGCAGGGAAGGTTGCAAATGGTGATCACATGACCATAGCTTCCTGAGACATCATAATCATGAGCCAGCCACACAAGCACCTGGATCGCAATCATGTGACCGTGGGGTGCTGCAATGGCTGGAACTTTGAGGACTGGTTGTATGTCCATTTTTTTAGCGTTGCCGTAACTTTGAACGGTCGCTGAACGAATGGATGTAAGCTGAGGACTACCTGTACATTAAAATGGGGTAGCAATCTTACATATTTTAACTTTTTATTTTGTCCTGATTGTGGCTAGACGGCACATACTGTATATGGAAGCATTCTTCTGTCCTTTATCTCTATCTGAATGAGAATGAAACATATAAATCAGGGTTGTGTAGACATTTCTGCAGCCCAAAGGAACAATTATGAGTGTAGCTTTTCCTATGCTTTGAAGTTTAGAGATGAGTAAAGCCCATGTGAGACTTTTCAGAAACTTTTACTCATACTTAGTGTCCAGATGAAGGTTCCATTCAAAATTTCAAAGCCTCAGTTTCTCCAAGTATGTTTGAAATAGTTAGCTCATATCTCCACCATTTTTTTTCCTGTCCCTTCGAGTCAGTGTTGATTCCTGGTGACTGCCTGGACATGTCCCTGCAGTTTTCTTGGCAAAATTTCAGAAGTGGTTTGCCACTGCCTTCTTCCTAGGGCCGAGAGAGAGTGGCTGGCCCCAGGTCATCCAGCTGGCTTTGTGCCTAAGAGGGGACTAGAACTCACAGTCTCGCGGTTTCTAGCCTGGTGCCTTATCCAACCAAACTAGCTTTCCTCCAATATTACCCAGGTAAAAACAGGTTCAGATCTTCAACCTTAGACATAGGCCTTGCTTGTCTGAAATAAGTGGCCTGACAATGCATTACACACTCACTACACTGGCTCTTCTTCTATAGTGTATATTAATTCAACCTAAAGCACTATAATTATTACTTAATGTTGGCTTGATTTGCTTAGGTAGCCCAAGAAGGACTGCCCTTGAGGAGGGAGGACTCACCCCTGTTACCCCCAAAATCATTCCTGCCTCTCCCTCTTCTCACCTGTATACTTGCTTGCTGAACATCTGGCATGGTGCCTTCTGTGGTAGGACCACTTTTCTCAGCCTCCCTTCTTTGCCTGAATGCCTCACCCTGAGGAGGCCCTTGGAGTGAGGCATTTTCATTGTGAAGGGAGGGTAAAAGGGGCTCCACCACCATGATATTTAGCCGGAAGGCAGGCAGGCAGGCAAAGGAGCTAGATAAGGAGCAGACAGACAGTTTCCAAGGGAGAGACGGTGGGGTGAGGCTACCTGAAATGGCCCCATTACTCATCCTAATTATACTTAAGCAAGTTGAGGATTAGTTTGCAGAATGGACCCAGCTAATACAAGAGAGAGAGGGGGGGAGGGAGGGTGGGTTGTGGGTGATTTACAAGTAAAATTAGAATTAAATAAAATCTTAATTTCCCTCAGCATTTCTAAGTCCCCTTTAAAATTCCCCTATGGAGAACTCACATGAGTTGAAAAGTCCCAGTCTTCAAATTTCAAAATTTTGCTGTTTCACTGATAGTTATTTACCTGATCTGTTCTCTGAAAAGAAAAACATGAGACCAGATTCAATCTCTTTCTGTTTATTTCCTTGCCAGCGGTTCAAGAAATAGAATACGGTTTTAGCCCCTTACGATGTACAGTCTCAGAGACTTTGCCGTCTGTGTGCTGGATCAGAGCCATTTGATGCAAAGGTTTATCATACAAATGATACTGTATTGAGTCTGCCTGTCCAAATTTTGCCTGTGAGGACTTAACGGAAACTTTGAAAGTTTCTTGACGGCTCTAACATTTAGAATGCAAAACCCATTGGAACTTTAGTGGGAAAACAAAAAGTAGGGTTTTTTTTTCATTTTGAATCTGAATAAAGAAGCAGATTGCTGGAGAAATGAATGCTTTCAGGTGGAACTGATTGCAACTGAAGTATCCTCGAGGTTCAATTATTGTCTTTGGGCTTGGGAACTTGATTGTAGATAAGCAATTGTGCTACCTCTTTTTAAAAGCTTGCTTGCTTCCAACAGGGTCACCTGTGATATTTATAAATAAAAATTAATTAATTAGATACCTCTCCCCTCATTCAAATAAAAGTTAACTCTGGTGTGCTGCTCTTGGAACCTCACACAGCTCAGAGAAATGAGGAGCAAAAATGCAAAAATAGACAATGCAATCTCATTGCTAAACAAATCACAACATAAAATACAATCAGTGGTGACATCATTACCATTAAAATATTCTCCAAGCCATAAATTATTCTCATCATGCCGTAACTGGGTTTGCTTTTTAGGTATTTTATTTTCTAGCTAGGTTAGTGCAGTGAGGGTAGATCATATGTGGCTGCTTCTGACATCTTTTGCATCCCAAATGTTTGAATCAAACAGTCAAGGAATCTACTTCATTGTTAAAACAAAGAAAATCCTGTATCATGGAACTCCAGCACTGCTGCTTCAAATACAGCAGGTAAGCAATAAGAACTATGCATTTCGGACCTTGAAAACTATTTCATGCTGGAGTATAATCAAATTTTAATTCTAAAAATACTTTTCTTTTAACGTTGCTTGTAAGCCATAAATTATAGGAATGTATTTTGTAAATAAGTAACCATTTGCAAGCAGGCGTGTGCACATATACACATATTTGGATATGTCCAACAATAACGTTCCAGGCTAAACAAAAGGGCTCTTGAAAAGTTGCTATGATGGAATGGAATTATGAAGGCCAGGCTCAGGGCGATAAACATTTTCTTAGCTCGCCAGAGGAGCGTGGGAGCTACAAGAGGATGAGACTGGGACCTCCCTGAGGAATTCACACTGTTGTGGCTGGCTGACTTGGGAGATGGGGTTTCAGTCTTGGAAGATTGATGTCAGGCCTAGCCCAAGGAACTCCAAGAGACAATGCAAATTCAGTTCAGCTTTGTTTATTAGCTACAACCTCTGGCAAGAATCTTCCCAGACTGAAACCCCATCTCCCAAGTCAGCCAGCCACAACAGTGTGAATTCCTCAGGGAGGTGC
This sequence comes from Python bivittatus, assembly GCF_059951505.1. Classification (NCBI taxonomy): domain Eukaryota; kingdom Metazoa; phylum Chordata; class Lepidosauria; order Squamata; family Pythonidae; genus Python; species Python bivittatus. Next base: position 115,814,138 of record NW_028277030.1, on the reverse strand, counting down.
CAGTCTCATCCTCTTGTAGCTCCCACGCTCCTCTGGCGAGCTAAGAAAATGTTTATCGCCCTGAGCCTGGCCTTCATAATTCCATTCCATCACAGTTGCTGGATTCAAAGAAAATGTTTTACTGTTTAATAATGAACATCCCTGGCAATTAAGATCAAACAAAGAGGCCCTCTTGAAGATGGCACACTTTCCAGGCATTTGCTAGGCAATAGCAGAGGAGAGAGATTCTCAGGGAAAACAGCCCAGTCGTGGAATTCCACTTGCATTTGGCACTAAGTTTTGTCAGCTTTTGGTATCCCCTAAAGAGGTAGCTCTTCATATTTAATATGTTGTCATTGTTAAAGTCTTGTTTATTGGTTTAGCTTTTGTAATTTTGCATGGTTTATTTGATTTGCTTTTATTGTACTTTGTTCTGGGATTACTTTTAATGAAAAGTAATGGGTTTTTCTGGTTGTTGTTGTTAAATGAATAAGTAAAAAAAAGAAAAGTAAAATAGTTCCTACCCAAAGAGCTTCATTTTGCAATCTAACAAAAAGATCAAATGGCTGAGAATCCTTAATTGTATTGCAACAGGATATAAATGTAATAAATAAGCAGAAAAATGTAGGGTAGAATAATCACCATTAGGAGCAGTGTTTCTCAATCATGGCAACCTTTAAGATATGTGGACTTCAGCTTCCAGAATTGCCCAGCCAGCCATGCTGTCTGGGGAATTCTGGGAGTTGAAGTCCACACATCTTAAAGTTGTCAAAGTTGAGACACACTGATTAGGAGCATGGCAGGGGAGCAAATTTAATCTGCCTCCCCCGTGTTTTGTGATCTTAATCCCTTTCCATTCTTTCTGTGCTTGCTCTCAGTGTTTTTAGAAACACTGATACGATTCTTAGCGCTGTATTTAACATTGCCAATAACGGGGGCCTAAATGAGCTAGTGGGAAAATGCATCTTACCGTATTGCTCTAGGGTTCCTGCCACTACAGCTGTTCCCTCTAGGGGAGGCCTGGAAGGGGTCTGCTAAATAATACAATCTGTAACTCTTCAATCTTGTATAAAGGTCATAAGAAAGAAGCAGCTGTTTAGATTTGGATTTGCAGCTGTCTGATGTGTTCTCGAAAATCCCAAGCCTTTTATAACATCGCTAGTACATTTACAAGCAGAGTCCAACATCCAAGACACCATCCTAACTGGGGGATAATTGACTCAGCGTCTTTAAATGCTCTTCCGCCAACAGTAGGGCCACTTATAATGCAGGCACCTATTTTTATTCTCTTTCTTGGAGCAAGAGAGATTTTTCTCATTTTCATTTCTCATTCAAAAAGGTTGTTCAAGGTTGAGAAGAGAATTCTCCCCAGAAAGAGACATTATCACCCTGCAAGCCATACTGTGATGATTCTGTCTTAACCACTCTCTCCCTCTGTCTTTCTCTTTCCTATTTAAAAGTCATTTTCGCTGGCATTATCACACACCAGCAGAAAACCACCAATTGCTCTGTCTTAGCGAACTGTGCCCAGGTATCGATCATTAGCCTCAGTGGAAAAAGCCTATCAAAAATGTCTCTTTCCATCTTAGCAGTTCCAATTCCAGGCATCCCCCATGAATGAATATCTATCAAGGTCCTATAAAAATTGGTTTAATCCCATAGCCTAGTGGCAATTCACAGACAGTCCCCTCTCTAGCTGAGCCTCCTCTTTATTAGTTGCTATGCCTTATAAAGTGTATCTGTTATGAATAGTTAATTTACAAGATGCTAAGTCAACCGCGATAAGAAAAAACATTTAATAAAATAAGAATATAAACTCAGTGAAAGGGGCAAGGAGAGGATGTCTGCATCCAAACACAATATCCATATATGCAATGCATCCAAATTCAGCAGGAGCCAATGGGACTCTCTGCCCCAATCTGGCTCTTACATAGACATATATGGATGAATCAACACTTCTCTCTGTCCAGCTAGGATCCATTCAAACTTAATATATGTGTTATTTCTAATTAGATTGTGGTGGCAGTCTACTAAGAATAAAGCTCTGGATATGTGGGAATCATGCTGTGAGCAAGCTGGTTGGTGGGTGAGTTCCTATAATCCATATTGTAGATCTTTGACTATCCCAGGAATTGCAAACACTGAGATTTTCAAATATTATGGAATTGCCCTTCGCTTAAATAATCCAAAGGCAACTAACAGAAAGAAATTGGACAGTGGAGCAAACCAAATAAATTAAGAGCAAGTAAACAAGGAAGATCCCACAATTCACAATTAAGTTTAGAATGTTTCTAAACACCTAAAGAAGTTAAAATGTATAAATTTAAGGATTTAAAAAAACTTGTCTAGAATTGGAAAAATTACATTGTGAACAATGGGCACCACAGTTGAAAAGTTTCCCTTCTGCACACAGCCTACCAGACCGAGAAAATATGATCTCAGGGCTTGGCAACAGGTGTCTTAGGTCTGTGCTGTGAAAGATAAGCACCAGTATTTGAACTGAGCTTAAAAACAAAGCTAAAGCTGGGGACCTTTTTTAGGGTGATTCCAGTCCAATGAGTAGCTTTACAGCTTTACTCTGAAATCCCTCACTTTTCCTAGCCAAAATTTTATACAGAGTAGAAGATGCTACTGGTTGCACTAAAGTATTGGCTTCAAGATAAGCCAGGCACGTCTGAAGGTTGCATTGATATTATCTACTGAACCCATTAATGGATATCCATGGATGCTAACATAATTTAAGTATATACGGTGAAGTTTAATGGACTTGGCAAAGGATCTACCTAGACAAGTATCTTGTTTCACATGGTGGCCAACCAATTGCTCAGAGAAGAGCATATCACTCTGGTGTCCTCATTCCCCAGCATTTACCACAGAGAAATATATTAACTCTGACATTTATAAGCGTGTGTTTGTTGGGGGGGGGGGGAGAATAATTGCCTTGGTTTCCACATATAGGAAGGGCCCCATCCTGAGAATGGTTCAGTATGTGAAGAGATTAAATCAATCAATATTTTCTGTTTCATCTTCAGTTAAATTCCATGATTCATTTCAATGTATAGAAGTGTTTTCTCACCCACTCTTAGTTATAATATACCACACAGCTGCTATGATTTTATTTTCTAATGAGGAAAATTTGGGCTGAGTTTTCCCTGATGATTGCTTATGCGTTTAGGCAAAAGGTCATATAGATTTGTGAGATGAAAATGACTTTGGCTGATATTTTCTAGACTTTTTATGTTTACTCAGTGTGTGTGATGTTCTTATGTTTTCAGTTTGGATTTAGTACATAAAAACCTATAGTAAAACATATTGATTTAAAAAAAAAAAAAGGGGGGGGAGCCAAGGGAGCCATTTTCATTTCTTTAAAAAAAATTTAAAAGCACCAGGTACTTGCAACAGCATGAAAATCTGTGTAGAGAACCTTATTCCCATCTTCCAACTCTCCCTAAAATGATGACAAACCATCAGATGATCTCTACCCTATACCAGGAACTTCTGGGAAGCAATTTTGAGGTTCCAAATAGCAGAATGCTGCAGTAACTGTTTCAATATATATTTAAAGCTAAAGAAAGATAAAATAAAACTCTATGATTCCCTCATATGTTTTTGGAAGTGCAATCTTCATCCACACTAAGCTAATTTTTTTTTTCCTGAAGGAAGATAAACACTATCTAGATAATTCCTGCTATCTTCATTTTGCCAAGGATTTGCAGAGAGTGAAACAACCAACACCAACATTTTTAATCCATAGATTTCGGTAGATATGATGCTGATAAATTATGTTGAATGCTCACCAGAGTAGAAAGGGGCTGCATATAAACAAATAATAATTCATGTATTTATCTCAAAATCTGTAAGCAGGGATCCGTGGAACAGACTAAATCCTGTCCAAATCAGTGTGCAGTTCCATAATTCCATTCTGTGAAATGTTGTTCAGATTTCTCTAGCGTAGAGGGTTTTATATGCAACTCTTCCTTGTGTGCAGTTTTAATGCAACTATGTCTGATATATACATTTTAAAAATGCAGCTATCCCTGGTATATATTCTTTATGCTTTTTTATGCAGTTCCCCATATATACTCATCTTGTGCATAGTACTGAAGTACAGATGATGGGCTCAACATTCTGTGCCATGAGTAGGTTTGTTTGATGGATAGCTCCCTTTTGCTCCCAGTGAAGTTCATGACTGATTTCTTTTATATCCCAAATGTATTCCTCAGCAATTTGAGATGCTGAAAGTGGCTAAAAAAAAAAAAAAGATTGGCCTCAAAGTCAATCAATTAAAATACAATTGTTTTCAAATAATTTCTGCTCTTCCACTGAAGGATATCAGCCCACTTTGATAAGAGAATTGCAGTTTCCCAGTGTCAGTTCTGTGATAAGTATAGTGCATCGACATGAATTTTCCATTCTTTAAGTACAAAAGAAGATTTGAACATCCGACAGTGCCCTTTTTGTGGTCAATTATGATGAAAGATGGGCTCTCCAGTTTGCAGTTTAGCACAGCCAAATGCCATTAAATTGAATGTTGAAAAGATACATAAGCACTTTATTCAAATATGGTGTGCCTTGTGATGAAAACAGATTTGAGTCTCCTTTTCATTCTCCTAAGACAGTAACTATGTCTAGTTCTGATCAACGTATATAGTACTTGTGCCCAGGTATATATTACCCTATAATTTGAAAGGTATATAAATATTACCTCTTTCTTTGTCACCATAGCAGCCTTATTTTTTTAGTGTATTTCTCCACTGCTTTTAAAGCAATTGCTTTGACCTTTTAGATCTGACCGTTTCTGACTAGATTTTTGCTTCCCCATGTGTTAAAATTATAGAGAATGAAAAAAACCCTATTGACAGCATAGTATTTTGAACAACACCCATTGGGAAACTGTTAAAATCAATCAGTGTTAATCAGTCCTGTATCCTGGGCCCTCTGTTGTGTTTGTGATGAATCTGTAGGTCAATTCCCCATTCATATGTCTTGAGGTGGCTGTATTTCTTTGGGTATATGACACAGGTTTTATACTGTACTGAGGGAGAAGAAGTAAACGCAGGAGCTTTATTCATAGAGGTTGTGGTGTTTGCCATAAGGTCTGAACTTACCTACAGTACATTTTGCAAAAATGTGTAACTGCTGAGGGTAGATGGTCCAAGGCAGACTAGTGAATGGCATGACATAAGTTATAACCAGGGGCATCTGCACAGGGGTCAAAAAAGTCAAGCTGGTTAGTGTGACCATGCAGTCGAAACCACATCCCTTTTTTGTATGCATGCCAAGGGTGCAACACACATTAAAAAGGGAAGGGATTTTGATTGCATGGTTGCATCTGTCAGCTTGACTTTTTTGACATTCCCTGCAGACACCCCTCTTGGCCCCTTCATAGCCCTAGTTAAAATCAGTTTTCCCTGCCTCTGCTATTCATAATAGGAAGAAAACTCCCACTGATACCACTGGGAGCTTTCGTCTCACTGAAAATGAGAAGCATAGGAAGACCTGATTCAGGCTGGGACAGTACCACTGTTAAAGGCCAAGTACCCCACCACAGCTATGATGCATCTTATGATGGCAATATGATTAAAAACAAAATTAGTATGGAAGAAGAAACCAAGTGACAAATGTAATCTTCAAGTTGGACCTCAATTAAATCTTTTCAGCCAGCTTCATCTATAAGCCAATTTAAAAATACTGGTATTTTGAAAGGTTGCTGAAAGCTTAAAAAACAAGGCCCCATTACAATAATTCTTGCCCTTCCAAAGAAAGCCCAAGTCCCTCTATTTCTGGAATTTCCTGGCCCTCTAGAAAGTGGGAACTGCTTAGCAATATGCTAAGTCAGATTTCTTTCAGAAATTAGCATCATGGGCTGACCTGCTATGGAGGAGATTTATGAGCATCTATCTAGATGTGAAAACTGAGTTGATTATTCCTACTTGCATATTTCAGATTGAGAATTGATTTCTACTTTGCTTGAAAACACTGGGATTGGCATGGCTTTTATGTAATTCATATTTTTTACCCCACCTACAGACATTAACAAAGTTGTCTACAACCAGTCCACAGAGTGGTAACTTCCTATATTTTTCTCACAGCTATCTATTAATCTTGGAATGTAAAGCTCTGCTCATTCTCCTTGCTCCTGTTTGCTCCCAATATTTTACTCATTTTTTTTAAAAAAAAGATGTATTACGATGAGATGATTCAAGATCACTCTGTCCTTCTCCTTCTTCCCTTTTATACTTGGGACTCAAGTCTCAACTTTACTACTGTGCAATCAACCATCCATTTGTACTTTCAGAGTCAATAATGAAACCGTGATCTCACTCTCCATGTTAACTTTTGGGAGTTCCTACGGTAGATAAAAGTTCCTTCTGCGTAGGTTTCAGCAGGATTTTGAGGGCAGTTCCCGGTGACTAATATATTCTTTCAGAAGATAGAGATCTCAGTTTTTGAACACAGGCATGTTCCATGTGTTACTGATTTGGAAATCAGTAACACAACTCCAATATAAGATTAGATTATACTTCTATGGTAGTTTTTCTCTGTAGAAACCATCAAACAGGAATAAAAGTGAAATGGTATTTTGTAGATAAAATAAAAAGTCCACTTTGGAATTACTTACAAACTTAAATTTTACTCTGTTTTAATCTTTTACCAAGACTATTTAAACTAATTTGCTGGCAATCATAAGTAAGCTTTCTGAAACTATGTTTGCTAGATCTCTGCAGAATCATTTAATGGAATGTCAAAAGTCTAAATTTTATCTTCCAGTGCAAATCTAAACTGCCATAGAACTGAGCTGAGCTGAACTCTTTTTTCACTAAAGTAAGAAAAGAAAGCTCTGATTATTCTGTCTTTATAAATTCTAGAATTATTCAGTTCATATATGACACTTGCATGAGGGAGGAATCAAAACTGAAGGCATAGATAGAGAACTAAGTCTTCCATTTTTTAAACCTAAACAATGCAAGTTCTGATAATATAGTGCAGGACAAATCAGTATGTTCAGATGTTCAAATACAGCCTTCAGTGATCTTATACCGGATCACTGGGCTGTAAATACTATAGGCAATAGGTTTCAGAAGACTGGAAAACTTCCAAAAACTGAATTACATTTCACATCAACCCACCGCAGAGGGCCATCATGGGCTACTTTTCCAGCTGATGTTTTGCTTGTAGGGAGTCCCCAGGTTAAGAATGCCCGATTTACAGACAACCCATAGTTAAGAACAGAGCCTATTGTAGCAAAATTCAAGTTAAATACACAATTATTCAAATTAAATACACAATGGTTCAAGTTAATTACACAATACTACTTATACAAGGTTATGCTCAAAATCCTACAAGCTAGGCTTCAGCAATACATGAACCGAGAACTACCGGATGTACAAGCTGGGTTTTGAAGAGGCAGAGGTACTAGAGATCAAATCGCCAACATTCGCTGGATCATGGAGAAAGCACGAGAGTTCCAGAAAAATATCTACTTCTGCTTCATTGACTATGCAAAAGCCTTTGATTGTGTGGATCACAACAAACTGTGGCAAATTCTTAAAGAGATGGGAGTACCAGACCACCTTACCTGTCTCCTGAGAAATCTGTATGCGGGCCAAGAAGCAACAGTTAGAACCGGTCATGGAACAACCGATTGGTTCAAAATAGGGAAAGGTGTACGACAAGGCTGTATACTGTCACCCTGCTTATTTAACCTATATGCAGAGTACATCATGAGAAATGTCAGGCTGGAAGAATCACAAGCCGGAATTAAGATTGCAGGGAGAATCATCAACAACCTCAGATATGCGGACGATACCACCCTAATGGCAGAAAGTGAAGAAGAACTAAAGAGCCTCTTGATGAGGGTGAAAGAGGAGAGTGCAATAGCTGGCTTGAAACTCAACATTAAAAAAACTAAGATCATGGCATCTGGACCCATCAATTCCTGGCAAATAGAAGGGGTAGAAATGGAAGCAGTAACAGACTTCATTTATTTGGGCTCCAAGATCACTGCAGACGGAGACTGCAGCCATGAAATTAAAAGACGCTTGCTCCTTGGGAGGAAAGCCATGGCAAGCCTAGATAGCATATTAAAAAGCAGAGACGTCACCTTGCCGACAAAGATCCGCATAGTCAAAGCTATGGTTTTTCCAGTAGTAATGTATGGCTGTGAGAGCTGGACCATAAAGAAAGCGGAGCGCCGAAGAATTGATGCCTTTGAACTGTGGTGCTGGAGAAGACTCTTGAGAGTCCCCTGGACTGCTAGGAGGTCAAACCAGTCAATCTTAAAGGAAATCAACCCTGACTGCTCATTGGAAGGATCGATAATGAAGCTCAAGCTCAGATACTTTGGTCACCTAATACGAAGAGAGATCTCTTTGGAGAAGACCCTGATGCTGGGAAAGATTGAAGGCAAAAGGAGAAGAGGACGGCAGAGGATGAGATGGTTAGATAGCATCACTGAAGCAATGAGCATGAAACTGAGCAAACTCAGGGAGGCAGTGAAGGACAGGAAGGCCTGGCGCAATATGGTTCATGGGGTCACGAAGAGTCGGACACGACTTAACGACTAAACAACAACAACTTATACAGTATTATACAATAATACTGTTCTGGCTTACCTACAAATTCGACTTAAAGACAGACCTTGGGAATGGAACTTGTTCTTAACCTAGGGACTACCTGTAACTCTGTAACAGAACATATACTCCCCCAAAACAGAAACTGGATGATTATCTGATGGAAGTGCTCTAGTGCAGGGTTTCCCAATCTGTGAGGTGTACCTCCCTTGTAGAGGTGCAGACAGAGTCCAGGGGAGGTGTGAAGAACCTTTTAGTTGTACATTGTTTCAATAAATCAACCTTTCCCAAAGTTTCATTGTATTGTTTTCATTGTTCATTGTGTTCATTTTGGTGTTTGGATTTTAGGGGAGGTGTGTACATTAAGATTACACTAAAAGGTGTGATGGCAAAAAGTTTAGGAACCCCTGCTCTAGTGGATCCTGTTCTGAGTAGGGGTTTGGAATAGATGGCCTCTAAGGCCATTTCAATTACATTATTCTATGATATATCTAGAGTTGTTCTTGATAAGTACACCTGTGCTCTGCTGAAATGAACAGAGGTCAAAAAAATGTTTGGTAAATTTTATCATGTTAAAAAAAATGTGTGATTGATAAACGTTATCATGTTCTATTTGCTGAAAAATAGAAGCTTTATTCTATTCTCTTTTATTGCTTGGAATATTTGAAGAGCAATTGTCTGATATTGTTATATCATGCTTAGTTTTTCTCTTTCTGGAAAAGCTTCCGTATAGTACCATCTTTTACACATCTGCTGTGAAGCCAGACCCATAAACTTTAATGGAACTGACTTCCAGTTAAGCAGGTGCTGCATTGCAGACTTAAAATCATACCCAAATCCCACATGTCCTCCTGCTGAACTGTCTGGTGAAGTGCCACTAGGAAAAAAAATGCTTTTGAGTCCCAAATTATTTTAAAAGCCACATTGCTATTCTTGTTGTTGTACGTATGCATCATTTATAAGCTATTCATCAATCAGGTGATTATATCTGAAGGCAAGTTCAGCATATTCAAATAACACACAGCCACAGTCAGACATTATGGAAGCATCTACTCGCAGGTATTCACAACTTCTAAATTTCTAGGTACTGTTTTGTGTAAGTAGCTCCTAGGATCCATTTGCTGTGTACCCTACAGAGGATCAAATTGTGAGAACGGCAACATCTGACAGAAGAACAGATTTGTTTCACTATACTATCCTATAAAGGAGAACACTTTTTGATGGCTCTGTGTTTTTAATTTTTAAGAAAGCTTGGAAGAGGTCAAATGAGTAGCCCCAGTGCTTGATTTTAAAAAGGTTAGAAAGGCATCAGAGAAAGTTGATGACAGACTTAGGGCATCTTTGATGTCCAGCTGAACCTAAAAGCTGGTCATTAAAAGGTACTGTTTCACTTTGATGCAACATGATGCATATGAAAAGCAATATGGGAGTTTTCATCTCATCTTCATTAAAAGGGTGTAAATGGCTGCCAGACTGCAGGCATGAGACTTGAATTCTTTAAAGTTGGCATCAAATTAGCAGGACATCTAGAAGTATAAGTAGTGTGATTATGATTATCCCATTATGCAAATGGGAGTTATTAAAATAGAGTGGATTGGGAGTTAGTACTGATCTCTCTGCCTTTCATTAGTTATTCTATTTGCTAATTTTATCTGGCCACAATGACTTGGAACAACTGCCCCATGGATGGATCTGAGGCTTATGCTTTTTAGCCAATATTTTGGGAGATCCTGCAATTAAAAGCAGACTTCTCCAAAGCCTGGAGTTCCGGAAAATGTAGGGAGCATTTTGCCTCATAACTTTCCTTCTCCAAGAACATTTGCCAACTAGTTAGCCAATGTCAAAATTTTAATCCTGCAATTTTTGCTGTTGATAGTCTGCATCAACATGGAAAATGCTGGGCCAGTAGCTGTAATTTACTTATTTATTCATTGTAAGCTCTTATACTGCCAACACCGTATAGAATCCCAGCAATACTCTCCAAAAAATACCCAAGTTATTTATCCTTCACAAACCAACAGGAAGACCGCCCCGGCTTCTGAATGGCAGGCACAACTGAGCAATCAAAATCTGTGCCCATTTCACAGGTATGCAATGCCTGTGGCACACATGAAAAAGGGGCAGGGTTTGATTGTCCAGCCGTTCTGCCATGTTGCAGCTAGTGAGCATCGTTGCAGATGCCCCTGGAAGATGCCATCCAGTTTCTAGGGGTCATGGTGGGTGGGGACTCTGAAACCTGGAGGCATAGATTCTGGACAGGACAAGATCAACATCATGGTCTCATTTTTATCCTCATTCTAATTGGAATCCTAGGAGAGAAATTATGGCTGCCAACTAGCAAGAGATTTAGGAATACTGTTGGTAAATCTTTCTCCCTTTGTGATCATGGGATCCCATCCCATTCAATGAGCCCTGCAGATAAGTTGATAAAGTTGGGAAGCAGAATCAGCATAATTATATTACTTAACTGTTGCTTGTATGATTTTATATTGTATTATTAAAGCTATATTCCTACTTCATGCTTTACTGCTCTGTGAATTGCCCTGAAAATTCTGAAAGGTTATAAGGTAGGGCGTGTGTTTGTATGTATTATATATAACCTGCTTCCCCACAACATGGAAGTTCTATCAGGCATCATAGCTGCCAAGCTATAAGACCATATGGGCCAGTACATAAGCACAGCTCAGAAGGGCATTGGGAACACCACCAGAGGCTCAAAACACCAGTAGCTCATAAATAGAGCAGTCATCCGAGACTCAAGGTCTAGGCAGAACAATCTGAGCACAGCCTGGATTGACCACAGGAAAGCCTATGACAGTGCCACACACATGGATCTGTGAATGCCTGGTGTTATACAAAGTCAACAGGACATTAAGAACCTTCCTCAAGAACTCAATGGGACTATGGAAGACAACACTGGAAGTCAACTCAAGACAGCTCGCACAAGTGGCCATCAAGTGCGGCATATACCAAGGTGATGCACTGTCTCCACTGCTATTCTACATAGGCTTAAACCCCCTCAGCCAGCTAATCCCAAGGACTGGATACAGGTACAGGTTCAAGAGTGGAATCACCATCAGCTACCTCCTCTACATGGATGATATCAAGCTGTATGCTAAGAGTGAACAAGACATCGACTCACTGATCCACCTGACAGGGATCTACAGTGAGGACATTGGGATGTCATTTAGACTGGAGAAGTGTGTCAAGACAATAGTAAAGAGAGGGAACGTAGTTAAGACCGATGGGGTGGAACTAACAGTGGGCCACATAGCAGACATAGAGACCAGCTACAAATACCTTGGTATCCCACAGTCATATGGGAACCATGATGAGGAGGCAAGGAAGACAGCAACATTCAAGTACCACCAAAGGATAAGACAAATCCTGAAGAGCCAGCTCAATGGGAAGATCCACACCATCAACATGTACACCCTGACAGTCATCAGGTACCTGCCAGTATAGTGAGCTGGCCAAAAGAGGACATGGAGCTTGCCGATGTGAAGACCCAGAAGCTCCTCACAATGTACAGAGGTTTCCACCCCAAGTCCAACACCCAGAGATTGTACACCAGCCACAAAGAGGGTTGGTGGGATCTGATGGGTGTCAAAGCTGCTGTCTTGGATGAAACCCAGAGCATCCAGGAGTACATCGCTAAGATGGCACCCAAAGATGAGCTGCTGAGAGAATGCCTGAGGCAGCAGCAGACAGGGGAGGAAGTTCAAATGGAGGAAGTACCATGGCAAGACAAGCCCCTGCATGGGATGTACCATCGATAGGTGAGGTGGCTGACATTGGGAAATCCTGTCAGTGGCTGGAAAGGGCTGGACTAAAAGACAGCACTGAGGCACTGATCATAGCAACACACGAACAGGCACTAAGCACCAGATCCATAGAAGCAGGGATCTACCACACTAGACAGGACCCAAGATGCAGACTATGCAGAGAGGCCTCACAGACAATCCAATACATACAGTAGCAGCAGGGTGTAAGATGCAGGCAGGAACAGCATATACTGAACGGCACAACCAAGTAGCTGGCATTGTGTACAGGAACATCTGCACAGTGTATGAGCTAGACCCCCCCAAATCCAGATGGGAGATTCCACAGAAGATCATAGAGAATAACAGGGTTAAGATCCTGTGGGACTTCCGGATCCAGATGGACAGGCAGGTACTAGCCAATCAACCAGATATTGTGGTAGTAGACAAAGACCAGAAGACAGTGGTAGTGATAGATGTAGCAGTGCCAAGTGACAGCGACATCAGGAAGAAGGAGTATGAGAAGCTGGAGGAGTACCAAGGCCTGAAGGAGGAACTAGAGAGGATGTGGAAAGTAAAGGCCAAAGTGGTCCCAGTGGTGGTAGGAGCACTTGGAACTGTGACTCCTAAGCTGGGAGAGTGGCTCCAACAGAGTCCAGGAACAGCATTAGAGCTCTCTGTCCAGAAGAGTGCAGTGCTAGGAACATCTAAGATACTGCACAGAACCCTCAAACTCCCAGGCCTCTGGTAGAGGACCTGTGAGAGATAAGGAAGTACTGTTAAGTGTTATGGTATCAAGTAGTGGCAGATGGAGAGGAAGTTGCCTCTTTGTGAGGGACAATGTAAATTTAAATTGATTTAATCTGGGGCAATCTTTATCAGTATAATGCAGATTAGCTGAAACCTTGAGAAAATTACCATAGATGCAATGGATGAGGTGGGAGGGACCAGGGAAAAATCATAGAGCAGCCGGAAAGACTGTACACCCTGAGTACCTTAGCCAATGGGGAAAAGGGGAGGGACTTGCGATCGGGAATGTATATAATTATGCCAGAGTTTGTATGTGGGTGTGGCTTCTTATTTGCAGTGAGGCCCACCAGCCTTTGCAAACGCTTCCAATAAACTTTTTACTTTTGGTTAACACAGAGAGATTTGTGTCGCTTGTTTCGCACAGACCCGAGATTGAGGAAGACACATACCACCCATAGGGGTGAGAGGGGATTTTTTTTTTTTATAAAATACATACATACACACACACACACCCTACCTTATAACCTTTATATATATCAACCACTACCATGTTTTATTATTATTTCCAAAGCCAACTCCAGTTGCTAATTCTTATATATAAATCCATAAATGACTTGGGACCAGGATATATGCAGGATACCCTCAGGGTCATCTCTTCTCACATGGACCTGTCTATCCATTACAGTCAACATCAGACACCTTATATTGTATTCTGCAATCAAAGAAGATGTAGAAGAACATGGGGCAATGTCTGCCAACCTTGTGTCCTCCTCCTATGCTCCACGATCCTAGGTCATGAAGACCAATACACATGGATGGGAAAAGCTGCCCTTGGGGTTCCAGTAAAGGAATTCTTTGCCAGGAGAGATTCAACTGGACAAAGTATTTTTATTTTCCCAGGATTTTAATAGATTTTAATTGTATGTATGTTCACTCTGCTCATTTTTTTCTTTAACTGCAGGAAACCAATAGGGACAGAAGAGCAATACATAAATGATTTGTCAGTAGAACTCAGTTAAGAAATCAATACATAGCATGAAGCATTTAACTCAAATGTTCCACTGTTCTCACTAGGAACCAGAAAACTCCACTCATATTAGCAGTTAAAGAATGGTTGATCAAAGCAAATATGAAAGTAGACATACTGATGGATAGCATTCTGCAAAAGAATGATTTCAATACAGCAAAATGCCAGTTATTAGGTAATTGGAACAAACGTTATAAATGTACTTTTTGGCAGCAATTTGTTGTCAGGCAGATTATTTATTAAACAAAAACAAAAACAGCAACCATTACATCCATTATTTGGAAATGAGGTGAATCCACAGCAGAATATACATGAGAATCTGCTTCCATAGTGCGTATACACAGTTGGAGGTATATTCCCTCATATTTGTGATAAATTTTCAGCCTCTCCAGAATGCTGGTTTTAGCTCCAAAACAAGAACTGAAGCAATCCATTCACTAGGAACTAGGTCCAATACCACCAAAACTAAACTTTAAATTGACATCCATACAGAAGTTGAGAGTAAGCAACTTTTTAGTTGTGACATCTATATTATGGAGATATGTCCAAAGGGAATTTCATCTGCCCACCCCTTCTTACTTGTTTTTGAAAGCAGGTTCTTAAGACCCTTATTACAATGCACATTTTTTAAAATTAAGGTCTTTGAAGTATCTGCATGCTGCCTCTGCATAATAGCATTTTATTTATGCATTTTCTGCTGCTATTAGTTTCATTGTTTTATAAGGATTATTTTAAATTTTCTTGAGATTAGTTTTTAGGTATAATTTCCCTAGAGCTTGATTTCACCGCTGAAAAACAGAATTTAAATGTCAAATAACCATATATACATATATGAATAGCATAACTATATTACTAAATCTGCAGTTTTACCTTTTTGCATGTATCAAATGTAAGTTGGGTTTGGAACTACACAAAAAATAATTCACATATATCTGCAGCTTGACTAAAAAGACTGAAGTTGGGTAGGATCTAAACACATTTCCTTTTCTCACTTTACAGAGAAAGTTTATGGTCAAAAAGGAAATGACAGCAGAAATATGAAAGAAAAAGTAAAGTCTGCAGCATATAAAGCCTTCTGAGTTGTAGATCTTTCCCTGTGGCCTTTAGCAACGTCTGCTCAGTGCTTAATTTCCATGCAGCGGTGTCCACAGGGAGGGATCAAAACAGGCAAGAAGGCAGTTGCAGCTGCAGTCCAAACTCTGCCCTTTCAGGCCCTTCAGACAGTCATTCATGCCATAGTCACCTCATGGCTCAACTACTGCAATGCCGTCTACATGGGACTCCCCTTGAAGACCACTTAGAAGCTTCAACTAGTCCAGTTATGATCATGCTGTGGTATGCCCAGGTCACTCCTCTGCTCTGCAAGCTGCACTGGTTGCCACTTTGCTTTGGGTGGAATTCAAGGTGCTGGTTATGACCTAAAAAACCTTAAACGGCATAGGGCCTGGTTATTTGAGGGACCACCTGTCTCCCGTGGTGTGTGCCTGGCTGATTTGAGCTGACCGTCTTGACACACTCTGGGTTCCTTTAATTAAACATGTCATCTATCAGCACCCAGGAAGCACACCTTCTCTGGAATGAGGTTCCCCTGGAGATCCAGATAGCTCTGACCCTGTTGGCACCCCAAAGGGCCATAAAGACCTGACTGTTCTCCCAGGTCCTGCACTAAGGTAGATGATGTTTCT
The DNA here is from genome assembly GCF_059951505.1 of Python bivittatus. Taxonomy (NCBI): domain Eukaryota; kingdom Metazoa; phylum Chordata; class Lepidosauria; order Squamata; family Pythonidae; genus Python; species Python bivittatus. The sequence goes on along the minus strand of NW_028277030.1, from coordinate 115,798,363 downwards.
TTCAGTGGATGTTAGTTGTTGATGAAACTGGCAAACTTCAAAAATTCCCATCATCTTGCTTTTCCTTCTCTTTTTTTGTCTGAGTTTGGTTTTGTTGTCTGTTTATTTTCTGTTATATTGTTTTTATATTGTTTGATGTAATGAGAGCTGCCCAGAGTCATTAGGAGTCAGGTGGCAGCAAATGAATGAATGAATGAATGAATGAATGAATGAATGAATGAATGAATGAATGAGTGTGCTATGTCACCACTTATACAAAAGAGACAGGGCTTGGATCACAATGCCACAACAACTGTCTTATTTGTTTTGACATCCCCCCCCCCCCTCCAATGGCCACCACTCCTTCTGTTGCCCTGCTCAGGATATTCCTGTCTTTGAAATTTAGAGAATAGGCATCAAAGAGAAACCATTGTCTGTTGTCAGCCCTAGTAATGGAATATTCTATATTAGGAAGATATGCCCAATGTCAATACTATTTTTTATATGCAACACTAAGCCTAGTTTCCTAATTCCTCACAGTTTGCCCCCAAACTGTTTGAAATTCTAAACAGCAGTAGCTATTATGTGCCCAGCTGATGGCCAAGCCCTGAAGCCATTCTGTTCTATATTTCTGTTTGCCTTATCTTGAAAGCTGTGGAAATCCATCCAAATTGCTGTAACCCTACTACAGAAGGCAAATCATGATCAACTGAAATTTGGACTATTAAACAAAATATTAACATCCCACTGGAATTGATTTTGCACAAATGGTGTCTCCATGAATGATATTTCCCCCCATCCCAGCTGTCTTGATTACTTTATACCCTTCGGCTATAGATGGGGTAGGAAATGCAGGCACCATTTCAGGCTTTGATTAAATCTTCATCACAGCTATAACTGCCTTCTACAGTTTCATTGTAAAATGAAGTCTTCCTGCAAGTGAAACTGATGTTCCCATGGAAACTGTTTGAGGTGCCAATGAAGCAACATGAAAGGTACTTGTTAAAAAATTAACGGTGCCTTCAAAATGTTTGTTTGTTTGTTTTTACTATCCTGGTTCATATCTAGTTTGTATGGTCAAACATAAATTTTATTTATTATCTGTTACTATAAAATAGCATCCCAGCCATAGAATGTACTCATGTTTCCACAGTTTAAATACTGCTTTCATATCTACAGTGAAGATAAAACAAAATGTTAAGAACTATTGCCTTGCAGCTTCATTTTAACAGGGCGATTATACAGAGCTATGCATATACCTGTGTTTGCGTGTGTATGCCGGGGGGGGGGGGATGTGACTTTAGCAACCAGGTTGTAATGCAAGGCTAGGCAACCTGTGGTGCTCCAGATGGTGGTGAATGACAGTATTCCACACCATTGACCATGCTTCCACAGAAGTTGTAGTTCAGCAATATCTTGCGTGCCCCAGGTTGTCTCTCCCTCCTTTAGTGCTTTACTACTGTTATAAGCCATGATGAGTAAATGGTATTCCTCAAGGGCACCATTAGGTTCAAAACTCAGTCAGATGGCCACAGGGTCAGATAGAAATGGTGTGTAAGAACTAGAAAGTCAATGCATTTTTTCCTATGAATAAAATTAAATTAAATTCCATAAAATCTTTACCTACATTATATTTTTATTTATTTTAATATTAATAGAACAAAACAACGCTGGAAAAATCAGGTTTACAGCAAGACAACTTCAGATGCAAATCATAAAAAAAAAATCTAAAGACCTAATGAAGTGAACCAAATTATTATAGATCAATGCAACATTATGGGGAACTACCTGAAATAAAAAGTTAAATAACTTAGGTATTGCTACTGTGTCACATCATTCATACATAAAGATGATGGTTGCTCTTTTAAGTGTCCATATCCCAATTATATATAAGGTCTATGAAACCCTAGCTTCAGAGTTTGATTTTCACTCTGAGTAGTTCCACTTTTATTGGGATTGGGGAATATCTTCTTTCCTTGCCAATAAGATGTTGATGTTTTGATGGGGATAGTGTCTCCCTTCTATTTCAAAATATGGCTGAAACAGAAATTGTAGCTCGCAATGAAATTGTGGTTCTCTGCCTCTCTGTTGTAATTTATGATGTCGATGGTAGGGCCAACAGCTAGTGGATGACTGGACAACATTAGAAATAATTGCACTCCATTTCACCAGGACTTGTACCAATTCTATAAATGCAGGTTTGGGCTATTTAAAAAGGGTGAGTATGACTTTGACCCAAGAAAAACTATATAGTCCTGATTATGCTATAGACTCCTGGCCAATATAATCTTTAATTCCTAGACTGGATGTGGAATTTATTTCCTGTTATTTTTGTGTAACAGTTAACTTCAAGAAAGGGAGATTACTTATTTTCTTTTAATCCAGAAATAGACAACCTGCTGCCTTCAAATGCTTTTGGATTTTAATTGCCATCTCTTCTGTCTCACCTAGCATGAGCAATAGTAAGGGACTATGAAAATACAAACTGAAATATCTGGAAAACACCACTTTACCTATTCCTAATCATTCTCCCTCCCTCCAACTACTGAAAGCCAGTGAAATGATTTTTTACTTTATGCAAATAGCAGCTTTGGAAACAGTTATGTAATTTTCATCAGGATCATGGAAAGTGTAAAATACTTAATTTTTTTTCTCTTAACTTTGGCCCATAAATATTTTCCTCTGGCTTTTAGCTTCAGATTCTGGGTAACTTAATGTTGTTCACTTTTTAGATTACATCTTCTTTATTGTATTTTTATACAGCCTTTAGATAAATATTATCTTTCAAGGAGCTCACATGTATAAAAAGAGATAGGCAGGGGGAAAAAAACTCCTATAAAGCTTACAGCATAAAAAGATAAGCCATACCAGGAAAGAGAAAAACAGAAAAAGAGGTTCAATTTTTTTTTTAAGTCTCGAAGGTAAGTCTTTGATGGTTAAAAATGTAGTAATATAAATGCAAAATGACAAAAAAGGGGAAAAAAACACAGTTCAACATCAAAAAGTTAAAGCAGCTTTTAATTTATATTGGGATAATATAGGCAGCAACCCACAGAAATCCAGCAGAGCAAGGCTTTCATCTGCTAATGGGAGACAAGCAGAGAAGAGTAGAAGAGGGAAAATTGGAGTCCCCCTCATAGTCACTGAAACTATCTTTTTTCCATGTTGCACCTGACATGCCTTAGATGTTAGTAAGATAAAGAAAAACATTCATACACTGAATGGAGCCATAATATATAGTTTGTTTAGTTCTGGCTTAGTGTGATATGTGAGCACAATTATTATGATTTGTAAACCCTCATTTATAGCTTACGTTTTACATGTCAGCCATGCCACTGTGATCAATTCAGCAAAACATGGTTAAAATAAATCCTAAAATGGTACAATGTGTGCAGCCAGCTTTGTTGTAGTCCAAAGACAATACTTTGGCTGGGACCATCAATAAAAAGAACTGGCTGTGCATACACACATACGCACATACTATAGAGCCTGGTTCCTCAACCTTGGCAACTTTAAGATGGGTGGACTTCAACTCCCAGAATTCCCCAGCCAGCAAGCAAGGCTGGCTGGGGAATTCTGGGAGTTGAAGTCCACCCGTCTTAAAGTTACCAAGGTTGAGGAACCCTGCTATAGAAAATCGGGGGGATGACCTTGAGGGAAATAGGCAAGAACTGTTATATGAGCAAGGAGGGCTGAAACACTCCTTAAGCTCTGGGAAACAAGATAGTATTCAGAAGAGACTCGGGTGGGCTCCTCCCTGATTCACTGGAATACAAGATGGAGGGGAGATAAAGCACAATCAGGCTTGCAAGATTCTGTTATTGTAAGCTATCTCAATAAAATATAGCTCTAGTCTTCCAATGGAGTCTGTTTTCTGATCTGGTCTTCCCTGAAGGGCTGACACAAATGCACAAATGTGGGGTTCAGTCTGCCTGAGCTTTGCCAAGGATGCACTTGGTTTAATGCACCTTGAAAAGATGTGCTCTGCTACCACTGATGTGCTTTGCATGGCCCTATTATTTATAGCCTCTAGGAATGGAATCCAACGACAAGCAGATTCTCTGTGAAGATTTTCCCCACTTGATGGCAAATCCTCTATGGATTTCCATAATGCAACTGGGTAGTCCCCTGAGGTTTCCTTTGCGCCCTAGAAAGTAAAACCAACATCTACCATTGCTTAAACCTGCTCTTATAATGCATAATATTGTTTTTACCACAATAAAAGCTGCATTCAAATCCATATACAGAAATCAGGAAAACTCCAAAAGCTGACCCTCTCCTCACCCCTTCCGCTAAATTCCCTCAAATGAAATCAGGCTCCATAAGGCATCCTTCAAGATGGCTGTCTGCTAGAGGAAAGCCTTCCTCATATTCAGCTGGTTGATGTCTGCAAAATGTTGCAGGGTGAGAAGGTGGGAGTGCTCCTATGCCTGAACTACAGCCTGCAGTCCTGATGCTCCTGAACCACAGCATCCTGATATTTTATGAACCCTTTTCACATCCAAAATCATTGCTTATTTTGCCAGCCTTTCTTTCCTAATGAAGTGTTCGTTTTTCTTCGTGGACTATTGTGAGTCAATTATGAGACATCAACACCAGGCATATATCTGATAACAGAAGATGCCATAGCATCATTATTAAAGAAATCCCAGCACAACTTAGCTAATTATAGTCTGACTGGTCTCAATTTGTTTTCTGCCATCTGGGAATACTGGTTGTTCTCTTTGTACTAATTTATTAGTTCAGGATTTCCTAAACATTAGACGATCCAGGAAGCAGCTGCTCCCATCTCATTTATTTGTTTGCAGATATCTGTTTAATGGTACTTCTGCACCATAAATAGATCCAAACAGCTGAGCTTGGTTCAGATGCTGTGCCTTGGCTTGGTTCAGGAACAGAGCAGAAAGGAAGCCCAGGAAATCATGTGGCTGCTCTAAAGTTTGCCAGGACATCATGGTAAATCTTAGTCACTCAGTCTGGAATTCAAATCCAGTAGGACTGCAGTTCTCAAATATAGAACAAGCCTTGTCCTTCCATATTTCTGTAAATCAAGGCAAGATGGATTACATCAATGTATATTTTCTGTGCCTGTGTTGTAGCCAGCATGATTGGCATCAAAGCATCCAAATGCCACCATTTGTGGACATCGTCTCTATAATTATTCGTCTGAAAGCCTGGTGAGCTGTTCCAAAATGGTAAACAGCTTGCAATTAGATTAGTTGTATTGGCAAAGGAGAGATTCCTGTGCAAGTGGGGCAGATATAAAAAAGGGAAGGGATTCCTGTTCCCTTTTTAGATCTTCAGAGAAATAATTTCAGCAATACTTACTGAAATTCCTTTTCTGTGTAACTGATAAAATGTGCAGGAATGGTTTCATGCTTCTGGTTACCCAGTTCCTCTACCTGGGACAGTTTGAAGCAAAGGTACAAGTCCTAGGGACCCCACATGCAAATATGCGACCTAGACTTGAAAAGTGTCTGGAAACTGCAGTGGGTATAACATCTGATTGGGACTGGGGAATTCTGGGAGTTGAAGTCCACACATCTTAAAGTTGCTGAGATTGAGAAACACTGAGTTATTTGGATCAACAAGAGAGGCCCTTCTGAAGGCCAGATGTTCAGCTATCTTGTAAGTAGGAGAGTGCCTCTCCTGCACAGCTCCCAAGCTATGGAATGCATTGTCCAAGGAGATGTGTTTGTCCCCCACTCTCCCAGCATTTAGAAAAAAGGCAAAGATGCATCTCTTGTGCCAGGTTTTTAATTGAACTGAATGACCTGGACCTATATAATGAACTATATTTTATATTTTTCTTTACTGTTGTAAGCTGCCTTGAATGCTTCTAAGACTACAAAAGTATAGGGTGGATTTTAGACTAAATAAAAACATGTATATGCTTTTTTAAAAAATGATTTTAGGTATTTTCAGTGTTTGTTCTAATCCATTCGGAGGACATAGAACAGCCTACATCTATCTTAATCCAATAAATGAAATGGACCTAATATATTTTTCTTTGTTTTTTTAAAAATAAAAGTGGGAATTTCTTATCTGAGTGCTCACTTCCAACCGTAAGGATGTATGAGCTAGGTGACTTTTTAAAGTGTAATTAAAGACCCTTCAAGTAGAATGAAGTTTTTAAGTTGCTCTCCTGAGACTGCCATTAGGAAAATGCATCCAATCTTGAAAAGGGCTTGGAGAGCTAGTGAATATTTTTCAGAACAAATAGGCCAGGTTTCTTCCATCAATGTTATTTCTGAGATGTTGTAAATGATAAGGCTTTTTAAAAGAACCATGTTTTCTTACTAGGATTGCTGTCATAATTAGATCTTCATTTTAAACAACCTGACATTATTTTTACCATTTACCTTCTCAAGTTGAAAAAGCAGTTTCTCATTGTAAATGTAACATAACATATTTGGAGAGAGAGTAATGTTGGATTTAATACTTTTGAGGATTCTTACATTCACAATATCTCTTAGGAAGGTGTTCAGCATTTTGTGATTAATATTCCATCTTACAATAATCTATAGCATTTCCTGATAATTTATAAAACTCTGTTCACTGTTTTTATAGAACTTTGTAAAAGTTCTGATGATCTACTTCAAGGCAACTTGAAGACTGGGGAGTTATTGAATCAAGAGCCAGAGTTGAAAGGCTAAAATGGGCAATGAGGAGAACTGCTCAAAGGCCTACAGCAGTGTTTTTCAACCTTGGCAACTTTAAGACTTCAGCTCCCAGAATTCCCCAGCCAGATATTTGCACATCTGATGTACAGAAAAAGGACAGAATCATAGAGTTGGAAGGGATCTTATTTTCCTCAGAAAGGAAAAAAAGAAACACTGTTAAGGCTATTTTATTCTATAATTTTTGTGCATTTTGTATCTTGAAATAGTGGGGAAATGTTGCTGATTTTTAGCAATTGTGGTGAAAGGGAACTCTGAAAAAAGGGTTAAAGAGCCAAATACTTGATTGCAGCTTTCTTCATCCTGAATATCCACCACTTTTGCAAACCAATTCTCAGAATTCTCAACAATGGCCAGGCTGGTTGAGGAATTCTGGGAGTTTAAATCCGCTCAGCCAGAAATTGGGAAGCCTGTTTTATTGGATATACAAATCTATCAGGTAGCTTGCAAGATTAGGCCTTGTTTCTGAAGCGGTGCAAAAGCAGAGCTGTGTTATGCCTCAGTCCATTCCTTGAGTCTGTGGCTGAGATCAGGAACACTCAGTTTAAAGAAGTTCATTCCAGTCCATCAGTGTTTCAGACTAAAAACCAACTGTCTTTTTGTTGGGAGCATAAATTAAGTCAAAAAAGATGGGCCAGCATACTTGGGTATGATAGAAACGGAACTGTGGCTCAGGGTTAGATTGTATGCTTTGATTAATTGCTGCCAATCAAAATACTGGCCAATAAGCCAATGTGCAGCTTCATGAATCCAAGAAGCATTAACTCTTAGGTCCTACACATAGGGCTCTTCTGCACAGCCACATTAAAGTGATTTCTTTCCTTCCTTGAGATGGAGGAAAGTATTTTGATATAAAAAGCAAACAGCCTACCTTTAACCATGCCTCAGTAATGAGCTGGTAATGTGGCTGCCTTCACACAATTTAATAAATGATAGTTTCAGCTGACCGGAAGACAGAGGGAACTTCATGTGTACACTCACTAATTTACCCTGAATCGGGGTTTGCTTTTGGAATACTCCCTTCTCTTCTTGGGAATGAGGGTGGAAATCACATACTTTGTTTTTCAGTTTTATCCCAAAACAATTACATGATTTCCAGCTCCGCCACCAAAAGAAGAAAAGTGATGTGATGAAAGTAAGAAGTACTTCCTCGCTAGACCAAGAATCAACTCCACAGAAAGGCAAAGACTCCTCTTATTGAGAGTGGCTATAATAACAGAAGCTTGCAAGAAGCCTGAAGCAGGCTTTTCCAGTCTAGAACACTGAAAGAACTTAGCACTGAGAAAGTCAACCTTGCAGAAGACCATCTTCCATGAGATCAGCATTCCCATACGTGAATAGAAAGAAACCAAGAAGAAGGAATAGGCTGTGTCTCTGGCAGCCATAGCAAAGCTGGTATTAGAGGCACTGTCCCTTCTAGCCAGAGGAGGAGGTCCTGCTGTGGGCCAGCTGGAGCTCAGCAGATTGCTGATCTCTGGAGCCTCTTCCTCCACATGCACTAAAATGTTTTCATGGGAGGTTTTTTTCCCCCATTTTTCTGGGGAAACGCTATTTTCAAGCTGGAACACCATGAACCAGCTTTACCCTGTCTCAGCACCAGACAGACAATGAGTGGAGGCCTACTGTGAGGATGTATTCTCAGTGAAGGGTAACAAGCATTTTTGAGCTGGGGCAAGGAGGCTGTGTGGATGAGCCAGGGTGAGTGGGCAACCATATAAATTGGATAGATAAATAAATAAAAATAAGGCTTTTTAAAAAAAGAATATTATTGTTCAACTACTTTTCATTATCATGTTTTAGTACAGTAAGAAAAATCCTCTGTAATAACACGTTAACAAACTAAGTAACAAATATTTCAACTTCTCGTGCAACTATCAGGAAAAAATATTTATATGACTCTTTGTAGCAACCATTTATCTCCTGTTACAGAAATTCTGGAAATAATTTCTGTAGAGTTTCTGTAGAATTCTGGAACTCCAAGTGGGAAAGAGTTTCCTCTCATTTTTCTCTTGTTAGCTCCCATTCACTGCCTCGCTAAATGGTTGGTCAGGACATCTAGTCCATCTTTCTAACAGTAAAGATTTTAAGTAACCTTGAAAAGAAGTGAGCACCAATAAAGGGTTTGTCCTGGGAAAGAAGAGACCAATGTTATGCCTAGTTTCCAGCAGTTACTAGGTCTGAAAAGCACAAACTCTGCACCAATGGATTTCCTCCCACCCCTTAAGTTCTATAGACAGGCTAGGAGAGGGTGTTTCAGAGGAAGGTGCATCAGGAAATCCAGTGAAGACTGGAACCTCCAAAACAAGGAATGGTGGCAGGCAGGCAGGCAGGCAAGCCTAGCGATTATCAAGTAGATCATTAGCTTACTATGAAGCTAATGAGATAATTCAATATGTCAGTTGTTTCTGTACCATTATAACAGGCGGGCAATCAGTGCTGTGCAGGATGTATGTGGTCCACAAGAGCTGCTGCCGGGGGCTCTGCTCCCACCATCACTCTTCCCTCCTGCCCCACTGCCTACCACCTGCAGGTCATCCTGTAGAGGAGAAGAGCTATTTAGGGATGGGAATGGTGATGCTACAGCCCTTTGCTTGAAAGTTTAAGCTCTGTGAACTAGCACTACCTGGGTTAAAGAGGTCCTCAGAGTGAGGCACTTTGACCAAGATGATGGCTAAATGCAGCAATCTCAGAGGCTTTAAATTGCTGGAAATGGGAAATTACATTTCTTCTTCCATTACCAACCATGCCTCTAAGACTGCTTGCTGAGGAAGTGGACCTGAGCTATCAAAGCTCCTGGGGTAATGCATTTGTTAATGTTTGAAAGTGCTTCGGGACTCTTGATTGTTTAGATTTGGAAAGATTGCCCATCTCTGTCTTACAGATCACAGGTGAGTGCTCACATGGGTGAGTGATTTCCTATTAGAAAACAATGATAGCCACAGAACAGGGTGCCACTAAGACAGAACCACAGTCTGGAATGATCCAAATTCAGGACGACCATCTCTCCCTCCCTCCCTTCCTTTTAGGAAAACTATACTCCAAAAAGAATTTTGGATATATTAAGCTTGGACTATCATGAAAAAGGTGATTATGTACCGTATTCCTAGAAGAATGCTTGTATCCCAGACTCTAAAAGTTGGCTTAATGAATCTGTTAGCTCTCAGTGTTTGAATTAGCTTTGTATAAAAGGAGAGGCAAGACCAATTCCATATGGTTTAGGTTTAATTCATTAGTTAAAAATATGATGAAATATGATGAAAAGTATTTAATTTCAACAGCTTAAGAATGCTTCTGTTTTTCTTAACGTTTTTATAGAGATAGATATAACTAGGGTTTTTTAAAAGTTTCCTTTGCTTTTTATTTTTTAAAGTTATTTTTTATCCTTTTTTTCTAGGATTTTTTTCTTTCCCTTTTTCTCCTCTCCCTCTTTTTCCCCCCCTAAAATAGTTTAGTATAAGGTTTTTTTCTTTTCTTTTCTTTTTTTCTCCAGATGATTTATGGTATATCAGATTAGGGTTTTTTCTTTAAATAGTCTTTTATACAATAGCAACATTTTACATAGTTATAATCAACCATATACCATATAGATATATATCATTACTCATGTTTTTAGTAGTGTTAATCATAATGTTTTTAAAGCTTAATATAACACCATAACAATTTAAAAGTCAGACTGGTTTCCTTCCTGCCCCCCCCCCGCCCCCACAAGAATCTTTTGAAGAAATGACAATGTGGGACAAGTTGGCGCCTTGTCAACAACTTGTCCCACATTCTCCCAATAACAGACAATATGACCAAAAGTCACTAGTTCCACTCTTGATCATTGGGGGGGCAGGGGGAGGAGAGGAGAAGTTGTGATCCAGCTGGAAACCCAGAAAATGAAGAGGAAGGGGGAATTGGGGTGGCGGGAGGTGCTAAAAGCAAGTATACAGAGCCTCAGAGGGCCTGATGCCCAAGGTTACTTCAGTTCTGGCATATCGCTGAACAGGAGAAAAAAATGACCTAGTAGCTTTCCTAACACTAATTCCTTTGTTCTGTAAAACACCTCATTTAGTGTTGGCTCTAAACCAGTGTTTCTCAACCTCAATGTCTTTAAGATGTGTGGCCTTTAACTCCCAGAATTCCCCCAGCCAATGCTGGCAGAGAGATTTCTGAGAGTTGAAGTCCACACAACTTTAATTTGCTGAGGTTGAGAAACGCTGCTCTGAATGAAAAGAGCAATCAAAATAGGAATTGCATTGATGAAGTGGTTAAGATATATTTGGTGTTTTATGTCCCCCTTACAGAGCAGCTTAAATTCTCTTTTAAGTTCAACTTCTGCCTGATAGATATTTCATGCAGATAAATGAAGAGGCTTTTTTTCTTTTACTGATAAAGGTGATGAAATTGTTAAGTTTGGAAGAAAGTCCCTTCCAAAACCAAAGTCCACTTACATCTTACATAAAGTACAACTGGCCCAAAGCTGGTGCTTATGAATTCTGTTCCTGTATTTTATTGACTAGTGTAGGCGTTTGTGTAGTAGCATCCCCCTGATAGCAGTGGAGTTATAGCCCAGGAGAACTGTAAATATTAAATACAACTTGAAGATTTATTTCTAGTGAGCAGGGAAATCCCACTGCATCAGCTCATGCTGATAAGTTTCTTTATTGGCAATTTGTAAACGTTGAACAGGAAGGTCAGAATGCCAACAAAGTCTCTGAGTAATTGAAAAGTAAAGACTGCCTTGGTTCCTTCTACTAAGGTCATCACAAACTGTATATTTAATTTATAACTATTAATATGATGTTAGTTTCATAATGGAAAGGAGAGTTAGGCAGTCATTAAAGCAATGCTATTCCCAGTGTGTAAGTGCTGGCAATCTAAGGGTGAGAGAGATTCTTTCAATTAAGACTACTTGTGTGAGAGTAAGCTTCTTTTGAAGTTCTCTCTGATAAGGCTTCCATGCCATTACTTGACTTGCTACCCCCAACATAAATTGTACCCAGTTGGCTCAGTGGTTGACCCCAGTATTCTGGTCAAGGCCATGAGGCCAAAACACAGTTTGCAGCAAGCAGCTTGCTTTTATAGAAAAAGTGCCATTTGATGGCCAATAGCTAGCTTGCTTGCTTGCTTATTTAAGGATATTGATTACAGCTGGCTGTCCATCGTGGAGTATTGACTCTTATATAAGGAAAGAAAAGCACTGACATTATGAGTATAACATTTATAGGAAAGTATTTGTGCAACTGGTGCTTGTTTGCAAGAAGGAAAAAAAAGCTTTATTTGTGAAATAACAAGGTGATGGGAAGGCCTGGGTTGCTTAAGTCGGTCTAGAGCTGAGAGCTTGTAGTTTGCTTTCCACCATTACTGAGGGGGAGCAAGTCAGATAAGGACCTGAACTTTACAAAGAGTCCAAGTCAGAAGAGAAAGAAAACTGAATTGAGAGAGGAAGAAAGTGATGAAGGTCCTGGGGATATCATCTAACCCAGTGTTTCTCAACCTTGGCAACTTTAAGATGTATGGACTTCAATTCCCAGAATTCCCCAGCCAGCATTATTTACAGCTATTATGTTATCACAGGTCAGCTTCTTTGTTTCACCAGTTATATCCCTATGTGGAAAGGTCAGTCTTAGGTCCCTTTTATGTCCATGTTATTTGCTTGTTATTCTCTGTTGCTACCAACATTTTGCTGAGCAAAAGGGGGAACATTGTAGAGGGTGCTAGAGGCTCTAGAGCCATGGCTGGCTGGGGAATTCTGGGAGTTGAAATCCATACATCTTAAAGTTGCCAAGGTTGAAAAAGGCTGGTCTAACCATTAGGAGATGTGTTACATCACATGGAGGCATACAAAGTAAGACATTTAGACAAGGAAAGGGGATTCAAGTGCAGAGCCCCTCTGTTGGCTGTCACTCCATCTATAGCCCCTACTGGTCATTAGGTTTATATTTGCACAGAGCTGCTGAATGCAAAGTTGGATTTCACCAGCTGGCCTCCTTATGCTGCAGAAACAAGCAAGTATGCAAGGTTTGAAGAGGCAGAAAACAGGGGTGCCTCTAGAGCCCTCTACAACGTTCCCCCTTTTGCTCACCACAATGGTGGTACCAACAGAGAATAACAAGCAAATAACATGGTCATAAAAGGGACCTAAGATTGACCTTTCCACATAAGGATATAACTGGTGAAACAAAGCAGCTGACCTGTGATAACAAAATAGCTGTAAATAAAAAATAAAACTAGTAAAACAAATAATAAATTTAATTTAATTTAATTTGATTTAATTTAATTTAATTTTAAAAATAATAAAATAAAATATAAAAGAATCCTATTAACTTCTTATCAGCTTCTTTGATAATCTTGTTCCAGCAGGAAACTTATTAAGCAGCCCAGACACTAAACTGTACTATGATATGACCTATTAACTTATTATTCACTTCATTAATTATTGTCTTCCATAATAACTTTAGCTTTTTACTCCTTTTAGTTCCTCCGCTAGCCTCTATAATATCAAAATCCAGTGGCTGCTGTATTAAACTATATTTCTTGGTCATTCTCTCCTTTGTCTTTTCCACTTTTTGGTAGTCACTCTAATCCTGTGGAAAGATGCTACAGCATCATTTCCAAATACCAGTTGGCCAACGCAGCGCAATGCTCTGTAGTTAATGGCTCAGTGGTAAACGTGTGTACAAAGTTGTAGATCCAGCCCAAACTTTCCAGTTAGAGTGCATGACCGTTATCCTGTTAAGGGCTGCATACCTTGGGGATATTCTGCTCCAAGTGGTAAAGTACTAGTGAAGGAGGAGCAGCCAAAGGTGGGTGAGGATAGCTGCCCATTTTTCTATGTCCTTTACTTCTACCTATTTTTCATTCTCCTCCTGTTGTTATTCCATCCAGTTTTCTTTCTTTTTTCTGCCATTCCATGTTATTTTATTTGCTCTCTTTCCCTTGTTTCTCTTGCTCCAAGGGATATTAGAACAGTTTTTTAAATTAGTTACAAAGGCTGCATGAAATTTATATAGAGAATTACATGTGGCCATAGCTGGTCCATTCTTGAGTTAAAATATCTTGCATTAAAGGGCTAATATATTCTGAAAGTCTGGAGAGTAATGAAAGGGAGGGTAGATAGTAAGGTGTACATAGTTCAATTATCTCATTCAATATAAAGAAGGCTTGTATGTTCACAGGTGTAAAATGCCTCCACGTTCACTTCTACAAAAATAGACCAGCACACTTTTTGCACTTTTTCTCCATCCTTTCTTCTTCTTTCTTCTTTGCTCTTTTTACTCAGTTAGTTTGTGTTAGTTTTTTAAGTTCTTTGTAAAACTTTTAATAAAATTTATTTTAAAAATTGACCAGCATATAGGCACATTTTACGCATACATAATTAACAAAACAACCTTTAAACTTAAAAAAAAATAGGAGACAACCCCAGGCGAACTAAAAATAGAAATTAAAAAAGAAAAGAAAAAAAGAAGAGAAAAAACTACCTTATAGTTTATACTTATCAATAGTCACTGGTTTACTAATGAATACACTATTATAATATGAACAGTACAAAATATTGTATAAAATATCCCACAATCTCTGCCATAGTAGCACATATTGCTGCATCTTTTGATTAGTAGAAAATATTCCCTTTTCAAAACAGATAGATGACACATTTCTGACCACCATTCCTTAACATCTGGAATAATAACACATTCCCAATTTCTCAATGTGATTCTTTTAGTCACCCTCCATGCTTGATTCAACCATAATTCCTGATAAAATTCCAAAGCTTTGGTATATAGTTCAACATTATATTAACAACTTTAACATTTAAAGATTTTCCCATAGATCTGTTTATATACATTAATGCACTATCTGAAAAATATACCAAATTATCACATAACCATATCACATGGCTCAGTGAACCCTCACATTCTTTACACATCCAACAAAGAAAATCTGATGTCCATCCTTTCAAATTTGTTCTCTGGGGAGTCCAATACACCTTAAATACAATTTTCTGATGAATCAACTTTAATCTCAGATCTGTTGATACAATTTTAACATTTTTAAGAACATGAATCCATTGATGGGGCTTTACCAGAGATTCTAGTTCTTTAGCCAATGTTTGCAATATCCCAGAAGTGTCCATTTTAAAAATATGCTTGAGCTTTTGATAGAGATATGTTATAGGTTTTAATTCTGTCATGGATTCCATCAAAGAAGAGAGCAACTCAGGTGCCTCTGAGATGGCCAAAGTGTCTGGTCCATATTGATCTGTTAGAACATGCTTAAGTTGAAGATAAAATAATTCCTACTACTTGAAGGAACCAGATTGAAAAAGGCTATTTTATCGAATTATACTGGGCTTGAGGGCAAGCAGGAAAAATTATGACTAGTGGCACTCAGAAGGATTGTACAGTGAAACAGGAAAATTTGGCAAGTGGACTGATTAAAGATAGCTTAAAGAAAAATAAATTATTGGAGAGGACAGGCATTTTTAGGCAGGAGATTTAAAACAATAGAACACCAGGTCTTTGAAAAAGTTCTTCTGTCTCTGTACTTGCCTAAAATATGAGTTAGCCCTATAAATGTGTCCACTCAAAAAATGTAAACAAGACTAATTTAGTTTTATAATTCAACTTTTGCCCTAATTAGTGGCAGACTGCTATATCTATGTTGTCATTCCCAAACTCATTAGACTATTGAAAACAGAAGCCTCAGAAAAGATTAAAAGTAAATGGGTCACATAGCTGTCAGATGAGTATTTCTCTTATTTTCAGCACCTAAGATACTTTAATCTATTTTGGGAAATGTTTATTCCCAAAGGGATTAGAGCACTACTTGAGGGGGGAATGTAGAACCTAATGAAGAAACATTTCTAATTAGTAAAGTTTAAATCTGATAGGAAGCAGACCAACTTAAAAACAGTAAAAGTGATGTCTTCATCATAACTTTTGATGACTTTGATGACTTCATGGATACATTCATGTAATTTTCATGATAACCACATGGAAATGGTTTGCCACTGCCACCTTCTGTTTCCCCACTCCACCCCACCCCATCCCACTTTACATTCAGGCACTTCTGGTGGCCTCCCACCCTAGTACAAACCAGGTCTGACCCTGCTTAGCTATTTGAGGTCAGCCAAGATCAGCTACAAATGTTATTCTGAAATCTAGCAGGATTCTAGACATGTGTATTCAGAAAAACCCTAGACCAGGATGTCAGATTTGGGCATGAAACCTAGATAAACACTCAGTTGATTAACTTGGCCCAGTTGTTGTTTATCAGCCTTCAGTTTTGTTTTTAAGATAAAATTAGGGAGAAGGAATGTCATTGGGGATTGTGAGGTTCTCAGGATTGAATAGACAAAACCACCACACCCAAGAATCTTCTTGTAAAATAATTAAAAATTTGTCAAAAGGGACAAAAGACCAGAAGATCGCCTCATCAGCAATCATCACCCAGATAAGCAAAGGTTACCACCAGGCACACAATCAAGCAGTAAACATATGCTAATCAAGGAA
The DNA here is from genome assembly GCF_059951505.1 of Python bivittatus. Taxonomy (NCBI): domain Eukaryota; kingdom Metazoa; phylum Chordata; class Lepidosauria; order Squamata; family Pythonidae; genus Python; species Python bivittatus. The sequence goes on along the minus strand of NW_028277030.1, from coordinate 115,782,210 downwards.
CTACAGAGGAGCAAAACAAAACCCCCACCCCACCAGCACTGGCAAGGCAGGCCACAGTATATAAATAGAGAGCAAACCCCAATCCATTTTAACACTGAAGATGTTACCTAGCCGGGTAATGAAATGTTTGCAAGAAAAGAACCAAGCTCAGAGAACCCCAAGGACTCCACAATTAAGAATTTTCTTTATTCATAATATCTCAATATATAAAAGCATTGGTACAGTATCTAAAAGAGTTTGACACTTTCCATTAGATAGCTCTGCAAATAGCTATCAGTTAAAACAAACAGACAAATCCTACCTCCTTCCTGCTTCTGGTTTCAGAAGAGAGTGATTTATAGCCTAATTTCCTCTATGAAGCCGGGGTTAACTATATCACAAGAAATGCTTCTGCTAATATGTCAGTGTGTGTGTCAGCTGTTGTTAAGATATGTCACTCTTACTATGTTCCCCAAAGAGTTAATCAAGGGCTTAATTGAAACTTAGCTAGCAATCTCTCATGGCAAGCAATACTTTGATCTTCTTCTTTAGTCTTTGGATCCTCTTTCCCACCTCTGTAATCTCTACTGCGTAGACTGGTCCCTCAAAACCTGGTCCTCCTCCATCTTCAGTGATCTTCAGCTCACCCTGGAACCAACATTACTTCAGCAGCTAAAACAGCCTAAATGCCTCTTGGTTTGCCAATCATCATATTCCTCTCTGTTTCTCCAACTCCCACCTTTCCATAACAGACTCCATATACTGTATGTATGAAAACCTTTTCTGTTTCATTCCTGGATATTTTCCCAGGCTGAGTTTATCACCTCCAGGCACAGCCTGTATTTCAGGGAGATCATGTGACAGGATAGCAGTTTGTGTTTACCTATTTCCTTCTGTCACTTAGGCTCCTTGGAAGAAATGTAGGATATTAAGACTGATTAAGCTTATTAGTTAATAAAATCTGATAAACTCAATCAGGCTGAATCTTCATAGGCCTGTAGCCTAAAAAGTTATCCTTGCCTCTGTAGTCTGAGTAAAAGCAGGCATATTCCACCTGAGGGGAAACTTGGCCAGAGGGCTTATGTTGTCCATATGACTGAGTTGTTGCTGTGGTTCTCTTTTTATAACTTTTAATTATGTATTTATGGTTTTAATTTGATGTAAACCGCCCAGAGTCCCCCATTGTGGGGAGATGGGCGAGGACAAGTCTACTTAATTAATTAATTAATTAATTAATTAGGTACATGAATATTTAAAGGTACATTCATTTTGAATGTAACATTTTGAACGCAATGTGGTGAATTACACATACAGTACTTATTAATGTTTGTGGTTATTTTGTTTAGATTGATTTCTGTAACCAGAGATATTGGTTGGTCATTGTTATTCTAACATATACATTAATTGATTATGCAATCTAAATATATTAAAAAATGAACGATGAGTGAGAAAATTTTGCAGGATTCTGCAGGAGGCATAAGAATAAGCACAAGTGAGGCCAGAAAGTTGCAAACAAAGAAGCTGAATGGAGAAATGGGATCAGCTAGAAAGCTGAAAATCACAACAGATGGGAAGATTCTAATTGACAAGAAGGAGGTAACAAGAACACTGAGGTGTCTAAGCAAGTGGATTATTGTCTGTAAGCTAAAGAATTTAATAACTTATATTAGAGAAGACTTGTGATATAAAAAGCAGCTGGACAAGCCTCACAAGAGAGATAACTTGGCAACATTAAGGAAGACCTTTGAGGCCACAGATGCACCACCAAAACTCTGATCCCTAAAGAAGCCATCATATGCTCATGCTTTTGGATGATCTCTGGCATGGCAGGATGGTGGTTATACAATTATCCTTGCCTTACTTGACCTCTCTGTGGTTTTTGATTCTATCAACCATGGTACCCTTCTGGACCAACTCAGAGGATTGGCAGTGGGTGGCACGGTGTTGTGTTGGTTCACCTCCTTTCTTCAAGGTTGGTTCCAGTCAGTAGTGATTGGGAAGAAGAGATCCTGCCCTCAGCCCCTGCTATATGGAGTGCCACAAGGAGTTGGTGTTCTCTCCTCTCCTATTTAACATTTACATGAGACCTCTGGGTAAGCTCATCCATTGTCATGAGGTGAGGTATCATCAGTATGCTGCTGATTCTCAATTGTACATCTCAGCCCCTGGCGAATTAAGCAATGTTGTGTCTGTCCTATCCCTGTGTCTGGAGGCTGTGTGGGTCTGGAGGGGAACAACAGGCTTCAACTGAACCCTGGCAAGACTGAGTAGCTTTTATTTATATATTTTTTGTATTTATATATCAAATTTGTCACCACCCATCTTGTTGAAACCGCTTTGGGTTTTGAGCCTGGTTCTAAGACTTTACCATCTTTTGTACTGGATGGGGTCACACTGCCCCAAACAGACCCTATGTGCAATCTAGGGGTACTCCTGGACTCATGACTCCTGCTCAGTGAGCAGGTGGCAGTCGTGGCTAGGAGGGCCTTTGCACATCTTCGTATTGTGCACCAGTTGTGCCCATTCCTGGACCAGGGGGCCTACTCATGGTCACTCATGCCCTGGTCATCTCCCAGTTAGTTTACTGCAATGCACTCTACATGGGGCTCCCCTTGAAGAGTATCCAGAAACTTCAGCTAGTGCAAAGTGCTAGTAGAACACACGTTACACCTCTGCTTCACGAGCTGGATTGGTTACCAGTTTGTTTCCAGGTCCAATTCAGGTGCCGGTGTTGACTTTTAAAGCCCTTCATGGCAAGGGACCAGGTTATTTGAGGGACTGCCTCTCCCCGATTTCATCTGCCCATCCTACCAGATCCAGCAGAGAGGGCATGTTACAGGTTCCGTTGCCTAGGGAGCTACATCGGGCATATCCTAGGCAGTGGGCCTTTTCTGCTGTGGAATCTTCTTCCCCCTGAGGTGAGGTTGGCCTCATCACTGTTGAGCTTCCAGAGGTCCCTCAAGACCTGGTTATGCCAGCAGGCCTGGGGACCCCAGGGGACAGGTGAACTCGTGAGGTGGCTCCTTTTTTTTAACATCCCTTCGTCTGTTTTTTTGTTTGTTTGTTTTAGTTTTTATATCTTTTAATGTATTGATTGATATATTTTAGCCTTGTTGTACACCACCCAGAGTTGCTTGCTGGTGAGATGGGCGGCTATATAAATTGTACTAAATAAATAAATAAATAAATAAATAAGCAAGCTGACAGAAGACCTTCTCCACTATAGGAGAGAAGTGTGTGAGTATCAATAGGGAATACTATTAATAAAGCATAGTCTCTTGAATGAAATTAAGTTGTACTGAACTTTAGGATTAGTTTTGTCTTGAGTTGTTCAATATCCCACTTTAAAGATACTATAGTCCAAGACTGATTAGTATGGCCAGTGTGGGGTAGGTAAGGTAATTAAACAGAATTGTGCCTTAACTTTGCACAATTCTATGCAGAATAGGAAGAAATATTAAGCATGACATAATTGCAAGGTATCCTTCCTCTCAGACACATTACTTTTGAATTTCTCACATGGCTTTAACTAGCTTCAACAATGTTATCCAGATGTATAGAATCCTGTTAATCTCTGGATCTTTCCCTATTGCTGAATTAAAACATTAACTGCCCATATTTAAATTGTCAGAGAACTATACCAGTATGACGTCTGCTGCTCCAGTTGCTGATAGCTGCAGTATCCTGCCTCTATTATGTCTGTTCTGAATCACTGCCAAATGGTGCTGTCCTGATTTTCTTTGCTTGGAATGTAATAAGCAAAGCAATTGGCTTAATCCCCAAGTTTTGCTGTCTGCCTTCTTCATCACATATCCAGCTGGTAAGAAACCATTTGCCAACCATGGCACAGCAGTAATAGGGCAGGAATGTGTCCATCATCTCTACTGTAGACATTTTATAGGTAATAACTAGCACCTTGACTTGCACCCAGAAGCAAATTGGGAGCCAGTGCAGCTCGCAAAGCCAATTAAATGGGCATAGTATGACACACTATAATTGTGCATGCTAATGCATTCTGGTCCAGTTGAAGCTTCCCAATGTTTTTCAAGGGCAGTCACATGTGGAGTTCATTGCAATAATCCACTCAGGAGGTAACAAAAGCATGAGTGACCACATGCAGTGCCTTCTGAGTCAAGAAGGAGCACTATTGGTGCACAACACAAAGTTGTACAAAGGCCCCCCTGGCCACAGCTGCTGCCTGCTCTTTGAACAGGAGCCATGAGGCCAAGAGGACCTGCTAATTGCACACTGGTAGTGCAACCCTTCCAGAACCAAGGATGGAAAATCACCAAGTACAGGACACCCTGACCACCAAAGCCACTCTGTCTTGCTAGGGTTGAGTTGAAGGCTGTTCTTCCCCATCTAAATCTCCATAGCCTCTGGGCACTCAGGATCTCCACAGTATCATTTGGCCGGCTAGAGGTGGAGGCATGCAGCTGAGTACCATCAGCATATTGATGTTGCCTCATCCCATGCAGATGAATGATCTTCATGTAAGTTAAACAGGAGTGGGGAGAATCAAGCCTTGAAGCCCACGTCATAAAAGGGGCTATCGGGGAGACCTCTCCCCTCCATCAGAACTGATCAGAACTGGTGTCCAGTGGAAGGAGGAGAACTAATTACGATGTAGTAGGATACATGTCATTCATAGAACGTTTAAAAGTGAATGACATTAATCTTTCGTTCAGAATGTGACAATTCTACTTAAGAAATAAAGGGCACTAGGAAAATGACCGACAGATATAGTTGCAGAAGAGCCTCCTGAGAATCCACATTCCACCTTTGGGGGGTAGATACATCAATTTCTAAATTCCAGAAAGCTTAAAACCACTAATTTCTGGAAGAAATCAGCTATGAAAGGCGCTCACAGGTTATGCAAAGTGCCGATAAGCTGTCACAGCAATTCTGAAGACATTACTCATGTTCCCCGTCATAACTTTAAGGAGGACTTTGTCACAGAACCATTCACACATATTTTTCCCAAAAAATCAAACCAGAAGGAGATCAACAATATATCCCTTGTTAGATAACTAGATATCTAGTTCAGTCTTCTACCAACTGATTTCTTCTAGATGCAGAAGACTTCCACTTCCATTGTCATTTGTGATTCAATTCATTCTACTCTTCATTTATGCTTTTTATATTTTAGAAATATTCCATTCATGATTTAAAGCAGAACTGTAGTAAAATTACACATTGAATTAGCTAGTACTGTGTCCTGGAATGGAGACAGATTATGGAAATCAGGTACTTGTTCTTAGAACTTGAATGGAATGGTGTGAAAGAAGGAAATATTCAGATACCATGAGCATTGTTTATGGAACATATTGATGGTATCTAACAAGATAGATTTCTTACAGCGTAAAGGAATGCAAGGCCATCATGGTAAGGACACCCCCAATCTCTTATCAAAGACATTCCAGTGTAAGGTTCATACAGTGATTTACAATATCAAGTTTATTAAGATATATGCTGTTGGTTATGAGGACAAATTTGGACCAACATTGGAAAAGAGATGCTTTGCCAACAATATCAGAAAACCAAACTTGGGGAACTTGCAGCAATAGCAAAATTAACGGTATACATCCAGAATAGAAGTTGGGCTAAATTGAAACAAGAATGGCTTCCATATATATTACAGGTTACACCACAAGATAAACTCAGATACTTAGAGTACAGTTTTTAAGGGGAAAATATTTGATGTAAAGATAGAAACCAGAAGTAATCAAAATATTTATAAATATTTTGATGTACTCACCAGTAGGGCACAAGAGTGAATTTACAACTTAATATTGCTTTTACTATTTGTTTGTTTGTTTATTTTTCTTTTCTTTTCTTTTTTACAAGATCATGCACATTTATTTTAGGAATAATGATGAATAGTGGTGACCTCAATATAAATATTAATTTTAGAGTTTTGTAGTGATTTTCAAATATTTCTTAAGATGATATGAGTCAGTTTTATATATTCAATTTATTATTTAATCAGTGAAACAATGAAATTTAAAAGTTAAGACAACAAGGACATTACAGAACCCCAGATGAGAGGGGAGGGCAAATACCCCCCCCCCAATTCACATGTTATTTAAAAGAAGCAAGGGGGAGGCACATTCAGACATGCAAGATTCTGTTATTCTATTCAATCTTTTTTAAAAAGTAGTTTTGGCCCTACATGGCATCTGCTTCTTGGTTTGGTCTACACTGTAGAGCCAACAGGTTCTCACTGCAGAATTGATATCAGATTAAACAGCTGAAGTTAATATATCCAAAAAAAAAATTGCTCATTTTCATCAAAACAATATTATTCCCAACACACTAAAAATGAATTCACCTCAGGAACTATGATTTAAATGAATTTACAATACCACTAATAAATTAATATATAGAATAGGGATGTGCAAAATATTTAATTTTGAAAAAAATTAAGTGCAAAATTTCCTGAACATTTGTTTTTGAATATGAAACTGCTGTTTCAAATGGGAGTCAGGCTACCCCAAACATTTTAGAAGCATCTAATTTCAAAACAGAGGTGTTTTAAAGCCAACATGTTTTCAAAATGCTAAAAAAATGCCCATTTTGTACATGAGACAGCAGCTGTGCACTTAAAGACATTTCATGAAATTCCACACTTGAAATGTTTCCAAATAAAACATTGTGCACATCCCTAAAATAGGATATAGCTGCAAGGACTTAAGTTTTCTGCTGCCCCATTTTACTTTAAATTATTTTCAGATAGGTATATTTGCTCAGGTGAGTAGCATCACCAGTTGACCTTGGCTGATATAGAAAGCTAAGTAGACTAAGAAGAAAAAATGTCCTAGAAGAAGGTACCATGAGCCACCTTAGACTAGAAGACAGCTTTTCATGAGTGTTTATTCCTATTTACATTTAACATCTTATTTTTAATCACCTATCATATCTAATCAACTCTTATAGTATTCTTTCTGTCTGAGCGTATATTCAATTCACAGATTTAATCACCAAGAAAGATACAATCTATTACCAAGCTTTTTAATTAAAAACAATGCAAGTATTCTTTTCATTTTCTGTGATATGCAGTAAGTAGGAATGCTGCACTAAGAAAAGGGGAAGGCATTATAATTTAATTAATAACATTTGATAGCATGTCTAAACATTATAATTTCCTTTAAGTCAATTATATCATGCTCTAGGAGGCTAAAGAATACTATATAATGTAAAAGTCCATCAGATATAATTACAATACTGTATAATTGCAGCTATTATAAGAAATACATTTGTCTTCTTGGCTTTTTTTCAGAGCACAGATTCAAAGGATATGAATGACTAGAAAATAAAAGAATGCTAACAAGAAGGTAGGATTCAAGTAAATAAATGTTCACATAAATTGAATGCTGCTGTAAACTATGCTTTGGATGAAGAGGCAAAATAATCTAAGTCTTCCACTTCTCAGTTGAAGACTTTTCCTTCTGAACCCGATCAAGTGTCTATGTTTCATTTCTGATTAATGGTCACACTGATCCCAATACTAAAATCTTACTAAAAATTGAGAGATAGAGGAAAACCATACATATTCCAATATACTTAGGGCATTTCTATGCACAACAGCTAACTGCTTTTATTTTTTAAAAATACACTAAGTATAGATAGATGTGGACTTCCGGGGAAGCAATGGAAAACTGAAGATGACTCCACCGAGAGCAGGCTGATGACTGCAGCGGAATGAGAAGCCAGCAAAAAGACTGGCTTCTCAGAATTCCTCTCCAGATAAGAATATGAAAAGAAATCAAATTCTGGGACACTATTTACAGGGATTAAAGATCAAGATTATTAAAAGCAAAGGGAAGGAATATAAAGTTGGTTTATTTGATTAAGGTTAAAATATATGTTATTTCTGGTAACTCTTAATGGACTTTTTCTGATTAAGACTGAATGATGAGGTTTTAAGAATTTGTTTATAGAAAAGAGATGAGATACAGGAAGAAGAGATCTTTTGTTGTAGTATCAGAGAAGGTGATAAGTTACTGAAATTGTTTGTACTTATCATGATGAAGGGGGAAGTCATTTCTTTATACATCTCTTTTCTTTTTTCTTTACTATATTTTTTCTTTTTCTTTTTTCTCTGCACTTTTTTTCTTTTCACTTTTCTAATATTTTTCTTAGTTTGTATTAGTTCTTTATCTTTGTAACTCTAAACTTTAATAAAATTATTATATAAAAACATAAAGAGAAGTGTGGCCTTTTGAAATTAATAGGTCAGCCTACATTTGCTTCCTTCTATATGGCTTCTTAACTTCCTTCTAAAGTCACATCTTGATTTGACATTTCTCTCTGCTAGGCACCACATCTGTAAGATCCACTTGAATTTGGCATATAGAGGTCATGGTAATTTGCTAATGTCAGAACATCAAAAGACCAAACTAACACAGAGCGCTCAACTATTCCTCCACCATCCAACCCAGAGACACAGTAAGCTGTTTTGTTTTCACTGGGGAGAAGTGCCTTCTTTCCTATGGAATGATGTCAACCAAGAGTTAACAATTCAACATAGATTCCCCTCTCTTTTGCACATGACACCACAGGGATGGTGGTTCAGACACAGGGCTAATCACCCACAGAATCCTATGAGCCAGACATTATGCACTTCTGAAGAAAGCAAATATGAATCATACAGTATATCAAGGATTCTACTATTTTCTTTTGGATTTAAAGATTGCTATATATTTTTTAGAAGTGCTACTCTTACAAATTTGGAAATTGGAAGCTCTTAGACTGCAAATCATCAAGAAATCTCCCAGCCAGTCCACACTTTCTTCTGCTCAGTCACCTGATTCACAACATGCTATGTGGCATTTGCAACTTTCTCGCTTTCATGATAAAAAAAAGTTATTAAAAGCCCTATCCAGAATTGCTGAACAAATCAATTCCAGCATGTAGCTATCTCTTAGGAATAACTACACAAATAGATCTGGCCTGATAGGTCACAGATGCTGGAATGAGAGGTCACAAATAGCTCTCTAATTGCCTTTGCTAAGTGGACACACATAAATATATATATATATATATATATATATATCCCCAAGAAACCCACTTTAGCACATGGAAACGGGTTCTTTCAGCAATTTCAGCTAAGCCTTAAAGGAAAAGCTGACATGTTTTTAAAAATCTTATCTACCAGGCCAGGATGTCATACTAATGTCTCTCACAAAAGGAAATATATTAAATTCTTACAGAACAGGAGTTTACATTTGGAGACATCACCAGAAAAGATACAGCAAAGTTGTTGCTATAGGATAAAAAACACTGTTACTACTTTCCTAGTGACCTTGATCAAGTGAACACCCATTTTAATGGCACCCATGTGCTTGTTGGTACTGTTTTAAGTAACAGTGACAAAACAAAACTGACACCAATTCTGGATATCTTCAGGCCACAAATCTACTGGATGTGCTTCAATCAATGATGACACTGAGTCTGGTTTAAAAGCCTGGTACAGATCAAATGCACAGTAGCAATGTAAGCCATATTTATATATACTTTAAAATCAGTCAGAATTACAATTACGTGACAAAATATATGGCAAATGCAAGCAAAATAGTGTCATCAAACTTGTTCAGATTGCCTCCTCACTGTCAAGGAAAGCCACATGCTCAGAAATTCCAATTATCCATTACCAAGGTGGGAAATCATGAGAGCATGGCAAAGTAGGAGGGTTTTTTGGTCATTATGAAGCTGGGCTGAAGAAAAGGGATGCAGCATGTTGTGCAATTTATATCTTCTAAAACAGGCTTTCTGAAAAATTGTTGACTTCTTAGAACCAGTGTGCCTCTTCATATAGATTCAGTGAGGATCATAGGTGTATAATAGATGCATATTCTGGAACTCATGGACCACCTATACCCCCTAAGTTTCCTTTTGTGGCTTCCAGAGCATTCCTGGAGTGGGTGGGAACAAATTTAACAGCCCATTAAAAAAAAATTGGGAAGGTTGGTGGGATTAAGGGACAGAGTTTCAATTTTGTAATCCCTGTTGTTGCTCACCAAAGGGGGCAAAAAAGCATGATTCTACCTACTGCAATGATATCAAAAAGTTAGTGGCCACACCCCTTGCAGGCTTCTGAAGCTGTGGCTCCAATAAAATGACACATCAATATTATATATAGAAGTGGGTGACTTTGTATAACAGAAGCCGTTAAAATTCTTAAGGTACTGTCTTGGAGCAAAGGTTCATCGGAGGAATTGTGAGAAATAAAAATAGCATAATGCTGGAAAAAGGAAAGATGAGTCAAAAGATAATAAATGACATAATAACTGAAGCAAGAAACTGGAAATGCTCAACTTCAAAAGTGTGTTTGTTCAATGTCCCTTTATTATCTGTTTATTTTCCTTTAAACCTTTACTGCTTTGAACTTATTAAGATATGTTGAACTTATTAAAATATGTAAAGCAAAATGTGAGGATTTTGTAATTGCTGAATTCAATCACAAAAATATTGTAAATTATGTTAGGGCTTCTTTCAGATGTGGAATTGTTGACAAGCAGAAAGCAGAAAGAAATAGCAGCAGACTGCTCTTACACTAGAGAGATAATACAGATTGCCCATAAGATACATATTAAGATTGGTACTTTTTAACTTAAGAATGACCAGGCAATCTGGTTTGCAGAAGACACTAATTTATGCTGAAAGATAAAAACAAAAAGCAACAATGAATAATTCCAAAATAATGTCAGAAAATGTGGGGGGATGTTTGTTTATGCCATATCGAAATTTTTATTGTTGTCTGTTTGTACCATGCTAAGATTTAGGTGCATGCCAAATAAAAATACAAAATAGTAAAATACTGACCTAATGATGTATTATCCTAAGATAATGACTTAACTTTGATAACAAAGGCCAGGATCTCCTTGGTTCCTCAGGGACAAGAGCAATGATACCAATCTTGCCTACTCTTACAGCTCACCTTTTACAATGTTCAACCTTGAGAAATTAGCGGGGGAGGGGACAGGATTCTAAGACACATCCTTGGTTTGCTGAAAGGGACAGTGATGCCCAGTGCATCTTAGTGACCTGTGCAAACTAAGCACAGAGTCAGAAGCTTCCCAGGCAATGTTCACAGGTAGCAATTCTGACTAGCCATAACTAAATATCCTGCGTTTGGAGCCTTGTGGGAGAGCCTTGGGGTGGACTTCTCAAGTTGCAGCTTGCTCTGACCAACAGCTTTGAATGGCATATTATCTCATATTTGCAAACAAATTCCTCTACATAGGAGACATTAGGAAGAATCTACGCATTGAATCATGCATTGTTCCCTCTTCTCTCAGTTATGTTGTACTCAAAAGTGAGCTCTTGCAAGTTTTATTTATTTATTTATATGGCCACCTATGTCATATAATGATTCTAGGCAGCTCACAGCATACCAGGCACCAGACTAAACAGCCTCTCAGCTCAATGCCATCCTAGCCCAATATTTGGGGGAAGAGCCAGGTCTTCATGGCCCTCCAGAAGGCTTAAAGGTTAGGGATCCCTCAGATCTCAGGTGGGAGACTATTCCAAAGGGCTGGACAGGGCCTTTCTTTGATTGTCTCTACTTCATGGCTAGCCAGTGGAAGAAAATGGCAACCTGCTTCTAGAAGCAACAAAGAGGAATTGTCTTACCGTTTGGCAAAATAAGGCACTTGCCTCAAGTGCCAGGCACATCTGAGAGGCAAGCAGTTGAAGAAAGGTGTTGGGAAGACAAAACTGTGTATGTCATGAAGTCTTCTCCTACTTCTCTTAACATAGATTGATACTTTTTGATATTAAGGAGGATGCTGTCCTGTCCCCAGTATTCAACAGCCAGTCTGGAAGCTTTTGTACATGGAATGGGAGAGAAAGAGCCTTTCTTGTCCTCTGCCTTGAGCAACCAAATATCTTGGGTTGCCCTGACAGCAAGCTGATGAAAAGGAGGTCTGGATTCCCAAGTCAAACTTAGGTAGCTCTGTGGTCAACTTTGCAGAGGGCAGTCTTATTTGATAAACTCTTCTGCTTGAAGGGTGGCCCAGTCATAAGCTGGTCAAAAACAGACACCCCCCCCCACACACACACCCATACTGTACGCACACAGACAAAAAGTGACAACCAAGGGCCCTTGAAGCTTCTCAAGAGTCAGCCCTTGGATAGCAGATGGAGCAAGCAGAAACAAGGCAGCTGGTTGCAATCTTTCCCCATTGTGCATTCATTTATTTGTATATCAGTCTTCCTTCCAGAAGCCCAGGTTGCAATGCAAAAGTATTAAATAAAATTATCTAAATGAAATCAACAATGCTTAAAAACAATACAAAACATAAAGTCCATCTTGAGGGAAGAAAGAAAAGCAATACAACCAGTAAGCTCATTCGGGAGAAATGTCTTATCCTTCGGGACAAATTATAGTGATTATTTCTAAATTTGCACATATACCTATAAAGGAGTATGTGCAAGTTTTATGCAAATGAGCATTCTCTTTTGTCCTTGTTTTGTTTTGTTTTGTTTTGTTTTGGCATTGATGTTAGACCTCTGCTTCCACTTGCTCAGGACCTTCAGCAGGATCTGTCAGTGGATCTCCACAAATTTTCTCTGTACATGTAGAAAGCTACGAAATAAAAGAGACACCCTCACCAGAAACTGTCTCACTTCCATGCATTCTGAAGAGGAACCCTGCAGGTATAAGCAGGAGAAACCTGTAACCTATGTTTCTCTGCAAGACTGAACCAGGCCTGTTGCTTACATTGATATAAAAGGTACCATTCTCCATGTTCACTGATCACCAAATAAAGGAGGAAGCATTTCAAAGTTTTGTGGAAGATAACATGCAAAGCTTTCAGATGAACAATTACTAGTACCACCCACCTGTGTGTGTCTGTTACTTTCCATATTTGGATACTGCCACAAACAATGCAATTTTTTGCATATTAAAAATATGACATGAATATTAGGAAGGAGATTAGCTGAACATTTCTTCCCTGCTTATTATTTTTCAGCATGGAAGGAATGGGATCTCTGGGTGCCAGGAGAAAACACCCCAACAAGCACGTTTCCTATCAGCATCCTACAATGTTGCAGTCTCAGAAGACCACCACCGCTGACTCTGCTGTTTAAAGTTATTCTCAGAGGCAAGGCAGCACAATCCAAGAAAGATAATTTATGCTTTATGAGGATCTCCAGTTGCTGCTTTGCTGATGCAAAAATATAGGGAATGGTTCATAGCAGCAAAACAACGGGCAGATGGTGTGGTTAACTCAGTGCTTCTCAATATTTGTACAATTATGGACTGTTAAATAAACATTCAGAAAATATGGTGATCACTCAGTTAAACAAATGCCTATTTCTTACATTTTCATATTTAAGAGTATGGGAGTTCACATTTTTTTCACTGAATAAGATAATTATTATTCATTGTATATAGGAAGGCTGCAGCTGATCATCTAGTAGACTGCTATGAACAGGATTGGTCCATCTCTGAGAATAACTAGATTAACTCTTTACTTGTCCAACATTTCTCCTGTTATATCCTACAGCCTTTTCCATCATGCAGAAACCACAGATCTGCAGCCATCAACAGGGCTGTGGATTATAAGTGAAAGGCACACAGGCGGTTTCTTCTCTATGGCAAATTGTATTGAATGCTATTGTAGTACAATAGTGGAAGCAAAGCTACAAATCAGTTTATTAGCAAATGTATGATAAACCACCAAGAGAACTTACTAGTTGATGGTATACTAAATAATATCAATAATGTGGGGGCATCATAAAGGATCTAAGAATTGAGCTGCAACAATAACAACAATGGCAATAAAAAAGGGGGAGAAAAAGAAGACTTAGATGGAATTGAAGTATGGAATGGCACTCAAAGTATTGACAATGGAGAAAGTTATAAGCATTTGGATGTTTTAGGAGCAAACAGTATTTTGCATATATAAGTGAAAAAGAAAACCAATGCCAGATATGTAAAACCAATTATAAAAGTTTTAAAAATCAAAGCTGAATGGTGGTAATACAATCAAAGCCATTAATACTTGGGTTGCCCCTGTCTTAAGCCACACAGCAGGCATGGTTGACTGCTCAAGCAGAACTAGATGCTTTAGACCACAAGACCAGGAAGCCTCTGACAACACCATTATGCACTACACCCAGAACACAACACAGATCATTTGTATTTACCAAGGGAAATTGGTGGTCGCTGTTTGTTGCAAGTGAAACAAACAGCGGAAGATGAAATCGAGATCTTATTGATTATGTAAAAGCAAGCAAAGAGAGGATGCTAATAAATGTCTCTGAGGAAAACATTTTGAATGCAACAGAATAAAAGGTGGCATGCAAAACAGTTACAATAGGGAATGAAAAACTGGAAAGATAAGCCTCTACAGAAATTGAAGGCAAAGTGAATAGTAACAGAATTTGGCAGTGGTTTCAGATAGGATCCATCAAAAAGGAAACAGAAAACTTAAGATTTGCAGCATAGGAACAAGGACTAGCAACAAATGCCATAAAATGAACATTTAAAAAACTGGGAACAAAAGGAAATGTAAGCCATGCAAAGAGATAAACAAAACTGTTGACAACTTAAATCAGCAGCTGTAGCAAGATTGCCACACTGTTTTGTTTTATGATTCATTGGAATTTATGCAAAGAGTATTAATTTAATGCCCCAAAGTATTGGTATGACCATAATGTTGATAAGTGTTCCAGAATGACTATTTAAGAATGTTACGGGATTTCCAAATACTGACGGACCAACATCTGGAACACAACATGTTGGACATCATAATAGTTGAAGAAAAGCAAGTTTTACTTATAGATATGACAATACCAAACAACACTACAGTGGTGTTTTCAAAAAGAACAGGAAAATACTGGGACTTAATTGAAATACAGAGATTGTGGAATAAACCATCAAAAGTTTTCCTTATCATTACTGGAGTATTAAGAGCTATAACAGTAGAATTGTCAAATCAGCTGAAAAAAATAGTTATTTGACCTCAGAATAGTCAGCTTGCAAAAAACAACATTTCATGGTACTACATACATATTTCTATGATATTTGAACAATTCTTAGGCTTTTGGATAAAGCCTGAATTGATCCGAAACCACCAGCATTTGCTGAATCATCATCATTATCATCATCATCAATTTCAGAGTCGTTTTGTGTGAGATGGACGGCTATATAAATGTGATAGATAGATAGATAGATAGATAGATAGATAGATAGATAGATAGATAGATAGATAGATAGACAAAATTATTATCATCATAAATTCTCAGACTCCTTACACTGCCTCCCTCATACAGGCACTCATTGCAAGTAAATTCTAACATGCAGTAAGAGGCTCTGAGTAACTTCCTGTGACATTTTTATTTGACACAGAGAAAGTTTTATTTGACAAGTGATGCTTTAGAATGGGTGGGTTGAGGGATAAGCAAGTAGGAAAAACTTGAGCACCATCTGTGGTTTACTGACGCTAAAGTCATTTAAGTAGCTCAATCAGACTATTGTATTATTTTTGTCAGATCCATCTGTTCTGTGATAACACCAAGCATCATTTAAAGCAGTGAGGACTAAGAGGCAAGAAGACCTTGTTCCCCCCTTTCAATCTTCCCCTGGATATTTTCCCTTCAGAAAAAACAGTCTATAGTTTACATCCCAAACCTGTCAGCATCTCCTTTAATGCCCTGCTAACAAAATGCCATTGTGAAGTTCGATCTCTACTGAGATTAAGAAATCCTTTTGATTTAGTAACATATGGCTCTTGGCTCTTTTGACTGAATACAGGACTGTAACAGCATCTGGACAGCTATCATTAAAATAATAACATATAAATAGTGAATATAAGTAAGCCCATTTTTTAAAGGCCTTCCACCAACTTTCTGTTTTGGGGAAACAAATTTCCAAAGTTAAGATGGTTTGATCCCCTTCTCAGCATATCTCCATATATTTCAGATTTGGGGATTTTTATTTTATTTTTTAATTCTCATTTTCCTTTGGCTATTTCAAACTTTTTAGATAAGCTGCTGACACTGAACCATCACTGAGTCAAATCAAGTTGCATTTTTATGGTTCCTTGAGCACTTGGAAATACAGAGAAAACTCTTTAGCTAAGGGCCAAAATAGCTGAGTCACATGTTAAAGCAATTTCCAATTATGGAGCAGTGAGATTCTGTCTCCTAAGACATGTCACTCTCCCTAAATTCTTTTCTTAGCAATTGGTTGTACTTAGTAGGCATGCTGAAAATTATCATCACTGCATAATGATGGAAAACAAGACCACAGAAGGAACATACAGTGCACCTTAGCTATCCTTACGATCTAGACACTACTTTTTATATGACTGTGGTGAGAAATACCAGGATTACTCTTCAGTTTTCTACAGTAAAGCATGTAGGTATTATATTCATCTTGACATGTCTGTATGGAGATCGTGTAAACCTTGGTCCAGGTTTCTCAGATGCATGTACAGAGATTTTTATAAGTGTATACTAGAACTACATAGTAGAAGTTTATTCTTCAAAATGCTATTTCCTGCAGCAATCACGGGCATCTTTAGAAGAAAGAGTCATATACAAATAGAGACGATGATGATGACGATGATGATGATGATCTACAGTTCTCTCCCTAACAGAATAGAAAGGGTGAATTCATAAGCTCAACTCATACAACTATGCAATTCATTTTGACAAGCTCAGTCACGGTTGTAATGTCAGTTCCTTATCTGATTATACACTCTGAGCTACCTTTGAAGATACATGCATGGACAGCTGTCCAGGCTATTTCATTTCTATAAAGTCTTCCTTGTAGGTATAGCTGGATGTAGCAAATGCAGCTTGGCAAGAGGATGATTTTGAGAACTCAAAGGCATAAAAGTCTGAAAAGCAGAAAAGATCCAGTTGGAAAATAGATCAAGTGTGTCATCAAGCTGTCTCTTTCCAGTTCTAAACATCACAGCAGAATCCACTGTATTTAAAAGAAAGTTTGGTTATAAATGTAATAAATAAAATAATTATAATATGCTGTATCTCTCAAGACTACAGTAGTGTTTCATTTATTTTTATTTATTTAGTACATTTATATAGCTGCCCATCTCACATATGTGACTCTGCATGTCAGAATTCTATTTTTCAACATTTTCACTGTGCAAATTATCAGATATCAAATGACAGCTTATTGATAAAAACCCTAAAATTTGCACAAACACATGCATTCACATCACCCTCCATATAATGGGGACCAAAAGATTAAGATGTGCTGTGCTAGGACTGCAACTTCCAAATTCCCCAGCTATGGTTACACTAGCTGCATAGTATTGGAATTAGTCCAAAGTACCACATGGGGTGGCTGATATTTACAGAATACTAGTCTCAAAAAGTGTACTCAAAAAACCTACTCATTGTAGGCAATACCAGGAACTTCCACATAGCTATCATGTTCTCTCACAAATTCTCACTGTTGAATTCTCTCTGTCCTGCAAGGATCTTGGGGTCGGGTTATTTGAGGGACCATCTCTCCCTGATTATATCTGCCTGTCCCATCAGATCTGGCAGAAGAAGCATGCTATGGGTCCTGTCTGCTAGGGAGCTACATTTAATGGGTCCCAGGAGGCGGGCCTTCTCTGCCGTGGCACCTGCTTTATGGAACATTCCCCCCCCCCCCCGAAGTGAGGCTGGCTCCATCCCTCTTGATTGTCTGGAAGTCCCCCAAGCCCTGGTTATGCCATCAGTCCTGGGGGGCCCAGGGGACCAGTGAGGTACTGAGGTGGCCCCATTGTCATTAACATCTGCTGTTCTCTTTGTTATTTTTCAAAATTTTAAAATTATAATTGTTTTTATATATTAATTGTTTTATAGTCTTGTTGTATGGTGCCCAGAGTCACTTTTTCATGAGATGGGCAGCCATATAAATTTGATGAATGAATGAATGAATGAATGAATGAATGAATCAATCAATCAATCAATCAATCAATCAATCAATCAATCAATCTTATTGCCAAGGATCTCCTGAATCAGCCAGTGCTCCTTCCAGCTGGCCAATAGGAACATACCCAAATCAGCACTTCAGATGCTGCTCTGACCCCTTTCCTGCCCTTGCTATTGCCCTACCACATTTGTTTGCAGCGAGGAGAACAAGCCAGCCTGCAAGGGAGTGACAAAAGCACTTCATACAGCAACCAGGAAGCCTGGGGGAAGGATAACAAGATAAGCTGGTGTCTTGGTGCTGGGCAGGAGGGTTAAAAACTGAAGAATCAGGAGGCGGAACAAGGCAGGAGTTCTCACCAGTGAGGCACCATTCACCCCACAACTTCAGAGGTGATTTCCTATGGAACAATAAATAGCTGAGCGGGATATTAATAGCAGACATACTGTACTAAAGCAACATAGTGAGGGGTGCATTGCTAAGGCCACAATACGTATAGCCTTTGCATGTGTGAAAATGTCTATAATATACAACATGGTGAACGTGCTTATTGCTGGCTGACTTTCCATAAAGCTGAACTGAACCCTTTCAGTTCATAAAATGCACGTTTATGCAGATTAATACAGAACAAACTTTTCCTGATGGCAGTTTTCCACCATTTGGGGGAGAGGGAAAAAAGGGGCTTTTGTTGTTTTTTCTACAGGGTTGGTCCTGTTTTGGGAATAGGTCTAAAAGAGATTCATCGCTTGGCTTTGAGAAGCTCCCAAATTCCAATCACTGTTCATAGATTTGTTTGCAAAGTAATGCTAACCTTTGTGGAAGCATAACCTATGAATTTAAAAAAAGTTTTAGAAAAGATTAAGTACGGATTAGTTACACATTATTATAAAATATATGTAAATGCAAGCCCAATTTTATTAAAACTGCTGTATTTCTTAAAACTCTTAGACAAATATTCAGGTTAAGTTAGTCATCCTCTGTATTTTCTTTTCTGCCTTCACATACGCTATTCCATATAGGAGCATTTGCTGGTGCTCCTTCACCCTTTAATACTGTAACAAAATCTGATCTCCAACTTCCCAACAGTTTTCTTCCCTGCAGAAGAGGTTTCTGTTTTTCTACTTCATTTAGAGTTTCTTTTGTGGCGGCATTATTTTATTTTTGTTAGTTGCCTTTCTTAAGGCTATTGTCTTGCATACAAATGTATTGGAAGTCTGTTCTTTTAGTTGAGACAATGTTTCTAGATTTATATTTCAATGAAACATTATGTTTAATTTTCAGTTGACAGAGAGTGTATAATCAAAAATTGAGCTGAAATAGACTCCAGTTTAAGTCATGGTTGAAATTTGAGATCGGATAGGCTCCAAGAACTGAAAGACAGACCTTCCATTCTCTCACGCGTTGTATGATATAGTGCTGGAAACTACGCTTGGGATGGGGTGTGGTGGAAAACTCACCCCAAAATTACCAACAACTGGAGAGGATCTGATAATAATTTTATATTTTCCAAACTAGCAGATTACAGTGAATAATCTTGCAAGCCCAGAGCAAGATTCACACATTTATAGAGAACTTCTATAGAATATTGATCAAAGAACATTGATCAAAAAAGTTTAAGGATACATATGAACTATGCAGATCCCAAAGTCAATGACAAATTGTTTTACAGCTGAGAAGTGTACAAAATAACCAAAATGAAAACATGGTATCATTCAAAGTGTGAAGACACTATATATTCTCTGAAATGCAATATAACAGCTTTGATGTATAGAGGTACCAGGACTCTAATGGTTATTCTAGCTGACCTTGTATTTAGCTGTGGAAGGAGGAGAGAGAAGAAAGCAGTTACTACACATCCTTGAGTCTGCTGCATTTCATCTCACATCTGATGAAGTGAGCTACAGCAAACAAAAGCTTTTGCCTTATAATGTGTTAGTGTTAGTCTTAAAGATGTTATCAGAATCTTTCTAGTTTTGGTTACCATAGACTAACATGGCTCTCCTCCTACAATGTCTAAGTGTATTTGGGGTCTTTGGCAGAACATTGGCACAACTCTAAAAAATCCTGTAATTAAATGAATAATTAACAAATACACAGTACATTGCTGACAAACTATCAGGCTACCAGTTAAAGCATGAATAATATTCCACATGGGGAAATTGACAAAAATAACTCCTCTTTCAGCCAGCAAAGTTCTTTCTGTTGGGTCACTACTTCACATTGTTCTGGGGGATCCCAGTCTTCTAGGTATGTTACTTTATTTTTGTAGAATCTTGAAAGCCTAAGTTTCTCTCCATCCCATTATATACTAAAAAATGTCAAGGCTTTTATTTTAGTTTCTTACATTTCCTTCAGTCTCTGGATTGTATTATCCCTTGTCCAAATCCCTCCTCAATGGCTCTTTCATAGCTTCCCATAAGTCAGCTCTAAAATTGTTTATAAAAAGTTTACCATTTATTACACAGAAGTACAAATATAAAGAAGGTATCCGATGTTCATAATTATCTCAAAATGCATTTCTATTGGCTCTTTCCCTTTCCTTCATACTAAAGCATTCCGAAGCGATAAGGGTAATGAATTGTGGAAAAACAGTGCTGATTATTGATGTTCATTTTAAATCTATCAATAACATAGTAGCTCTTGTGGGGTGAAATTCATTTCATGATTTGCTTTTCTTCATTGTTATATTGTACCACTTTGTTGTCATTGTGGACCTCCAATAACTGGTGTGCACAATATTTCCATTTTTTGAATAACCAACCCAAATTCTCTTTTAGTGAAATAGTAATCATAGGAATAATGATAAGGGGAGATTGAAAGAGGAACTTACTCTTATTTGAAGAAGAATATATGGAATGGAAAATGACACAGCTGAAGAGAACAATTTTATATATATTTATAATACCCCTTGAGGTAGGTTAGGACCTAAAATGTGTAGGAGAACTAAATCAATAAGAAATGTAAAATATTTTTTTCTATTGGAAATGCTACATTAAAAAATTATTTGAATATTATTCTGCATATTAATCTTTCCTGAATTCCCCAAAGTTAGACTTTCAGATGAAGGGGGAAATATTATTAGGTTAAAATAGAAAGACAATACTTTTAACCAAAGGGATATTGTTGGGGTTTGTTTCTTCCAGTGGGGTTAGGGTTATGATGTCTTAATGGAAAGTTTTGTAAAACTCTCTTAACTTTTCTTCCATCATTCAGGCCTCCTCCTCTTTGCTTCTAACATTCAGGAATATATGAGTAACTACTGTAAACAAAACAAGTCCCCAGTAATTCAACTTATTTCAAACAAGAGGTAGGTAGACTGGAATAACTTCCAGGTACAACCCTTTGCCCAAAGACACTAAATGCTGCTTGTATTCCACTTACAAAATATCAGTCTTGCTCTGGAATATTGGAACCAACAAATCAGGATCAACATGTATTTTGCTCCAATAAAACATAATAGAAAGGGTCATTTTCTAGTGAGGACCAAAGGATACAAAGTATCTTTGTGAGCCAACTCACTGAAACTTGTGCCAGCTGTACAATTAACCAGATAAAGAACTCGATAAATCCCTTTCAGGATTGCTACCTGCCTTCTCCATTGTCCAGAAAGTCTGAATCTAGCACCAGCTCTATTGCCATCTGAACCAGTTTCCAGTTCACTTCCAGGAGCCAATGTTTAATTATAAAGACCTGAATGACTTGAAGCCAAGTTATTTTGGTGGAGGTTGGGCTGTTTGAAAGACAATTTCCCTCTAGGTGAGCCAACTCTTCCATCTACTCCTTCATCTGAGTTTGGTTCATGTCTTGAGTTACAGTTGGCTGTGGCACAAAGTTGAGCCTTTCCAACCCTAACTGTGGAACCTCTTCCCACGAAACTTCAGTTGTCACTTCCTAAAAGTTGAGCCATTTGAGTTTTGCCAAGCTCTTCATGTGATCTGAGTTTTAATTTCCTGTTCTTTTATATGATTTTATGTTTTTTCTCCTCCAGCTGTTGACATTTCATGTGGTAGATGATATATTACTTTATTCTAGAAAGTGGGTCCTGATCTGGAACTTACATTCCTGATGTTGCTTAAGAATAAACCAGGAACCTGCAGATTCACATGTCATCATTATCTGCCCATCTTTAGCTCCTTTCCTACTCATCCATGTATTTATTCTGCATACTGTATTTAATCAATTTTAATACAATTTTCTGCAACAAAACCTATTCCAGCAATATTTGATAGAGCTCTGCAGCACTTTGGATTCAATCTCCAATCAGTTGCATGCAGTTCTGGGAAAAGACACAGCTGATTTAAGATGCGGCAGAAACAGCTTTTGGGAATCAAACCCAAACTGTTGCACAGCCCTAACGTTTAACCTTTGTTGCTCCCAGTCCATAATGTTTGCTTCTTGGTTGAATTAGTAGGCAAGATACCAAGTGAAGGAGGACAGGCAGAGAACTTTCTGCATTCTATCACTGCCACTACTGGAGCAACATCCAAGTCAGACAGCTGGATCGAAGGATGTAAGCAGGTAGGTGATAGGAGATTTGGAGACTGACCATGTAATTGATCCCTATGGCACTGCTAGTGTCATAATCAGGTCAGAATTTTATTTAGAACTGGAGTTGGAAGAAGCACAATTATTCTCCTTGTTTGAGAAAAAAAAAAGGTTGTTGACAGAAATTCTGAGATAGATTATTGAGGTGGTCATTCTGCAAATGAGAATGATTAACATCTATTTCCCAAGCTACAGCTTCCCAGAAGGAAGAAAGCCATGATAGTTTATAAGGCTGTTTATAGCAGCATTCCCCAATTTAGTACCCTCCAGATATGTTGGGAGTTTGAGAAAGGCTGATTTATTGGGTGGGTGAGTCCATGTGCTAATTTCAGAAGACTTTTGCAGGCTATCAGTTTAGGTCTCTAGTAAGAATAATTTATTGATCTCCTGAAAATCTTGGACAGTACATGTGAGAGAAAAATTGGAAAAGGAGGAGAAGAGGAAAGAAATGGATAGCCCATCCATCTTTGGCTTAGCTGCAGTTCCAAACAACTTTACTCTGCATACAACTTACATCTGGTCCCTGACAGATTTCTTCTGAGAGACTACATTCATCAGCAAAATGTTCCTCACCGCTGGTCTTGGGAGAAAAGGAAAGTTTGAGTGTTGATTTCCCCATCTTTGCGCCTTCAAAGAATTATTGAATTATGTTCAAAGTAGCATGGCTGGTTCCTCACTTAAGAATTAAGAACAAGCTAATGGAGGCAAAGTATGGGAATTCATCCAATGATTTTTAGACAGTAATTTCCTCATGAATTTGAGGGAAAGAATACTCTTTCCCTGAGAATGGAAAAAATGTTATTCTCTGGCTTTATGTTTTATACTTTGCATGAATCCCAGCTGCCTTATTATTTGGTGCGCAGTTAAGGCCTTAGAAAAAGAAACAACGGTCATTCTATTTTTCCCCTGGTCAAAAATAAAACTCATGAAAACATTTATGTAAATTGACATGGATGCTCAACAATGGGCAGCTTAACTACTCCATTTCCACCACGACATCACCATGACTAGATAGGACCATCCGCTATGTATCTAACATAGCAGACTGATCTATGAAGGTTCAGTTTCCCCAGGATGTTTCAATGTTTTGCTGCAAATCCCTCTGGAAACTTAATTACTAGGATTAGTTTCAAGAAGGAGAATTGTTTGGAATGAGTCCCAAGCTTACTTAATGTAGGTGTGGAAAAAAAACTAAATTATGTCCCCTCCATTTGGTGATACACTTTTGAATTCTATAGAACAAAATTCTCTGTCATTCAGGAAGTCCCAGATGTTGAATCTACTTTTCCCCCTCTTTGCAATGCTTTTATTACTAAAAGAATCCTATCTGAAGACTTATCTGCTGGTGGAAATTTGCTTTTGCACACGAAGTGTCTGTAATGTCTCTGCTTTAATGGAGGAGTTGTTCAAAGTGACTGACAGTATCAGAGAAGCAAGAATAGCTTTACAGGAATATACACAAAATTGCTAAAAATAACATGATCCATATATAACCATAAAATTCTTATTTAAAAATGGATCTGCAGTTCCTAGTAAAAGGTGGTATACAAATAGACATTTCCCCTCATTTCTAGGGCATACAATCCTCCCTGAGGATTTGGTGGTATGAAACTATTTTCACTTAATACAGCAAAAATTATTTCCTGCTACAACTGAATAATTCATTTAGATATTCATGAATGCAACTTTGTATATCACCTTTGTCCATCAAAAAATCTAATGTTCAATATTGAAATAATTTAATTGCTATCAGAAACCATTAAAACAGCCAACAGTTTAAATAAGCTTAAATAGAAATCGAAAGTTTGGCAAAATATTTTTTCAAAGACTCAAGTGTTCCCTCCAAAATCATTTAAGAAGAAAGCAAATTAAATTCCTTTGGGTTATTATGATGCTACAATGATATCCCTGTTGAGTCACATCTGTTTTGGTGATGATGAAACACAGAGTGGAGCTAATGTTGAATAGAATTCAAGTTAACCCTTCTATTATCTTAATTCCAGGGCATTGTCTTATGCTAGACTTAAGGCCCAATGCTTGCATATTCTTTGGAGCCCTAGTTTTTACATTTTAAAAAACAAATATTTTCATTAAGACAAATGGAAAGCTGACATGGTAGTAAAGGGAAGTGCCAGCCTCTAGCATCATCTTTGTTTCCTCAAATAATGTTTTTGAGCTCTCAAGGACCCCCATGGCATATTTTTCCTTAGGAAATACCACATTTTTCAGGAAGGCAACACATGTGGGCAGAAAAAGGATAAAGATAAGCAAATAGTCTGGTAGAATGGGAGGCTAGAGGAGGTGGTAAATCAGTGCCTTTTAACAGGTAGTATCTCCTATGGCAACCATTTTATGCATGGGAATACTTCCCTTGCAGCCATACTGTGGTCGAACATGTTCTCAAAATTCAAATGTGTCCACCAACCCCAAAAACGTTAGGAAACTCTTTGGAAAACTATACAGTAGAGCTGTGGGTGTTTGCCACAGTCCTTTCTAAAAAAAACCCTTATGCTAGAAAATCTTAGGCACAGGATAGCTTCCAAACAGGGAGTTTAAATCTGTTCTGATTCTTTACAAGAGGTCATAGTGGTACTTCCTCCCCATTTGTTTTTATACTTCCTTATCCTATTGAAGGATCAGCTGAATTCAGTGAGGGTTTGTCAGCCTGCCATGCTCAGTAGTACCAATACTTTAGGTAATTTCCCCATGCAAGATGCAGAGATATTAGCAAAAGCAGGAAGTATGTGGCCTACTCATTGGGCTATGACTCCCATCCTTCCCTATCTATAGTGAACAGTGCTGCTAGGTTGTTCAGCAACATCTGTATGGTGACCAACCCTGCAATATAAAATTACCCAAGTACACATTGGCCAAACAATTCTGGAGAAATGTACAAAACAGCATTGAAGAGATTCTGATTAAAGCTTATCGATTTCCATGCCAAACTAAAAAAATAAAAATAAAGATCTCAATTCTACAAATTGAAGAAACAGAAAAAGTATGCAATGAAATACAATTAGTCCAGTAAACATGGAGGTCAGAACATCTATGCAAATAAATAAATATTTAGGATTGTTCTCTCATAATACATTGAACTTTGCAGTAGAATTCCATTTAACCTTCTTTATCTATTCCTACCATTTTCCAAAATTTCACATTTATCTAGTCCTTTGCAGCTATAATGGATACTTTTCTTTTTCACTGATTAAAAAAAGTGGCATTAAGAAAAATGTCAGGGATTTTTCCAGAAAAGGTTCAGCTCAGTCAGAACTGAACTGATGTTTCTTGAGTGAAAGTCTTACTCATCTATGTGAAGAATTTAATCAAAAGGTTGGTCAGCCTTCACTTTGAAGATACCCTTTTTGTGAGACCAATGAACAAAGCAGCTATTTCCTTTCATGCAACCATTTTAGGAAAAAGACAAAGCCCATCTCCTTCACCAAGCTTTCAACAGTTACTAATTCTAATTGCATTGACTTTAATGTTATGTTATGCATTTTGCATTATTAATTATTGCAAATTGTCTGAAGTATTTATAGAAACAGAGAAGCAGACGTACATGTAATAAATAAATAAATAAACACGTACATACATACAAGCCCCGTTTAAGATAAAAGTAAGGCTAATGAAGAGAGGTTATTCACATTTAACAACAATGCAATATAAAGTTTAGAAAACAGTGCTTCCCAGGAAATGATATTTACTATTGGGAGCAATATTTGCAGTTGCTTATTGCAATCCTAGACTTGCAGGAGCCTGAAGAACAGACTTTATGAGCCTCAGCAGTTTGTTATTGCTGTGCTAGTGGTTAAGTTTGGTCATCGAAATACCACAAGAAATTACAAAGAGCCGAGTGCCACAAATGAATAATTCATGCAGAATCAAAAATTAAATATTTATATTTTATATTGGATGTTCATTTATTAAAAGGATGTTTACCCTGTTTTTTAACTAAAGAGGTTTAGAAATATCAATAGTAAATAGAACCTGTCCTCAGGATTAGTGTCGAAGATGTAACAAACCAGGAAGAAATGGGGAAGGGGGGAAATGAGGGTAAGTGATGGATGGAAACAAAGTTGGACCCCAGCCCAAACCTCCCCATTTCTCATGTCCATCTGGGATGGCAACAATTCAGGCAGGATGGATTCACTGCTCGCTAGACAGCCACTGGGGAGCGCCTAAGACAACTGCCTTTTCAACCGGGTATGGGCTAGCCTTGTTTTAATGGGTGTATGTGTGTGCAGACAGCATATGAGGAGAGGGAGGGAGAGATTAACATCCTCCCTGAGCAATCTGAATGGATTAGGCTATAAACAGAATATTTAATACTGGAATATTTGGAAGCATTTTAAGGCATTATCCATAAGAATTTGACTTTGCCAAGCAAAGTATTTCATAGTTTCATCAAACAAGATGAGGATACCTTCAGGATATGATTTTAAAAAAATCAAGATAACAGCCACAATAATGGTGTTTATGTATGTTGCACATAAAAGCAAGTGATGCTGCTGAAAGTTGTTGTCCTGAATTTAGAAATAGGAATTCTCCTGCTCATAAATCTTCAGTATATTGTATTAATAATTAAGAGTGAAATTCAAGCAATGTCCCATTCCACTCCGTTTCTATATCTGTGTTGGGCTCCTCGAAACACGAAATACATAAATATCTAATGCATGTGAATCTGAATTGTAGATGTAGAAAATGAGTACCTAAATATTAAATGGAGAAAAAATGTGTCAGCCTGAAATAATAATTTTGCTTCCAGTACATAGTGTTTCTTGTAATCTGAAAGCTCATTTTTGGCTTCTCACCAATATTTGTAATCATATAAAACAAAACAGATGGAAAAAATGTGTCCCACCCACCAGTTATCTAAACTGTGGATTAGCAAAGACTCGATGGGAGATAATATTTGAGGTCCACTGAACACTTAAAATATGTGTTCTATGAAGTTGATCATTCATAATCATGAAGAACAAAGGTAGCAAATCATGTCTTCAAATCAGATAACATGTTTTATAGTCCAGTTTTTAATTCCAGCTTAAATTTAGCAGAGAACTTCCAAGAAGTAATAAAGTTGGGCTACCTCAGGAAATTGAATTCCCTTCTGATACAGAGGAAGCTGCCCCAAATTGTGTTTTGAACATCCTGATGATGATATGAATAAGAAATACTGGTGCTCTGTGCTTCCTGTTATTCTGCCATACTTTTATGTCTGAAGAAAAACTTCTTTTCCTCTCTCACCCCATCCAGAAGGCAGGGTGTCCCCAGGATCAAAAACATCAAGATGGTAGCTGCAATCATGTGATTGAAATTATACCCCTTTTTAACATGTGTTGCACATGTAATGCCTGTAAAAAAGGGGGGACTTTATTCAGGTGTGTGTAGTCATCATATTGACCTTTTGGACATCCCCCCTCAAATGCCTCTGCCAGAAGATATACATGCACTCAATGCTTGCCTTGCTCTGCAGTTCTGTGCTGTCATAAGCCATGGTTCATAGGATTCATTCTGCCTGTATGAATGAGCCACATAATGAAAAAATTCCATGCTACCTCGGATGGATTCTAATGTGACCAAATGCTCAGTAACAAAATTAAGGCTGCGGTACTATATACTTACTACCTGGGAATATATCCAATTGTACAAAATGTACAAAAGTACCCAGTGTACTTTTGGGTAGGCATATATACAGTTGCAATGTAAATAATACAAAGTCTGGGTGGTGAACAATTTCAAAATAAAAATAAAAACAAGTACAAGTACAAAAATTAAAATACATAGCAGATGAGAAAGTATCACAATCTTCAATCACTAATACAGCCAAGAGATGGGTCCCTTCACATACTTGGGGCCCCAGGCCTCGGCACAGAACCCGATCCTTAAGTGCCTTATGAAAGGCCAGCAGGGTCAGGCCATCCTGATCACCAGAGGAAGAATGTTCCATAGGGTGGGCCCTACGGCAGAAAAGGCAGGCCTTCTGGGCTCCACTAACCAGCATTCCTTTGCTGATGGGACCCGAAGCATGCCCATCCTGCCAGACCAGATTGGAGGGGTGTGCAAAGGCCCTCCTAACCATGACTATCACCTGCTCTTCCATCAGGAGCTGTAAGTTCAAGAGTAGTCCTAGATTGCACACCAGATATGTCTGAGGCACTTCCTCCTCATCCAGGATTAATGATGGAAAATCTCCAGCACCAGAAGGTCCAAGCACCCAAAGCTATTCAGTCTTGCTTAGGTTGAGCTGAAGCCTTGTGCCCCATTTAGGGGCAACCTCCAGACATGGGACAGGATGTCCATGGCATCACTCAGGCAACCTGGGATGGAGATGTAAAGCTGGGTATCATCAGCATACTGGTGATACCTTACCCTCAAACCATTGGATGACCTCACCCAGTAGTCTCATGTAGATGTTAAACAGGAGGGGAGAAAGGACCAAACTCTGCAGCACCCCACAAAGTAGGGGCCATGGGCTGGACCTCTCCCTTCCTATCAACAGCAACTGGAACCTGCCCTGGAGGAAGGAAGAAAATCAGCAAACACAGTGCCATCTACCCCCAACTCCCGAACTCTGTACATAAGGATACCATGAGCAATAGTATTGAAAGCCACTGAGAGGTCAAGAAGAACAAAGATGGATGTACTACCTCCATCCTGCTCCCACCAGTGGTCATCCAAGAGCATGTTCAATGCCATCTCAGTCCCATACTCTGGCCTGAATCCTGACTGAAAGGGGTCCAGATAATCTGTTTCATCCAGAGTTCTTTGAAGCTGCAGTGCAACCGCCTTCTCCACAACCTTTCCTAAAAAGAGAAGGTTAGAAGCTGAATAAAACCTGTCCAGACTAGTTGGGTCAAGTGATGGCCCCTTGCAAAAAGGGCACACCACCACCTCCTTAAAAGCTGGTGGGACCAGCCCCTCCCTCAAGGAGGAATTAACCACCACCCAAACCCAATCACATGCTTCCTCCCAGGCAGCCTTGATCAGCCAGGAGAGGCATAGATCTAATATGGAGGTGGGCAAACTGACAGCTACAAGAACTCTGTCCACTTCCTAAGGCTCAACAGGATCCAATTTTTCCCAAATAATCATTCAAGACCTAGTCCCCATAGCCTCCACTGACTCTGCTTCAAGGTTGGAGTCCAACACAGAGCAAGCCTGAGCAACTTTATCTGTCAGATGCTTAGCATATTCCTTGCAGTGGCCCTGAAAGTAAACTCCATAATTACTCCCTCCAAGCAGGTCCAGGTCACCTGAAACAGGGCCACCAGGTGATTTTTTGTGGATGCAATAATGGCACAGAAATAATTACATTTTGCTGCCTTTACTGCCATGAGGTAGGCTGTAGCCTGTGTTTGGTTAGGTTCACTCCTTGTTATCAGCCAACGGCACTCTAAGTGTTTCTTCACCCATTTCATCTCCCTCAACTCATCCGTAAACCACAGAGAATTCCAGGATCCACGGGTGCGGAGAGACCACTTAGGTGTGATCCAATCCAAAACTTCAGCCATCCTTTCATTCCAGGAGGCCACCAGGACTTCAGTTGGAGTGTGCAGCAGACCTTCTGGAACAACCCCAAGCTCCCTCTGTCACCCATCTGGGTCCATTAGTCATCTGGGGCAGACTGAACTAATTGGTCCACCCTCCCTGTGATGGGGGGCGATGCCAGAGAACTAATAACCAGAGAGTTGCCATATTGAATCCTAATCATTGGGATTTGTTCCTTCGTGGTCCCTGGAGTGTGGTTCACTTGTATACTGCACTATGTAGAAGGAATGTTCAGCTATATCACCACAATTACAGTAGGATTTAGCATAGCTCCAACAACAGCTTTGCAGATTTCATCTCCCCTCCCCCCCCAAATTATGACTCACTATGTCTAATTATCTGTTTAAAGCAGTCTTGAGAATCTTACAAATAATTTAGGGCTCAAGAGATTTGCAATAAGCTCTCACTTTAACTCCTATTCTTACAGGTTCACTGCCAGCACATTGATTTTATTCCACTCTCAGGATCATTAGCCTGTGATTCTGAAGTCATAAGAGTTAAAGGAGGGTTTGTCTTCCTTCCTTTTCTGCTGACAGATAAGAGCAGAAGAGAGTTTAAAACTGTGGGATCATTTAATATCAGCTACTATATAGAAACAGGTCTGTAATGCTTGCTGAGTATCAATTAACTATCAGCTTTTTGTTTTTATCATTTTTAGCATGATTACTCTGTGCTAGCCATCTGTAACCTAACGCCCTCCAAATGCATAGAAAGTTAACTCCCAGCATCCTGAGCTAGCACAATATATTCACTAGGAATTCTGGGAGTTGAAGTCCAAGACATAGAAGAACGTGGCTTTCTTGAAAAGCTAAGTAAGGTTAGACCAGGTTAGTACTTGGATGGATGATCACCAGGTAATCTCAGAGCAGTAGGCAACCCTGGGAATCTTAAAAAATCCAAGAAGACAACAGTGAGTCAGTTCCATATTGTTGTCAAGAAAACAAGCTTGACTTTAGGGAAACTTGTCTGGAGTGTGAGGGCATCACTGGGGATGGTGGTTGTCTGTTAATGGTTTGTTTCATTGAGAGCTTGACACCATTTTCTCTGACTTGAATTGTGGCAAGTCCTGCAAAGGCAGCAATTCTACCCATGGCATTCCTAACATGATGGCTTGCTCACAGAAGGCAAGATAACTTGTATTATTATTATTGTTGTTGTTGTTGTTCTTGTTGTTGGTTGCATAGTCAGCCAGATGTTTAGACTGGATTTGGCATTTTTATCCATCTATTGAATCCTTCCCAAGGATCTGGGATAGACAGATGTTGTTTGATGGTGTTAAAGGTATTGTCACAGGATGTAAGCTGTTCCATGTAAAGCTGCCTTTTGCAATTGACTGATGGTGATTTTGTCAATGTCGATGGTGTTCAAGTGGTGCTCCAGATGTCTTGGGATTGCACTATTACTACTGGTACTATCTTTGCTTTCTTTTGCCACAGTCATTCTATTTCTATTTGGAGGTCTTTGTGTTTTGTGATTTTCTCCAGTTCTTTCTCTTCTATTCTGCTGCCTCCAGGTATTACAGTGTCCACTATCCAGACTTTTTTGTCTTTCTTATCAACAATTGTTAAGTCTGGGGTGTTGTGTGGCAGGCGCTTGTCTGTTTGAATTCTGAAGTCCCAGAGCAATTTAGCCTCTTCATTTTTTATTACTTTGTCTGTTTCGTGGTCCCACCAGTTCTTGCTTGCAGGCAAATGGTATTTCTTGCAGATATTCCAATGCACCATTGTTGCTACTTTGTCAGGCCGTTGTTGTGTGCAGCTGCTGGCCCCGCTTGCTCAGCCAACAGTCCTGAGTCCTGTAGCCCACTTATTACCAGATGTCCAGGAACTAGAACACCTAGACCCAGTTGACGACCATTCTGGTATGGGTTTCTGTAAATTACATCTCACCATATTGTTTATGGGAGAGGCACTCTTCATCTGGCTCCTCTGAGGAGGCCTGTCCAGTATGGTTGAACCTCTGGCATAGGTCTCATCCTCCTCAGAACACACAACCCTCACAACCATGTCAAAGTAGTGCCTCACTGGGGATATTATTACTACTACTACTACTACTACTACTACTTCTACTACTACTACTACTACTACTACTATTATTATTATTATTATTATTATTATTATTATTATTATTATTATTCTTTCCCACTTTTTTTAGTATAACCCAAGACAGTGAACATACCTAACTTGTACTGTAAGAAGCAGGGAGAATCAGCTCTTTTGACTTTTCTGCAGACTAAACCCAAGCAGCCTAATATGCTTAATGCAATGGTAAAGCAATTGTAAAGCAACACTGAAAAAAGATTAAAATTAAGAACATGCTGTTTTATCTAGTATTTATTGCAGAGAAAATTTGCTTCTTAATAATTAGGTCCATCATCCTGTATGCTTTTTTTTCCCACCTCCACAGGTAAAGACAGTTTTGTTACTGTTCTTACATAAAACAAAATGTTAATTTTCTCTTAGTTAAGTAAAACATGTTTTCTTTGTTTCCTTGACACGTAGCAGTTCTGTGTTTTGTTTTGTTTTTAACATCTACATTGGTTTGTTGGGATGATAAAGGTGTAAGATGTCCTTCTAAGAAGAGAAATTTTTACAAAATTGGGTAATTTAAACCTAAAGGATTTCTTTTTTTTTCCCAAAAACCCCATACCCCACAACATCCATCACATAAGGATGTTCTCCCACATAAGGATTTTTTAATCTACAGTAAAAGATCTGTAGGGCAAATATATATCAGTGGTAATTTAAAATCCACTAGGAGGGCAGTAACTCTGATTAATAGATCTTCAGAACTTGTGGAACAAAAAAATAAGAAAAGTTTTTTTAAAAAAAAATGAATACTCAGATGTTTTGATAATAGGGTCATATTTATCAAATATTGTCATCCCTTTGAAGTACACCAGTTCAGGAAATAGACGCCACCAGAATTATTGGAATTCTACACTATTGTTATGAGGTAAGATAGATAGTAGACTTTTGAAAGCCTGACAGTAATTTTCTCCCTCCTTGCCTATCCCGCAACCCTAACAATATAAAGAGAATCAAAGCAAGGCAATCCTGAGTTTCTTTCTCATCCCCTCCTGTCTTTCTGGGCTAAACTGATGTTTACATAATGGCTGTGGCATACTTCTTCAAGTACGTCAATATTCTTCTACAATTATAATGGTTCAACAAAAGCCCAGCCAGATGTTTTACACAGATGTTATACTTACCTTTTAATTTTGCAGGTGGTTCAGGTAATTATGGCTGGCAATTTTAGTCAAGGTTTGGACTCTATGCTGGACTATAGTATTGTTCAAGTAAGCTAAATGCTATGATTAACAGAAAATGCTGTAAGCCTATTTATTGGAATTTAACTTGGTCAATATATGGCAAGTTCTGAATCCATCACAATGGGAATATACTTTCCTCATAAGACTTGCTTTTGACACGATTATTTACTTGGCTCTCAATGTTTAGTTGATAATTGTAGAATAGGTTCTATTTTGGTATATGATCATACTCCAGTAATATTTAAGGAAATTAATTTTATTGTTTCAAGATATATTTGAAAGTATGTTTATTAGAAGATTCAACTTTTATAAAGCAAGTCAAACACATGTTAAGGATTTTCATTTCTATAAATAGGCAATATGCAGATTGAAGAATTGTATAGGATGCTTTTAAGGCATTCTCTATTGGATAATTGCTTATACTTCATGGAAACAAAAATTGGCATGGGATAATCTGGAAAAACAAGTTAATGAACTTTTGATGAATTAAGGGAGATACCCCAGGCCAGAATCATATAATGCTTTTACATCTAAATGGAACTTAACTGTCTTTATGCTGCAGATGCTAAACATGTATTGAATCAAATTAAGCAATATTATTAGAAAACCTAGTAAATTATTGGCTTCTAGGCTGAAATAGTATCTACCAAAGGATATTATTCCTGCAACAAAGGATTCTCAGGATAATATATAATGATTTTTGTATCGTTATTGTTCTACCTGGATTTGTTTAACAGCCTTAGAAGAACATATTAAAGATTTTGGTGATAAAATAAACCTTCTGAAGATTATTCTTGCTAAGATGCTTATTTCACTACACCATTATCTCTTCAAGATAATGAGGAGATTATCATTCAATGGATTCTATTCAATGGATGCTATTCAGTAAATAAAAAGAGGCAAAGAGTCCAGCTGATGGTTTTCCATCAGAGTTTCCTAAGACAGACATTTATTTATTTATTTATTTATTTATTTACTCACTCACTCACTCACTCACTCACTCACTCACTCACTCACTCGCTTTTGAAGCCACCTGACTCCACAGATCTCTAGGCAGCTTATAGTTAAAAAAAATAATAAAAAGAAGACAACATATATCAAAGAAAAATAATACAGGTTTAGGGGACCTGTGGGTCCCAGTCTCTACTACTCTACATGCCGTATCAAGGCCTGTCCCTCCATTCAAGTCATATGCCATGGCAGTGTTAATCCAATTCCACCACTGTGCCCTGTTGATAATAAATGCTTATACGCCCCAAATGAGAGACAAACCCCAGATCAGAACCTTGTGGGCTGAACTGGAAACTTACGCTACTGACCGTATACTGTTGAATTCAAATGCATTTTTAGTCCTGGGAGGGGATCTCAATGCTAGATTGGGCCCCAATGATCACACCCTCTACATATAGCAAAAATGTCACCCTCCCAACCCTGAAGCTGACGGATTCCTCGTTATCCATTGCTCAAAAGATCAGAAAGCAAACTTTGCAGGTTAAATGGTGCCCTTGAAAGTGACCATCCAGCTGAATTCACCTACCTATCTGGCTCCTGAATGGGTGCTATTGACTATATAGTTGTCTCTAAGGCCCTTCTCCCTTATGCCAAGGCCCTAGAAGTTATGCTTAAGTTTGACAGTGATCATATCTTAATCCTGCTCCAGTTAAATGTATTCACTCAAGAAATACATACTGAGGACTGCTACCAACCTTTTCTAATGCCAGCAGGAAGAAGTTATTGTTGAGCCAAGTAGACCCTCCATCTAAATCAAATGATAATTGAGCTACTGGCCTCAGATCGCCTACAGTGCCTTCAGTCTGCCCTGACATCAGCTGAATCTCCTGATGTACTCTTGGAGAACTATAACACCCTTACCCAAGAGCTCCACCAGCATCTAACCCATAATAACAGTGCACCCTTGAGGCAACCACAGCACCACTCCAAGCCATGATTTGATGAGGAATTGTGTTAATGCCAAAAAAGCTCTTGCTACCACTTACCAGGCTTATCTATCCAATACTACACTGACAGCTGCACTGGACCTCCTCCAACAGAAGAGAAACTGCAAACAGCTGCTGGCATGTAAGAAAAAGGAAGCCATGAAAAACAACTGGACACAACTCATTCAAGCAGTCAAATCCAATGACTCAGCCTCGTTCTGGCATATCACATCAAGCTTCCAAAGCAATGGTCCATCCATGGTGGACTGTTATATCCCACCCAGGACCGGAGGCTTTCAGGAATTCTACACGGACACCTCTGCTGGAAGTGGATGCCCTAGCCAAACTATAGAAAATCTGCCAATGTGGGCACCAGTGTCAATGTCAGAGATCAAGAATCTTGTTGCTCAGCTAAGACCAGGGAAGGCCCCAGGAGAATAACTAATCCCTCCAGAGGCCATTAAAAACAACTTGGACTGCTGGCCCCCACTCTGGCCTCATTCTTTACCTGCATCAACACCTATGGCCTAAGGATTGGGGGCTTCCGATCACTGTCCGTATATATTAAAAAAAAGGGGGGAAAGGATGATCCTGCTAATTACAGACCAATCAGCCTCCTCAACACAATCAGCAGACTCTATGCTAGACACCTACAATAGAAATTCCAGGACCGGCTGGAACAAGAAAACATACTTGCAGAGGAGCAACCTGGCTTTAGATCCACTATTGATCAGTGCCTAATACTCCATTGTCTCATTGAAAAATACTCCTCCTGCAATGCAACCTCCCTTTATGCTGCTTTCATAGACTTCAAAGCAGCATTTGATGCCATATCCTGAGATAAATTGTGGGAAAAACTGAAGGCCTCCTTGATTGGCCATTACCTACTTCATTTAATATGTATGCTACATGAAGGAACCTATTGGCCTTAAAAGAGCACTGAGAGCACTAACACTGCAGGAATGTACTGCAGGGAAAACCAGCTAGAACTCAATGATCAGAAACTAAAATCATGGCATTTGCCAACAGGCCCAAGAACCACTCTTGGAGCGTAGTTGGTCACAAGATTGAGCAGGTCTTCTGTTTCAAATATCTGGGGGTAGTTCTTCATTCTGCTGGCAGTAAGAAAGCCCCCAGGGACTACTTTGCTGAAAAGGCACAGAGGAGCTCATCCTCTATCCATAAATTCCTTAAGACAAGAGGTGGCCGTTATATACCTGTAGCGCTCAAAATATTTGAGGCCAAGCCAAGCACAACTTTATGGCGCCCAGCTGGACACTTGCTGTAAGATGATCCAAGCATTGTAAAAATAATATGTCTACTTCTGTCTATTTGGAAAGCTTGTCAAAAACCACCACCACCACCACCACCACCACCCCTGGCCTGTACTTTATGGTGGACATATGTGTTCAGTTACAGAGGTGCTCTAGAGGTATGTAGACAAAGGACAAGTCACTTTCTGGGTATATAAGATTCTAATGTAATTCTCATACTGATATTAAAACATTTCAAAATGTCTTTTTAAATGGGAGGACAAGAACTCCTTAGCTTCCTCCACCTGTAGCCTTGGTTAAATCTATCTGGTGAGCAATCAGAAGATATGGGAACTTTGGCTCAGAGGTACTAGGTACAGTAGGGCCATGATGGCTGGGGATGCGATTTCAGCACCTACTCTGACTTAATAATGGTATTGGTAATGATAAGGATGATAAGGAGGAAGAGGAGATGGTTGGCATGTAGTGGAAGAAAGTGCCAACCTCTAGTAACAACTTTGTTTACAAGACTGCTTCTGAGCTCCTTAGATATTTAGAAAAAATGGAAATGTATCCATGAAGGGAGGTAAGCTGAGGTTTGGTAGAAGGCATCCTATCAGAGCTGGAAGGGGTGGGAGAAAATAATTTCACCAATAAGCCTTCAGGTAAATACCAGCAAGTCAATGATATGGTGAACAGACAATGCACCCCAATAGATGATCTGCGAAAGCACCCATTACATCCTCTCAACATTTCACATATAGCCATCAGCTCCACCTCTGAACTGTGTTATGTTCAGTTGAATTGTAGCCAGCGCCTGGGCATTTTGTGGATAAAAGCTCTCCAAGCTGTCCTGTCTCTTACCACATTATGCAATTCAAATATTTGTGGAAAGAGGCTTAGCATGAAAGGACAACAGATTGTCAACTCCTTGCTAAATGAGAGAAAGTAGGAATTTGAGACTGCCATAACAATACTGGCTTTCATCATTTACTATGGCGGTTTTACCATCTGAAAGGGAAAGGCAGAGAGGGAGCGTCCGTGTCCAAAGTATTAGACCTTTATTATTATTTCACATTTTTCACAGTTTTAGTGTTGACCGTGTTCTCCTCTATCTGACATCCAAGTTGTCCTATCCCACAACTGTTATCCTGATAAATGTTAAGCTTTCCTTTAAACTAGAATGAAGATAAAGTTGAAACTACTTACCTGGCAGGGGAGATACCTTGATCATAAAGTGAAAGGAACTTTCCATGCTTTTGTGGTGGAGATATCATTTTCTTGGCTGTGAAAAAGACAACAATACATCTATCCTCTTTTGCATGTTTTTGTGAGAACAGAAAACAGCAAAGGATGAACTTTACATTTGAATGTTCTACATCCCTAAAAAATGAGTAGATTAGTCTGCAATCATTTTATTAGCACCTGGGAGTTTGCTGATCAACACAAAACCAGGAAGCTGTGCCAAGGGAAATTAATTTGTCAAGAAATCAAATTCATTAAGTTGGAAAGATAGTTGATATATTTTCCGTGATTAATTCAGAATGATGCTGGTGTTTCAGAGCTGCTCCTGGGACAAAGAGAAACCAATGGTACTGAGCTCTGTTTTTTCCTCTTGCCGATTTGTATCATTAGAGCCGCCTTCTAGAAATGCCTGTGGGATCCCACCTTTTCACTTCTTTCAAATACATTCCTCAACCCCACTTTTTCATAACCTCTTGTTACTATCCCCAGTTCCTATGTGTACTGCAGGAATTGACACACTGCTGCTCTCTAGAAATTTGGGACTGCAGTTTCCATAATCGTTGCTAATTTGGGGCACTCAGATTCCTAGCACCCAAGATGTTTCCTTGTTCATCATTGGAAACGCCGATCAGTTTGCATCAGCTTCATTCATTTCCCTAGCATCTCACCAAAGTCCCCACTGCCAAAGTCCCTGCCGCTGTCCTTTCTGTCAGGTTGCCAATAATGAATCTGGTCCCTGAGTCCCCTGCAAGGTCCTCCATGTGACTGTAAGAATCTTCAAGAAGGCAGCAGACTGCAGCAGCCACCCCAGGATAAGGGGGTCCCTCATGGGAGAACATTCCAGGCGAGGGACAATCAGCTGCACCAGGAGGCTGCTGACTCCCCTCCTGGGGCTTATCCTACGTCTCAGCAGGTTGCATCACTCCTCTCCATTTCCAAACCATGATGTAACCCAAACAAAACCCAGTGGTATGCTACTCACCCCACACACTATAATCCCCCCACCCAGGCAAACACAGCAGAGACAACTAATTAACACCCCCCCCCAAAACACCTCCCTACCTTAGAGGCCACTAACTAGACAAAACTGTCCTGATTGCCATATGCTTGCATACTGATGTACCAACAGGGTTGATTGCCTGAGATTTCAGATGCCAAGCTCCTATTACACATGGCAAGCTATTATAACTTAAGTTATATTGACAGAACCCTTACACTCTCGACTGTTCTTTCTTCAGAGTTCATATCAGCTCTTTGAGGCTAGGAAACCAAAGTTATGAATACTACTACTACTTTTATTATAGGGTTACAATAACAGAATCTTGCAAATCTGAATGTGCCTCCTCCCTCCCTGCCTGTATCTATGAGAGAACTAGGGAGGGTCAAGTCTGAGATGCCTTCTGAAACTGCATTTCTGCATTGGACTCAGATTTTGTTTATCTCACCGTTGTCTTGGTTGCAGCCCTACCTCCTGTTCCTCAAGGTTATTCTCACAGCCCATTACAGTTCCAGCCAGCAGCATCACAGGCAAACATGTACTTTTCTCTGAGACCCTATTCCCCTTCTCCTCAGTTTTCTCTCCCCAGCTTACTATATACACACGTACACCCTTGCAGCAGCATTGCACGTCCACTGGAAGTGTTCACTGTGCTATTCTGGGCTCTACCCACCCACTCTGTGACTGTTCATGGTTTTGGTGGTGGTTGTTTGTCTGTTTTCTAATATTGTTTTCTCTGTGGGTTTCCCCCAGCTTGCTAACCCATCCCTCCTGTCCTTGGATGGTGCTTTCTTTTAACTTCATAATGGCTCATACTTAGAGAATGAGTTTACTATTTGAACACAGGTATAAATGTTCTATTACAGCATCTCACCATGGATTTAATTGTTCCTGAAACAGAATGCTACAGCACAGTCAGAAATATTTTGTGTCTGGATATAGCTGCTGGCTCAATTGCCAACCAACTTGGCAGGGGTGGGGGATGGCAACAAAAACAGGCTGCCTGTTTTATTGTTGCTTTCAGACCAATTCCCGGAAAAGCAGGCAGGGTGGCGGGGAGCAGGCCATTTTTCTCTCTTCAGCTCTGTGTGGGCATGATTAATGCTACATCAGTAAACCTTGCTTTATTACCATCTGACCTTGTATCTGCTACCAGCTACAGGCTACCCTCCCAAGTTCCATCCCAGTACTGAAACCTTTCCTCTCAAAAACGTTTTGTTTCCATGAGCATGCATTTACTTGACTCGTGGGAGTCTTCATGACAGGCAGAGTCTGTAGCTCAGTAGTAAGTTTCTATAGAAATTTTTCCAGGACCAATCACGGATGTTCCACGATTTTCTTTTTCTTTTGAGCATCAGGTAGAAACGGTTACGTACCGTGAGATCCCAAAGAACAACCAGGAGAAGACAATGCTAAGTTAAAAGGGCAGATGGTTTGATTGCGCATAAGGCAGTTTGTGTATTCTGTACATTGACAAAGACAAAGACAACCAGCAGATTAAACTTATTGGAGAAACATTTCATTTACTTTGGAAGCCATGTTTAGACTACAATTCAAGATATATGTAGATTTGTACCAAGCGGACCCCGCACATGCGGGAAAAATGCTAGGAAGAAAAAAAAATTGTACCACATCCAACATTTGGGTGACTTTGGGCCAGTCATTCTCTTTGCCAAAAATATCTCACAGGATTGTTGTTATGGGGAAAATTAGATTAACTGCTATGTATGCCCCCTTGTGCTTACCTAGGGACAAATCAGATTGAACCTAGATTTGGCCCAGTTTTGGATTCTCAAAAGTACTGTAGTGGCTTGAAGAAGTTTTTGCAACACTGGAAGACACTGCCAGATACATAAGGGCAGACAAATTGAAAGGTGTTTGATTTACAGTATACATTTCCAGTCCAAATCACCAAATGCAATTTAAAAATACAAGCAGGAGAAATTAGCATTTAGTTTATCCCAAGGAACCCATTCTATCCTCTGCCTACATGGCGTGTTCATCTTCTGCTGCTGTTACAAGAACTTGCTGCCAAGGAAGATCAAAGATTTTGGCACCAAAAAACATTCAAGGGGATAAGTGGATCAACAAGTACATTGTGAATCATGAAGATTTATGTTCAATGCATGTTTGTTTTTGCAAGCTATTAAGCAAATGAAAAATGATAGCAGGCCATGTACATCCATCACTGTATGGAACTGCACACAATGGTAAGCCCAGTGCTCTCAATAGCATTGATCACTGCAACTGGAGTATTCACAAAGCATGAATTAAGTTATCAAACTGGGCCCTTTCTTGTAACATTTCATTTGAAAGGATATGTTTTCCTTTATTTTATTCTTTTAAAAATTGATACATTCCTAGAGTTTTTTTTTTTAAATTAACACATTCCTACTCAGTATTAGAAACCAAGGTTCTTGATAAATGAGAATTGGCTGAAATTTATGAAATAAATCTGACTGCTTCTTCCAAATTTGATTTATTAATATTAGTATTTGCTACTGTGAGACACATCTTACTGTGTAAGATATCACTTACTGGTGAAGATGCCTTGGGCAAATAAGCAGAAACTGTAACAAAAGCTGAGTTCACACAACATGAAGCCAAAATCAACCAAGGCCATTTTATGGCTTAATGCTATATGAGGAACCCCACCATGGTGATTTGTAAACTATATCTTATGGATTAATAGGTTGTATAATTATTGTGCATTATTCAGTGAAACATGGTCAAGCAGACCACTGGCATTATATATAACATTAGATAAAACACTGCAGTTCAGGGATCCAGCCTGCCCTACCCCATCCTGATCAGTAGTTATTCCTTATGCAGAGTAGGTCTGGACCAGTTAATAAGCCTGTCAAAGAATCAGAGTCAGAAACAGAAAAGGGACAGATAGGGAGTGGAATAGTTCAAGAAGCAAGGCTGTATTCCAGCTGGGATCAGAACACAGTGCAACTTCTAAGCAATAAGATCTCTAGAAGTCAAAACAGTTGAATTAGACTTCAGGCAAGGCTACAAACACAAGTGATGTGTTTCTTGTGAACCATTGTGCTGAGGAATAAAGATTGACTAAGTAAGTAATCAACCCAACTACTTGAGGCTCCTCTTGTAAAATTAAGCCAGAATATTATGTGGAGTTGTGATCATAGTGAGATGCTTGAAAAGAGGAAGCAAATTACACAGAAGAGTTACAGACCAATTTAGAAAATGTAGTAGCTGAGTGAAATTGCACTGAGGGGAGAAGCCAACTGGTAATGAAGAAATGCTGACAAGGACGGAAACCTCATTCTTCCATGCCCAAATGTTCTAGGAGCAATGGACACTTGGAACCATCCATCACCACTAGGAAGTCTGGGAAATGTCGCTTTCTCACATGCAACAGGAACTGAAAACTTGAGTTTCCAGATTCTGAAATGTCTACAGCTGTCAGACTTATTCAGCAGCATTTCTCCCCTCCCCCTGACCTCATTGTAAGATTAAATATGGATAAAAGAAGACTTCTTGTGGCATATTGCTCGGAAAAAGTGTGTTTCAATTAGATATTGCCAAAAAAGAGGGAGGCATTTTGATCAAACTTCTAATACTGGAAGAATTAAAAAAGTGTGACAGCTATAGAAGTTGAGATGTAAATTGTAGTGGCATGCAAAACATATCAATTCAAGCTAATTCTGAATTTGAAACATCCTGTTCTGACTACAAAGCA